>NC_092343.1:284255070-284577570 GCF_046630445.1 Rutidosis leptorrhynchoides | reverse complement strand
TATATATATATATACACACATATACATATATATATATATATATTTGTTCGATTACAATTAAGTATATTAATAAATATACAAATGATATAGGTTCGTGAATCCGAGGCCAACCCTGCATTGTTCAGTTGTGCAATGTCGTCATATGTATTTTTACTACAAAATACAGTATTGTGAGTTTCAGTTGCTCCCTTTTAAATGCTTTTGCAATATATATTTTTGGGACTGAGAATACATGCGCTATTTTTTATAAATGTTTTACGAAATAGACACAAGTAATTGAAACTACATTATTTGGTTGAATGGATCGAAGCCGAATATGCCCCTTTTAGCTTGGTAGCCTAAGAATTAGGGAACATCACTAATTTTGAGAATTAGTGCACCCCTAATTGACGCGAATCCTAAAGGTAGATCTATGGGAACTAACAAACCTCATTCTGGAATTTGGAATGCTTTAGTACTTCGAGTTTATCATGTTCGATGGGTGTCCCGGAATGATGGGGATATTCTATATGCATCTTGTTAAGGTCGGTTACCAGGTGTTCACCATATGAATGATTTTTATCTCTTTATAGTTTGCGAAATGCCTGATATGAGATGTATATTTATGGAAAAATGAAATCTTGTGGTCTATTAAAATGATGAAAATGATCGATTATGATAAACTAATGAACTCACCAACCCTTTTGGTTGACAATTTAAAGCATGTTTATTCTCAGGTATGAAAGAAATCTTCCGCTGTGCATTTGCTCATTTTAGAGATGTTACTTGGAGTCATTCATGACATATTTCAAAAGACGTTGCATTCGAGTCTTTGAGTTCATCAAGATTATTATTAAGTCAATTATAGTTGGATATATTATGAAATGGTATGCATGCCGTCAACTTTCGATGTAATGAAAGTTTGTCTTTTAAAAACGAATGCAATGTTTGTAAAATGTATCATATAGAGGTCAAGTACCTCGCAATGAAATCAACTATTGTGAATCGTTTATAATGTATATGAATGGGTCCTTTCAGTTGGTATCAGAGCGGTGGTTTTAGCGAACCAGGTCTTGCATTAGTGTGTCTAACTGATAGTTGTTTAGATGCATTAGTGAGTCTGGACTTCGACCGTGTCTGTATGTCAAAAGTTTTGCTTATCATTTCATGTCGAAAATTACTTGCTTATCATCCTTAAAGTCTAGACACATCTTACTGTGTCTATTGCATAGATAGTGTATAGATAAATTCGTATCTTAGCGTATCTGTTACTGTAAACTTTGCCTGTCAGTTTTCGAAAATTTCTTCGTATTCTACGGGAACTCGTGTACTATATATAGGTATTCTATGTAATTGGAATACCATCCGATAGCCAAAAATCATTTCATATCGAAAAATCCTTTATTCAATCATACGAAATGGAACTCGCCACTAGTTCAAGTCCCTCGGATCCTGATTTGGAGTTTTACCTAAGCTCCAGAAGCAGTGTCACCAGAATGAATCAACCAATCAGCCATCCCCAATTCATCTGATGGGTTCGTAGTCGACTTAATCAATGGAGACGCGAAGAAGGCGATCCTTTCCACCAACCAAATTACCCTCTTGACGATGAACCTGAAGCACTTACCGACGAACCTGTTCGAGACACCATTTTCTCTCTCATTTCCAGAGTATCTCGTCACAATTATATTCTATCCACAATTCTAAACCTTATTCATTCACTCGTTCCGACCGACAATCATCCCGGAGTAATACAAGAAGTCAACGAACTTCGTGCTCGAGTAATAGTTTTGAAAAATATGGTGCAAACTTACCAGCTTAAGCAACATCACCGACATCAACATGACCACCAGCAATAGCACCCATACCATCAATAAAACATGCCTCAGCATCCCATTTTGTACCTCGAGTATAATCATCATTCTACATACCGTTCTACATCATTTATATTCGTTCGACATGGCGATTATGTAATCTCTAATGTTTTAGAGATTATATATTCTTGTTCTAACGGTAAATCAGATGAGTTAATATCATATTAACTCATTAAATCCATGATTACATCTGAGGAAAATATATATGTAAGTATATTTTCATAAAGATTGTAATTAAAAATTCTTTTGTACAAACTGTTAATGGTAAAAATATTTTAACGGGTAGGTAATACCCTAGAAATATTTAGATTTCACATTAATAAGTTACACTGTACATTCTTCGAATCTGATTCAATAGTCATTTACTATCCTACTTACAACCACCGATATACGTATCCGTTCACCGCAGAATAACCATTTTCATTCAATTTCATATTTGGATTTTGACCTATCAGAATTCAAAAAGTGGCATAATGAAGAAAACACGGGACAAAATAAAATTTGTTAGAAACAAACAAATTAACTACGAGAAAATTTTTGTTAAGAATCCACGCTAACTGTTCCTAGCTAATTGTTCCTAGCTAACTTATTACATTTTATTTATCGCAATTTAATTATTGCAATTTATATTCGTGCAATTTTATTTATCGTTGTTTAATTTCTGTTATTTATTTTACGAATTTTAAATATCGGGACATGTATACAAGGTTTTGACATATCAAATTGACGCATCTATATATATTATTTGGAATAACCATAGACACTCTATATGCAGTAATGCTTGAGTTAGCTATACAGGGTTGAGTGTCATAACCCGTCCTTAACCATAAGAACGAGTTAGATAACGTATGATTTCATTGCGAGGTATTGACCTCTATATGCGACATTTTAAAAAGAACAACTGCATTTATTTTACATTACAAACCATAACTCTTATGTTAATACAAGCTTTAGACAATATAAATATGATTATCGTTTAGCGATAATCTTAGACTTACAAACTTTACATGTGATGATAACAATACGATTTCTAGCATATTTTACATTACAATTCCTCGGATATGCATTTTTATTTTTGACACAAATATGCATACTCAAGATCTTGCTTAAATTCAACATGTTGTAGCGGAAGCTTTTAGTTATCACCTGAGAATAGACATGTTTAAAACGTCAACATAAAGTTGGTGAGATATAGGTTTAATGCCGGCAGCGATATAAATATAGACCACAAGATTTCATATGTAAACATTTTAATAAGAATATTCTAAGTGGTTGAGCACTTGGTAACCATACTTAACATTTAATCACGTCGCATATTCCCTTTATTATGAAATCTTACTACACCGTACCAAGTGTAGTCACGAAACGAAGTACTGTGCAACCGTTGAATACTGGTCGTCCAGTCCGGTTGGGGTTGTCAGGCCCGATAGATCTATCAACAGGATTCGCGTTTACGCTCCTCACGTAAATATTAGCTACCAAGTATAAAGAGATATGCCATGGTACAACTCAACGTAGATTTTATTTTTGATCACTTGTGTCCATAACGTAAATCATAAAAACAGCGCATGTATTCTCAGCCCAAAAATATTTAGAGTTTAAAAGGGACTATATACTCACTTTTGCCTTGAAGATATATATTTTGACTTGGTCTCCGGTTGATATCACAAACCTATCCATATATAATATATCAATATATTTTTATTTTAAACAATCGTCACATATATATACTTATAATACTTTTTATGTCTTCTTAGTCCGTAGTTAGTAATTTAATTTTAATGGTTCATTTTTAGGTGTTTTAATAATTAAATAAAACCCCCATCGAAATAAATAAAACCCCCATCGTATTCGTATTGGTCAGGATTAATCTTGACCCACGGTACCGGTGTTGTCAAATGACGTGTTGCGTACATAAAGTACCGGTGTTGTCAAATGACGTGTTGCGTACAATCATGGGATCTTATGATTAATCTTCTCGTATTGTTTACGGGTGATCCTGAAATATATAAAATTAAATTATGAGTACATATATATAAAATATCATGTTATTTTAAAAAGATGTGATTTATTTAATTTTTCTCGAATTATTTTCGTGGCTAAACTAGTCTTGGATATCCGATTTTGTTTTGGTCATAGTTTCTTCGTTACAACTCCGTTTTCGTTGGTTCAACTTGCCACTTCCTTGGATCGAGTCCTTCTTTAAGAATATGAACTGTAAATACCTTAGTTTGTATTCGAAATCACAGGTCATAGGTCAAACTTTGGTGAAACTTATGAAGTTAATCATTTTCCATCATGTAAACAACCTTAAATGATTATTTTTCTAAAAATACTTATACTTTGAGTTAAATCATGAAATTTTTATGTTTTATCATATTCATAGTAAATATCATTTTTCCAGAAAATAAACCTCCAATTCAAGGTTCAAGATAGTTTTTAATTATCCAACCCAAAACAGCCCCCGGTTGCACTCCGACGTCGTAAAAACAGTTTTTAAGGTGTTCTTTGAAAAACCAAGTTATACCTTGTTAAATTTAGATGTTGATTTGATGTGTATATAGCAATAGTAAATACGTATAGAAGCTGGGTATGATACGGGTACATATACCCTTGATATACGTATAGAAATCTTGAGAAAACGGAACGAGGATTCAAATATAACTATCTTTTGTAAATACACTTATATTGTTTTATGTATTTAAGTCCTTAAAAAGTGATTAAATACATTACTTATACGATATATGTATAAACATTATAGGTCATAAGTATTTATGTCAAATAACGTTACGTATGGTTATCGTTTTGAAAACTTAAGTTAGTAGTTTCAAAATATACTTATAACTTATTGTTATTAATACAAAATAAGATATTAAAACATCCTTAGATCATGTTAAATATGTATATATACATATATATACACAAACGTATAATTATCATATATTATATAGTTCGTGATATCATCGGTCAAACTAGACGGTCAAACGTTGTGTAAAACTCTTTTCGAAAACATAAATCTCAACAATTTGGATTCCTTATCATGTTGGTAAGGTTTAATTTATGTAAATATTAATCTTATAAGTATAGAACGATCGAAAAAGTGCGGGTCATTACAGTACCTACCCGTTAAATAAATTTCGTCCCGAAATTTTAAAATCGTACCTATTTTGCGTCATCGGGAAACAAATGCGGGTATTTTTGTTTCATTTGATCCTATCGCTCCCAAGTAAACTCGGGACCTCTTTGTGCATTCCAACGAACTTTAACGATCGGTATGTTGCTCTGCTTGAGCTGTTTAACTTCACGGTCCATGATCTCGATTGGTTCTTCTATGAATTGTAGTTTCTCGTCAACTTGAATTTCTTCAAAAGGAATGGTGAGGTCTTCCTTTGCAAGACACTTTTTAAGGTTCGAGATGTGAAATGTATTATGTACTCCGGCGAGTTGTTGCGGTAACTCGAGTCGATAAGCTACCGGTCCAATGCGTTCGATCATCTTGAACGGGCCTACATATCTTGGGTTCAGTTTACCCCTTTTTCCAAAACGTATTACACCTTTCCATGGTGACACCTTTAACATAACCATGTCACCGATCTGAAACTCTAATGGTTTCCTTCGGACATCGGCGTAGCTCTTTTGGCGACTACGGGCTGTTTTCAATCTCTCCTTGATTTGTACTATCTTTTCAGTAGTTTCATGTATGATCTCGGGACCAGTTAATTGTCGATCTCCTACTTCATTCCAACAGATAGGAGATCTACACTTCCTTCCGTACAATGCTTCAAATGGTGCAGCTTTAATGCTCGCATGATAACTATTATTATACGAGAATTCTGTTAATGGTAGATACTTATCCCATCCGTTTCCAAAATCGATCACACATGCCCTGAGCATGTCTTCAAGAGTCTGAATTGTTCTTTCACTCTGCCCGTCCGTTTACGGATGATATGCGGTACTCATATCCAAACGAGTTCCTAGTGCCTCCTGTAGTGATTGCCAGAACTTTGAGGTAAATCTACTATCACGATCAGATATAATGGAAATAGGTATTCCATGCCTTGAAACAATTTCCTTTATATACAATCGTAATAGTTTCTCCATCCTATCCGTTTCCTTTATAGGCAAGAAATGTGCAGACTTGGTGAGACGATCAACAATCACCCAAATGGTGTCGTATCCCCAGGCAGTCTTTGGCAACTTCATGATGAAATCCATGGTAATACCATCCCATTTCCATTCTGGGATTTCTGGTTGTTGAAGTAACCCTGACGGCTTCTGGTGTTCTGCTTTGACTTTGGAACAAGTTAAACACTCCCCAACATATGTTGCAACGTCTGTCTTTAAATTAGGCCACCAATAATGTGTCTTAAGATCTTGGTACATCTTTCCAACTCCAGGATGTATCGAGTATCTTGTCTTATGTGCCTCGTTCAATATCAACTTCCTTAATCCACCCAACTTCGGTACCCAAATACGATTTGCAAAATATCGAATTCCATCTTCCCGTATAACGAGTTGCTTCTCATACTTCTTCATTATTTCATTTCTTATGTTTTCTTTAGTAAGTGCTTCTCGTTGAACTTCTTTGATTTGTGAGTTGAGATTCATGCGAATTTTTATGTTCATCGCTCGTACTCGAATTGGTTCTCGTTCCTTTCTGCTTAGTGCGTCAGCCACCACATTCGCTTTCCCGGGATGATAACGAATTTCACAATCATAGTCGTTTATTAACTCGACTCACCTACGTTGCCTCATGTTCAGCTGTTTCTGATCAAAAATATGTTGAAGACTTTTATGATCAGTAAACACAGTGCATTTAACCCCATACAAGTAGTGTCTCCATATCTTCAATGCAAACGCGACTGCTCCCAGTTCTAGATCATGCGACGTATAATTCCGCTCGTGAATCTTCAATTGTCGGGATGCGTATGCAATAACTTTCTTTCGTTGCATAAGAACGCAACCAAAACCTTGTCGCAAAGCGTCACAATATATTTCAAAATCATCGTTCCCTTCTGGTAACGATAAAATAGGCGCCGTAGTTAACTTCTTCTTTAGTAATTGAAATGCACTCTCCTGCTCAGAGGTCCATTCATATTTCTTCCCTTTTTGCGTTAACGCTGTCAACGGCTTAGCTATTCGGGAAAAATCTTGAATAAACCTTCTATAATAACCGGCTAAACCCAAAAATTGGCGTATCTGCGTTGGTGTCCTAGGAGTCTCCCATTTTTCAATGGCTTCAATTTTTGCTGGATCAACCTGAATTCCTTTGCTACTAACAACGTGGCCAAGAAATTGCACTTCTTTCAACCAGAAAGCACATTTAGAAAATTTAGCGTATAGCTGTTCTTTTCTCAACATCTCTAATATTAAAATTAAATGCTGCTCATGCTCTTGCTCACTCTTGGAATAGATAAGAATGTCATCAATGAAAACAATAACAAACTTATCTAAATATGGACTACAAACTCGATTCATGAGGTCCATGAATACAGCTGGCGCATTCGTCAATCCAAACGGCATGACCAAAAATTCGTAATGACCGTAACGTGTCTGAAAAGCAGTTTTCGGTATATCTTCTTCTTTGACACGTAATTGATGATAGCCCGACCTTAGGTCAATTTTTGAGTACACACATGATCCTTGCAGTTGATCAAATAAGTCGTCAATTCTCGGTAGTGGATACCGATTCTTGATAGTTAACTTATTTAATTCACGATAATCTATACACATCCTAAAAGATCCATCTTTCTTCTTAACAAACAAAATTGGAGCTCCCCACGGTGAAGTACTTGGTCGTATGAATCCACGATCCAGTAATTCTTTTAACTGACTTTGAAGTTCTTTTAATTCGGACGGTGCAAGTCTATATGGCGCACGAGCCACTGGTGCAGCTCCTGGTACTAAATCTATTTGAAATTCTACAGATCTAAATGGAGGTAATCCTGGCAACTCTTACGGAAAAACTTCAGGATAATCTCTTGCCACAGGCACGTCGTTGATGCACTTCTCTTTTTCTTTCTTTTCGACTTTATTAACATGTGCTAGAATAGCATAACATCCCTTTTCTAAACACTTCTTGGCTTTCAAACAGCTAATGAGTTTTAACTTTGAGTTACCCTTCTCTCCATAAATCATCACCGGCATTTTATCCTTACAAGGAATGCGAATTGCCTTCTTGGCACACACAACTTCAGCTCCTACTTTGGACATCCAGTCCATGCCGACTATTACATCAAAACTTCCTAATTCTACGGGTATCAAGTCAATTTTAAACGTTTCTCCGGCTAAATTTATTTTACAATCACGACAAATTTTATCGGCTTTAATTAGTTTACCATTAGCTAACTCAATCATGTACTTAGCATCTAGAGGTAATGATGAACAATTCAATTTAGTGTAAAAATTTCTACACACGTAACTTCTATCGGCACCAGTATCAAATATAATAGATGCTGATAAGTTATTAATGGTAAACGTACCCGTAACAAGCTCCGGGTCTTCACACGCCTCTCTAGCATTAATAACAAATGCTCTCCCTCGTGCAGGTCCGATATTCTTCTCTGGATTCGGGCACTGGCTCTTATAATGACCCTGTTTCCCACATCCATAACAAGTAACAGTAGCCAAAGCAGTTCTATTTGCATTAGTGGCAGGAGTCTTGGTACCGTTTGTATTTGTAACGAGAGCCCTACAATCTTCAGCAAGATGACCCTTTCGATTACATTTGTTGCATACCACATTACAGTAACCAGAGTGATGTTTGTGGCATCAGTTGCATAAAGGATTTTGTCCTTTATAACCAAAGCTTAAACCACTACCCGCACCTTGCGTGTTTTCTTGTTTCTTAAAAGATTGTTGTTGATTACCTCGATCATAATTTCCATTCCACTTTCTTTTGTTTCCTGATACCTTCACATCAGTATTGGATACTTTCTTATCCATGATGACCTGATCCATTAGCTCGTTTGCCATGGTTATAGCTTCATGAATTGTCTTAGGTTTCGATGCTGTAACATTTGCCTTGACCTTTTTGGGCAAACCATCTTTGTACATTTCAATCTTTCGTTCTTCGGTTGGAACCAATTCAGGACATAGCAAAACTAATTCCATGAATCGCTGATTGTAGTTGGTGATTTCAGTACCAACAACCTTCAGGCTTCGTAATTCATCTTCCAACTTCCTAACCTCGTTCCTTGGACAATACTCGTTGATTAACATTGTTTTGAATTCTTCCCAAGGAGTATCATAAGCTACATCTCCTCCTACAGCCTTCACATAATTTTTCCACCACGTGAGTGCACTCTCTTGTAAAGTGCACGATGCATACTTGGTCATGTCCTTTTCAACACAACCACTTATTTTAAACACAGTCTCCATCTTTTCTATCCACCGGGTTAAACCGATCGGTCCTTCTGTTCCACTGAATGATGAGGGCTTGCAAGCTTGAAAAGTTTTGTAAGTGCACCCCACACGAGGATTTGGGTTAACTGCAGCACCTCTTGCAGCCTCGACCCATAACATTCTATCGTTCACTCGCTGATTGATGAGTTCCTGGATTTCTTGTTCCGTCATTCGGTTCAATCGCGCCATAATCTTCAATAAGAATGAAAAAAAATAATTATTCACATGGAATATTATAGATGTAGTATGTATTTACAGTACATCGTAGCTTATTAATAATATGAACCAGTTATTATTATAAAAGCCTTTTCTTCTTATTAGCATTTTATAATTATATCTAGGGTAGTACCTACCCGTTAATGTTCATACTTAATAGCTTAGTACAGAACCAATTACTACAATCTAAATAATACTTAACCATGGAAAATTATTGCATTTCACACTTCACTATTTTACATATGCTTATCTTACATCGAACATTAAGCAAACCACACTAATAATATTATACAAAACATTATATGATTCCATGGTTTAATACGGCAGCGCATCGTTTGGTCTATTTTCTAGGACGTTTAGGTTCAAAGAATCGCTTAACGCTTATCCTGGCTGTCTGCCTATATTTTGGCGGTGTCTCCCTATATTTTGGCTGTGGGGATGATGAACTAGATGCCGGGATAGAACGAATAGGAATAGCGGGAATAGGGGTGGTAGTGTCTAGTGGAGTTGGTGCCACATCATCCTTACTAAACTCGGGATTTGAATTTTCTAATTCATTAGCCTTTCGTTTCTTTCCTAGTTCGAACTTGTCTTTTGTAATTTCCTGTATTTCTTCCTCGGGTTCACTTTCCTTCTCTGGTTCACCTTCCTCCTCGGGTTCACTTTCCTCCTCGGGTTCACTTTCCGGGTTCTTTATTGTTGGTTCATCCGGAATTTGTGAGTCTTCCCCAAAGATATTATTTTCGTCATCGGATAGGTTAATGATTGAAACACCATCTGAAGATTCTGATTCGGAGTCGCTGAATGTGATAATAAGTTTTGAACCCGACATCTATCACACAACAACTAACCCATTAGTACTACATAATATTTACATATAAATTTTAACCAACAATGATAAGCAATGGTTGTTAAATCAGATCCGGTCAAAGTCCAGACTTACTAATGTATCCTAACGACTTATCAGTTAGACACACTAATGCAAACCTGGTTCGCTAAGACCACCGCTCTGATACCACATGTCATAACCCGTCCTTAACCATAAGAACAAGTTAGATAACGTATGATTTCATTGCGAGGTATTGACCTCTATATGCGACATTTTAAAAAGAACAACTGCATTTATTTTACATTACAAACCATAACTCTTATGTTAATACAAGCTTTAGACAATATAAAGATGATTATCGTTTAGCGATAATCTTAGACTTACAAACTTTACATGTGATGATAACAATACGATTTCTAGCATATTTTACATTACAATTCCTCGGATATGCAGTTTTATTTTTGACACAAATATGCATACTCAAGATCTTGCTTAAATTCAACATGTTGCAGCAGAAGCTTTTAGTTATCACCTGAGAATAGACATGTTTAAAACGTCAACATAAAGTTGGTGAGATATAGGTTTAATGCCGGCAGCGATATAAATATAGACCACAAGATTTCATATGTAAACATTTTAATAAGAATATTCTAAGTGGTTGAGCACTTGGTAACCATACTTAACATTTAATCACGTCGCATATTCCCTTTATTATGAAATCTTACTACACCGTACCAAGTGTAGTCACGAAACGAAGTACTGTGCAACCGTTGAATACTGGTCGTCCAGTCCGGTTGGGGTTGTCAGGCCCGATAGATCTATCAACAGGATTCGCGTTTACGCTCCTCACGTAAATATTAGCTACCAAGTATAAAGAGATATGCCATGGTACAACTCAACGTAGATTTTATTTTTGATCACTTGTGTCCATAACGTAAATCATAAAAACAGCGCATGTATTCTCAGCCCAAAAATATTTAGAGTTTAAAAGGGACTATATACTCACTTTTGCCTTGAAGATATATATTTTGACTTGGTCTCCGGTTGATATCACGAACCTATCCATATATAATATATCAATATATTTTTATTTTAAACAATCGTCACATATATATACTTATAATACTTTTTATGTCTTCTTAGTCCGTAGTTAGTAATTTAATTTTAATGGTTCATTTTTAGGTGTTTTAATAATTAAATAAAACCCCCATCGAAATAAATAAAACCCCCATCGTATTCGTATTGGTCGGGATTAATCTTGACCCACGGTACCGGTGTTGTCAAATGACGTGTTGCGTACATAAAGTACCGGTGTTGTCAAATGACGTGTTGCGTACAATCATGGGATCTTATGATTAATCTTCTCGTATTGTTTACGGGTGATCCTGAAATATATAAAATTAAATTATGAGTACATATATATAAAATATCATGTTATTTTAAAAAGATGTGATTTATTTAATTTTTCTCCAATTATTTTCGTGGCTAAACTAGTCTTGGATATCCGATTTTGTTTTGGTCATAGTTTCTTCGTTACAACTCCGTTTTCGTTGGTTCAACTTGCCACTTCCTTGGATCGAGTCCTTCTTTAAGAATATGAACTGTAAATACCTTAGTTTGTATTCGAAATCACAGGTCATAGGTCAAACTTTGGTGAAACTTATGAAGTTAATCATTTTCCATCATGTAAACAACCTTAAATGATTATTTTTCTAAAAATAATTATACTTTGAGTTAAATCATGAAATTTTTTTGTGTTATCATATTCATAGTAAATATCATTTTTACAGAAAATAAACCTCCAATTCAAGGTTCAAGATAGTTTTTAATTATCCAACCCAAAACAGCCCCCGGTTGCACTCCGACGTCGTAAAAACAGTTTTTAAGGTGTTCTTTGAAAAACCAAGTTATACCTTGTTAAATTAGAATATATTTATGATATATTACAGGTCTTGAAGTATTTTAAAAGTTAAGTTAGAAGGATCTATTTAGTTTGCAAACAAGTTTGAAAACATTCAAACTATGTTCTTGTTGTTAAAATTTTATACCATAAAATAAGATAGTTATATATATATGAATCGAATAAGGTTATGAACAAAGTTACTACCTCAAGTTACTTGGACAAGATTGCTGTAAGAAATAAGAAAAATCCTAGAACCAAAGAGTGGTGGAGTTGGATTGAAGATTGGAAGCAACTTAGGACATAAACTTGAAATGAAAGTAGTATTTTGTAGTGTTTTTGTTTGATCTTGATATGGTGGTTATTAAGGTGATTCTTGAGAGGATTTTTGCTGGATTTCTTAGGGATGCATGAGGCTTGTAAGTGTGTGTTCCTAGCTAGAGAAATGATGTAGTAAAAATTGAAAAATGGATGGGGTATATAAGGTTAAAATTTCGTGAATGGGGGGGGGGGGACAAAACAAGATTTTTATGTTGTAATCTTGTGAAATTTTCCATGCTAGCATCCAATCAAGGTTACCTCTCTTGGAGGGTAGTAATATGGCTGATTTAGATGTTGATTTGATGTGTATATACCAATAGTAAATACGTATAGAAGCTGGGTATGATACGGGTACATATACCCTTGATATACGTATAGAAATCTTGAGAAAACGGAACGAGGATTCAAATATAACTATCTTTTGTAAATACACTTATATTGTTTTATGTATTAAAGTCCTTAAAAAGTGATTAAATGCATTACTTATACGATATATGTATAAACATTATAGGTCATAAGTATTTATGTCAAATAACGTTACGTATGGTTATCGTTTTGAAAACTTAAGTTAGTAGTTTCAAAATATACTTATAACTTATTGTTATTAATACAAAATAAGATATTAAAACATCCTTAGATCATGTTAAATATGTATATATACATATATATACACAAACGTATAATTATCATATATTATATAGTTCGTGATATCATCGGTCAAACTAGACGGTCAAACGTTGTGTAAAACTCTTTTCGAAAACATAAATCTCAACAATTTGGAGTGCTTATCATGTTGGTAAGGTTTAATTTATGTAAATATTAATCTTATAAGTATAGAACGATCGAAAAAGTGCGGGTCATTACATTGAGGTTGAATCTAAATAATATATATATACTTTGAGTTGTGATCGAGTCTGAGACATGTATATAACGGGTCACGACACGTAATAATTAATTCGAATATTATATATTATACTATAAATGAATTGTTGAATTACTAACTGTGGACTACCAACTGTGGACTACCAACATTGGACAATTAAAATGAATTAAAATATTGATTATAACATATGAAACTAAACATCTCTTCAAGTTTGCCACTTGATTTCATCTTAAACCTTATTTGTATCTTGACAATTACAATCTGTGTTCAAACCTTTCATGATTCTTGAAAACACCTCAATCGAGAGGATGAACCAACCGCACTTCATCTACGGAAGAAAAGATTGATGCATATAGTTATGCACCTGAAAACGCTCGGAACCTGACTAAACGTTTAACACTTATCTGTGTTAGCTCCTTTGGTGTTGTTATTACCAAAAATCACTTCGCAATTCCTTTCCAAATTAGCCAATCTTGTCACAGCTTCAGCAAATCAATTTCGACTTTTCATTCGAATGAACTCTACTATAACTTTGATATATAAGTTTGCCTTTCGTCAACGTTACCGGAGAACCGTTTATATTCCACCATACTAGCAGTAAACTTGCCAGCAACTTCATTACCCATTGATTTAAATCTCTCCGAAGAACCATTATATTTATTCATTGAAACCCTATCATGTACTCATCGACATCTTGTGATGATAATTGCCATACCAAATACCGGGAGGCATCAATCGATAATCTCGAATTTCTCAGCGATTCTACTACAACAATTATATATATATATATATATATATATATATATATATATATATATATATATATATATATATATATATATATATATATATATATATATATATATATAACTTCTTTCTCCTGGATTTACGAACTTCAATTCTGAATTTCTGAAAAGCACTCTAGCTTACGAATCAGATTTCTGAGTTTTGAAAAAAAGCTGATGAATCAGCTAAAAACTGAAGACTGTTTTAACAGTCAAAAGTTTGATAATAAAGAGTGACATACTGAAAAAGCTCAAAAATTCTGGTATTGAAAAATGGATTGAGTAAACCATGAAGGAGACTCTAAACAAATCACAAGGACTAAACTTGTACATAAAGAATCCTGATGATTCTATTTCTGATGAAATCTTTAGCGGATACCTTGCTCCTTAATTATTCTAAATCATCGTGAATGAATTTCTTCAACACAGTTTGATTCTAAAATTTTGAGATATTATCGTATCTTTCATTATTAATAGCCTCAATATTTCTGAAGATATCTTCATAAATATTCTCGTTCGATATTAATTATCTCTCCGCCCTATCTGTGTTATATCATAAAAGAAAATTGTTTTAGTTTCTAAATCTCTAAAAAACTTAGAATTTGAATTATGAATGATTTTGAAGTAGTGTTGGAAATTGATGCATGAGTTAGTATAATATAATGACACTTGATCAACGTGATTATATTACAGTAAGTCATGCTGAGTTTCTAAACGGAACATGATGATTCACAGATTATAACCTCATCATGTGCCATTTTATACGACTCTTACATTCTATCTAATCTTCAAACATATCAAGAAAAATATCTTCCAGATAATTCTATCTTTTCTCTTGAATTCTGATAATTTCACTAAATAAGATCGTGCTATTGCAATTCTTTATTAGAACATTAGTCATGTTCATTCGAAACTCCATACCTACAAATTCTGGACCTTTACTTGCTGTGATTAATGGATAGAAGAGAAAACATAGCATAAAGCTTCGAAGTGTAAATGGGGGGTATAAATCGCAGCAAATAGGAGAGAGCGTTAACTGTGGATGACAATGATTATAGGAGACAGAAGCAGGGACATCAACATATAAGGGACGATATAAAACCCAACAACAATGCAGAAATTACATACCATGAATATTAATACGAATATCAATATAAAAACACTGTAGAATTAAGAATAGTATCACCCCAAGGTAATAGTAGAAGTAAACCGATTTTTCTGGTGGAAGATTGAAAGGAAGAATGACAGAAATGATAATTAGGAAAATATCAAGGATTAGAACGGGATTAAGTATTTCCACAATCTTTTGGATGTATGAACTAAGAAAGAAAATATAAGAATGGTGAGAATAATGGAACGGAAGATTTTAATTTATAATGGAAATATCAGACAGAGTAATCGAGGCAGATCACCATATTTAATTATAGAGATCTTAATTTCCTTAACTACCGAAGAATCAAATCTCATATAGATTTCGAAGATTATCTTCATATCCCCGAAATTCCAGAAATCAGCCTTGACTACGTCAGAGGATAAGATGAATCTTTATTATCTCATTTCAGTCTTTTGTGATAGCTTCATTCGTACTCTTCGAATATTGAATTAATTTATCCTTATTACTCAATGGTAATAAAATTCAATTTATCAACTCATACTCATCATGAAAATATTCTTATTATTAGCCATGACGACCTCGATCAAATTTCGAGACGAAATTTCTTTAACGGGAAGGTACTGTGACGAACCGGAAATTTCCAACCAAATTTAAACTTGATCTTTATATGATTTGGACACGATAAGCAAAGTCTGTAGTGATGAGTCTCAAATTTTTTGAACTGTTTACATAAATTCAATTACCCTTCGACCATTACCGATGATTCACGAACAATTGTGTGTATATAAATATGTAATTATATATACATATATAAATATAAGTGTACATATTAGTTGAATTAATAAAAAAATACAAAAATAATCATTTGGAATTGAAAGTGTAAAGTAGTATACAAAATAATTAAGCTATTATTTATATGAATATATATATATATATATATATATATATATATATATATATATATATATGAATTCTTTAAATAATTGATATATAATATATATATATATATATATATATATATATATATATATATATATATATATATATATATATAGGGGCAGGATCAATGGGGAAGTAATCAATCGGGGGGAAGCGGGGGGAAGCAAATTTTTTTTTTTCGTTTTTTTGAAATTTTTTTTTCCGGCATCAAGATCACACGAAAATATGAACATTTAGAAGATACACTTTGTGATGAATGTTATTATTTAGGCGGGAAAAAGATCGAGAAAAATAACATTCAAGATAATATTGTTCGTGAAGAATATGAACGTTTTTTTTTATTCATGGTTTGTGAAGTAAATTTAGCCCGATTTAAAGTTTAGGGTTTAGGGTTTAGGGTTTGGTGTTTTGGGTTTATTCCATAAACCCAAAACACCAAACCCTAAACCCTAAACACTAAACCCTAAACCCTAAACTCTAAACCGTTCGTGTTAAAAACTCAATCTAAATCCTAAATCTAAACCCTAAATCTAAACCCTAAACCCTAAATTTCTAAACCCTAATATCTAAACCCTATAAACCCTAATATCTAAACCCCAATAGCTAAAACCTCAAAATACGCTCGAAAAACACGATAATTGTTATATATTACTTCTTCGAGCGTTTTCCCGCCAAAATAAAAACATTTATCACAAAGTGTCTCTACTAAATGTTCATATTTTCATTGCATCTATAATGTTCGTGAACAAAATTTTTTCAAAAAACGAAAAAAAAAGTTTTTGCTTCCCCCCGCTTCCCCTCGAATGGTTACTTCCCTCTTGATCCTACTATATATATATATATATATAGATTATTATATAAAATAAATAATACATAATTAATTAAATGTAAGGTTAATATATTATATGTATTTACAAGTTAAAATACATTGTTATATTAATGTACTACTTTCATTATTATAAATGTTAATATTAGTATTAATAATATTATTAAATAAATTAGATACATTAAATTACTAATATTATTGTTATCATTATCAATATCATATATATTAGTAGTAAAAATTATGATTTTAGTTATTATCAAGATTATTAATGTTAGTAGTTTTATAATTAGTATTATCATTAAAAATCGTTAATATCGTAATAAGTATCATTATTATCATAAATAATACAAATAGTATTATTACCATGAATAAAATTATTATTATCAGTTTTATAGTTAATAACATTATTATTACTTATTATTATTATAAATATTATAAAATAATTATTAGTATTATTATTATAATTATCATTAATAATACTATTATTATCAATTACACTAAAACTTATTAATATTATGACTTATTATTATTATACTCTTATTATTATTATTATTATTATTATTATTATTATTATTATTATTATTATTATTATTATTATTATTATTATTATTATTATTATTATTATTATTATTATTATTAATATTATTATTATTATTAAAATTATTATTATTATTATTTGTAATACAATTATAATTATTATTTATAAAAAAATATATATATAGATTCAGGAATATAGGATCTCACGTATACTTCATCTGTAGTGATTTTTGTTCCTATCTATAAAAGTGATTAAATCGAATCCAAACAAAGAAATAATACAAATTCAGTTTAGGGTCGGTATCATCTTTTTATTTTTTAATATTTTTTTTGGCCCGGTTGATGCTTCCTGTCGAATTTTTGCTATAAAACAATCTATAAAACAATCGATAGCTGAATGAGATGGATGAACTCATTCATCCCTTCAGTACCACTGTCAATTACTACCATCCAATTGATAATGCCAAAATCATACATGTTTATTGTCGTCATTCCGATCCGATTTAATATCAATTTGTATGTAATTGTTGTACGTATGTATTGTAATTCATGTATATTTGTAAAAGTCCATTGTGATTGAATAAATGAAGACCAACAGCAAAAACAGAGTTAAAACGAAGATTGAACGCGTAAAACAACCCGAAACCACTGAAACAGGTCCAAATGCGGCGAATCTCTCTTAGATGCGGCGCATCTCTGCACCAAATAACTCTCGACAGTTTCAGATGCGGAGCATAAAGATTTCTGGACCAAAACTGCACCAGATGCGGCGCATCTATGAGGGATGCGGCGCATCCAAGCCAGATGCGGCGCATCTGTTCCAGATGCGGCGCATCTGATCCCCTGCCGACAGTCCTGAGTGCATAGCCTAGCTGGAATCTACTGAACGTAAAGAGATGCGGCGCATCCCAAAGAAATGCGGCGCATCTGGTCACTTTCTGGCCAAAATACCTAACTTTTGAGCCTATTTAATGGAGCCTTTGGTTACATACTTGATACACCTTCACTATTATGTTTTCCCTCAGTTCTAGTACGATTTTTAAGGCTCAAGGAAGGCTACAAGGAAATCTCTACTCTTTCAACATCAAGATTAAGCTAGGGTTATTCATCGCAATTGGTATTATTGTTCTATATCTTTTAAACATGAATTCGAATTGTATTTACTGTTTCATTAGTTCTACTATGATTATGTTTGGCTAAAAACCTTGTGTGTTTGCTTCAATGTAAGATTTATGGCTTGGGATTGTTCTATACTTTGATGTTATGCTAGTTATATATATGTTTGATTGATTAAATTATCTAGTACAACCGTAAGAACCATTGTTATGCTTGCTTAGTTCATTACTTCAATTATATAGATTGCAAACCTATTAATGTGAGTTAACTAGGAAAACAATCTATACTTCAATACCCCTAGTAATCTAGACGATTAGATGTATAAACTTAAGTGATTTTGTTATGTGTTTAATTCGGTAATTGAATAAGTTCCAAAGCAACATAGTTATAAAATTACCTCAAGTGATTGTTGTAATTTAGGTTTCATGTGATTTTAACCTGGTTGGATCTAGTTAGTTAATCAATCTAAATCACCATGTTCTTTCAAAAGATCTATTGTTGTAATCATTATTGTATCCTAGTTCAATTATGTAAGTTATGACTTGGTTTATATGAGTTTATCAAAGACCATAGCTTATACTTCAACACCTAGTGATCTAGCCACCTATATGTGAGTATAGGATGTTAATTGAATGATATTTAGGATATACAATCATGTAGTTTACTTAGAGTGATCTTAGTAAACTAGGTTTTATGTGAATTCAACCACGAAAGAATCTTGTTGATTAAACATAGCTCTTAAGTTTATAGATATTGTGAAATTGATATAAAATAATTACTTGTAACTATGAAATAACCGTTTTAATTACAAAAGAACAATCCCTATCATTTATCAAGCATAGAAGTAAACACCGCATTCTCATTCTTGTTACTCATTATATTTATTTAATGTTTCGTTAAACGAAAATACAACTTCAATGACAAACCCCCTTTTAGAATAATTAATCGTTGTGGAATCCTTAAAACAAACTTTTCCCTGTGGATCGAACTGGTCAATTTACTTACTAGTTACTGCATGATCGGGTTTTAGTTGCCTGTATTATGTGTTAATTATTAAGCATATTGTCTAAATTTTAAAGGTTACGTCTTGACACATCAACTTTTTGGCGCTGCTGCAGTGGAAGCGGTTTTGTTAAAAGATTTTAATAAACTTTGAATTATTCGATCCTTTTGTTGGAATTCAATTCCTAGAAAAGTTACTTTTTATTGTAAGCTTGCGTTTTTTCAATTGGTTTATTTGTGGTGTTGTGATTGCAGGATAGGTATTAATGCATGAATCTACGTTCTTCCAACTCTAATTTAATTCCTTCATATCCTGAACCTGAAAGAGAACTTCATGAACGCTTAAGAGCTCAAGAAGTAGAGTCTCTTGCTCAGGGTTTAGAATCACTTTCATTAGATTCTAACTCTGAACCAATTGTTCAACCAATCATAGAACCAGTTATTAAAGAAGAGGAAGAGATGGCTGCTACAAATCAAACGATGGATGCATTAATGAAGGCAACAAGAATAGGTTAAGGCCACGCAATTATTCAACCCACGATGACTGATGGTATTGAAATAAAGGGTCAATTTCTCCACATGGTGACTAATACATGCCAATTCGGTGGAGCCCCAAATAAGGATGCTAACGAGCATCTTCGTAAGTTTGTAAGCATTTGCAAGCTTTTCAAAATCAAAGATGTGACCGATGATGTCGCATATTTAAAAATCTTTCCATGGTCCCTAAAGGATGATGCAAGAGATTGGCTAGACTTATTACCGAAAGGTTATATTAAAGATTGGAATGATATGATGGACAAGTTTTTGTCAGAATTCTTCCCTGCTTCAAAAGCAGCAAAGTTGCAAAGTGATATAAATCACTTCAAGCAAAAGTCTAATGAGATTCTTTAGGAAGCTTGGACCCGATTCAATAAAATGCTTAGGATATGTCCTCAACACGGGTTGAATACATTCCAAAAGGTCCAAATATTCTATAAAGGAGTCAATGTGGCTACTCGAAAGGATATTGATGTTGCAGCAGGAGGATCACTCATGAAAAAATGCCCGAAGAAGCTCACACAATCATTGCTGATATAGCAGCCCATTCTCATAATTGGCATCAAGAGATGGAGTTCTCTAGATCATCAACGGTTGCTAATGTCGAAAGCAATGATGAAATCGCTGCATTAAAAGTTCAATTGGCAAATCAAGCAAGGCAAATTGAGAAGGTAACAAAAGAAATGCACACTATCAGGGTAGGGTGTGAATTGTGCCAAGGTCCCCATTTCACTAGAGATTGCGACCAAATGACAATGGAAGAGCAAGCAAAATTTTTAGGTTACTTGCGTAAAGGTGAAATGAATTTTGACGACTTTTCAGAAGTTGAAGCAATGAACCGGAAATATCCTCCTGTCAACAGTTATCAAATAGGAGGACCTTCAAGTTCAAACAACAATTACCACGGAGGAAATTCAGGTTACCAAAATAACCGGAATTTCCCAAATCAAAATCAAAGAAATGCACCACCGGGTTACAATCATCTAAACAATCGTACCAAAATAATTTCCAACACAATCAACCACAACCACAACCACAAGCACTTATACAACCATAACCCGAGAAGAAATCTGGTTTAGAAGATCTTTTGAGAGATTTTATGGTTAAACACGAGCAAACTGCGGAACTTCAAACTCAACAAATTCAAAATCAATAAGCTACGATTCAGAATTTAGAAAGGGATGTTGGAAGGATCTCACAGTTACTAGCAGAGAGACCACCTGGTGATCTCCCCTCAAATACTCAAGTGAATCCCAGTAACAATCAAACAAGGAATGAGCATGTAAATGCTATAACTACTAGAAGTGGTTTAACCACTAACCCGGAGACCCTTAAGTCCCCGGAAGTTCCTTTGTCTCCTCTTGTTTTTTGCAGGCACCTGTTGATGTAGATGAGCATGTTGAAAAAGAACAAGAGAAAGATGATCCACCAGAGGTCATATTGAAGAAACGTGAAGAACCACCAGTGAAGGTGTACAAGGCACCTATTCCATACACAAAAGCATTAAAGAAAGACAGACTCGCGAGCCAATATCAGAAATTTGCGGATATGATCAAGCAAATCAGCATTAACATGCCACTCGTGGAGGTTCTTAAGGGTATGCCCCATTACGGAAAGTTTTTGAAAGATCTCATATCCTCGAAGGGTAAATACCGCGAAGTTTCTGCCACATTCCTCCATGAGGAGTGTTCGGCCATCTTGAAAAAGCAAAATGTACCTCCAAAATTGGGAGATCTAGGTAGTTTTATCATACGATGTATGATGGGTGATTCGGTAGTGTACGATGCACTAGTCGACCTAGGTGCAAGTGTTAACCTAATGCCTTACTCGTTATATTTGAAACTTGACTTAGGAGACTTGAAACCAACCCGGATGGGTATTCGATTAGCAAATCAATCATTTGATACTCCTATAGGTATAACCGCGGAAATTCTTGTAAAAGTTGGCTCACTTATCTTTCCCGTCGACTTTGTTATTCTAAAAATGCAAGAGGACACAAAAGTTCCTATTATTTTAGGACGTCCTTTTCTTAACACCGCAGATGCTATCATTAATATCCAAAAAGAACAATTAAGTCTAGGTGAAATGTCCCATTCATATTGATTATAAACGTTCCATATTAATTGATTTCATTGCGAGGTTTTGACCTCTATATGAGACGTTTTTCAAAGACTGCATTCATTTTTAAAACAACCATAACCTTTATTTTATCAATAAAGGTTTTAAAAACATTACGTAGATTATCAAATAATGATAATTTAAAATATACTGTTTACACACGACCATTACATAATGGTTTACAATAGAAATATATTACATCGACATATATTTCTTGAATGCAGTTTTTACACAATATCATACAAACATGGACTCCAAATCTTATCCTTATTTTAGTATGCAACAGCGGAAGCTCTTAGTATTCACCTGAGAATAAACATGCTTTAAACGTCAACAAAAATGTTGGTGAGTTATAGGTTTAACCTATATATATCAAATTGTAACAATAGACCACAAGATTTCATATTTCAATATATATCCCATACATAGAGATAAAAATCATTCATATGGTGAACACCTGGTAACCGACATCAACAAGATGCATATATATAAGAATATCCCCATCATTCCGGGACACCCTTCAGATATGATATAAATTTCGAAGTACTAAAGCATCCGGTACTTTGGATGGGGTTTGTTAGGCCCAATAGATCTATCTTTAGGATTCACGTCAATTAGGGTGTCTGTCCCTAATTCTTAGATTACCAGACTTAATAAAAAGGGGCATATTCGATTTCGATAATTCAACCATAGAATGTAGTTTCACGTACTTGTGTCTATTTTGTAAATCATTTATAAAACCTGCATGTATTCTCATCCCAAAAATATTAGATTTTAAAAGTGGGACTATAACTCACTTTCACAGATATTTCCTTCCTCGGAAATAAGACTTGGCCACGGATCGATTCAAGAACCTATACAAATATGTACATATATATCAAAGTATGATCAAAATATAATTTCAACCATTTTTATTATGTTTTAAAGATTTGAGTGTATTAAGTCAGTTGTCCTCATTAGTAACCTACAACTAGTTGTCCACAGTTAGATGTACAAAAATAAATCGATATATATTATCTTGAATCAATCCACGACCTAGTGTATACATGTCTCAGGCTAGATCACAACTCAAAGTATATATATTTTTGGAATCAACCTCAACCCTGTATAGCTAACTCCAACATTACTGCATATAGAGTGTCTATGGTTGTTCCAAATAATATATATACATGGGTCGATATGATATGTCAAAACATTTGTATACGTGTCTATGGTATCCCAAGATTACATAATATATTATAATACATGTATAATACAATATAAGTTAGCTAGGATATGATTTGTATAGATTTGTTAAACATTTCCCGTAGTTAAAAAGATCAAAAATATCCAATCTTGTTTTACACATAACTTCTTCATTTTAAATCCGTTTTGAGTGAATCAAATTGCTATGGTTTCATATTGAACTCTAATTTAAGAATCCAAACAGGAAAAAGTATAGATTTATAGTCAGAAATTTAAGTTACATGTCAATTACTAAAGAGGTAGTCATTTCCGTCGAAAAAACGACATTTTGATGACCATTTTGAAAAACATACTTTCACTTTGAGTTTAACCAAGATTTTTGGATATAGTTTCATGTTCATATGAAAAATCATTTTCCCAGAAGAACAACTTTTAAGTCAAAGTTTATCATAGTTTTTAATTATCCAAATCAAAATAGCCCCCGGTTTCACTACGACGGCGTATATCCGATTTTATGGTGTTCATCGTGTTTCCAGGTTTTAAATCATTAAGTTAGCATATCATATAGATATAGAACACGTGTTTAGTTGATTTTAAAAGTCAAGTTAGAAGGATTAACTTTTGTTTGCGAGCAAGTTTAGAATTAACTAAACTATGTTCTAGTGATTACAAGTTTAAACCTTCGAATAAGATAGCTTTATATGTATGAATCGAATGATGTTATGAACATCATTACTACCTCAAGTTTTCTGGATAAAACTACTAGAAATGAGAAAAATGGATCTAGCTTCAAAGGATCCTTGGATGGCTTGAAAGTTCTTGAAACAGAATCATGACACGGAAACAGTTCAAGTAAGATTTTCACTCTAAATAAGATTGTTATAGTTATAGAAATTGAATCAAAGTTTGAATATGAATATTACCTTGAATTAGAAAGATAACCTACTGTAAATAACAAAGGTTCCTTGATCTTAGATGATTACTTGGAATGGATTAGAAAGCTTGGAAGTAGACTTGCAAACTTGGAAGTATTCTTGATTTTTATGAAACTATACTTATGGAATTTATGAAGAACACTTTGAACTTGAAGATGAAACTTGAGAGAGATCAATTAGATGAAGAAAATTGAAGAATGAAAGTGTTTGTAGGTGTTTTTGGTCGTTGGTATATGGATTAGATATAAAGGATATGTAATTTTGTTTTCATGTAAATAAGTCATGAATGATTACTAATATTTTTGTAATTTTATGAGATATTTCATGCTAGTTGCCAAATAATGGATCCCACATGTGTTAGGTGACTCACATGGGCTGCTAAGAGCTGATCATTGGAGTGTATATACTAATAGTACATACATCTAAAAGCTGTGTATTGTACGAGTACGAATACGGGTGCATACGGGTAGAATTGTTGATGAAACTGAATGAGGATGTAATTGTAAGCTTTTTTTAAGTAGAAGTACTTTGATATGTGTCTTGAAGTCTTTCAAAAGTGTAAGAATACATATCAAAACACAACATGTATATACATTCTAATGGAGTCGTTAAGTCTTCGTTAGTCGTTACATGTAAGTGTTGTTTTGAAACCTTTAAGTTAATGATCTCAATTAATGTTGTTAACCCAATGTTTATTATATCAAATGAGATGTTAAATTATTATATTATCATGATATTATGATGTATGAATATCTCTTAATATGATATATACATTAAAATATCGTTACAACGATAATCGTTACATATAAGTCTCGTTTCGTAATTCTTGAGTTAGTAGTCTTGTTTTTACATATGTAGTTCATTGTTAACACACTTAATGATATATTTAAATATTATTTTATAATGTTAAATATAGTGTATCAATATCTTAATATGATACATATGTATTTAGTAGACGTTATCATAACGATAATCGTTATATATATCATTTTGAGTTTCTTAACTTAGTAATCTCATTTCTTATGCATATCACACATTGTTAATATACTTAGTGAGATACTTACTCATCATAATCTTAGGTCAACCATATATATATTTCTATATATACCACAACATGTAGTTTTTACAATTTTGTAACGTTCGTGAATCGTCGGTCAACTTGGGTGATCAATTGTCTATATGAAACTTATTTCATTTAATCAAGTCTTAACAAGTTTGATTGCTTAACACGTTGGAAACATTTAGTCATGTAAATATCAATCTCAATTAATATATATAAACATGAAAAAGTTCGGGTCACTACAGTACCTACCCGTTAAATAAATTTCGTCCCGAAATTTTAAGCTATTGAAGGTGTTGACGAATCTTCGGGAAATAGATGCGGGTATTTCTTCTTCATCTGATCTTCACGCTCCCAGGTAAACTCGGTTCCTCTACGAGCATTCCATCGAACCTTAACAATCGGTATCTTGTTTTGCTTAAGTCTCTTAACCTCACGATCCATTATTTCGGCGGGTTCTTCAATGAATTGAAGTTTTTCATTGATTTGGATTTCGTCCAACGGAATAGTGAGATCTTCTTTAGCAAAACATTTCTTCAAATTCGAGACGTGGAAAGTGTTATATACAGCCGCGAGTTGTTGAGGTAGCTCCAGTTGGTAAGCTACTGGTCCGACACGATCTATAATCTTGAATGGTCCAATGTACCTTGGATTTAGTTTCCCCCATTTACCAAATCGAACAATGCCTTTCCAAGGTGAAACCTTAAGCATGACCATTTCTCCCATTTCAAACTCTATATCTTTTCTTTTACTGTCCGCGTAGCTCTTTTGTCGACTCTGGGCGGTTTTCAATCGTTGTTGAATTTGGATGATTTTCTCGGTAGTTTCTTGTATTATCTCCGGACCCGTAATCTGTCTATCCCCCACTTCATTTCAACAAATCGGAGACCTTCACTTTCTAGCATAAAGTGCCTCAAACGGCGCCATCTCAATACTAGAATGATAACTGTTGTTGTAGGAAAATTCTGCTAACTGCAGGTGTCGATCCCAACTGTTTCCGATATAAATAACACATGCTCGTAGCATGTCTTCAAGCATTTGTATCGTCCTTTCGCTCTGCCCATCAGTTTGTGGATAATAGGCAGTACTCATGTCTAGACGAGTCCCTAATGCTTGATGCAACGTCTGCCAGAACCTTGAAACAAATCTACCATCCCTATCAGAGATAATAGAGACGGGTATTCCATGTCTGGAGACAACCTCCTTCAAATACAATCGCGCAAACTTCTCTATTTTGTCATCTTCTCTCATTGGCAGGAAGTGTGCTGACTTGGTGAGACGATCAACTATTACCCAAATAGTATCATAACCACTTGCAGTCCTTGGCAATTTAGTAATGAAATCCATGGTAATGTTTTCCCATTTCCATTCCGGGATTTCAGGTTGTTGTAGTAGACCTGATGGTTTCTGATGTTTAGCTTTGACCTTAGAACACGTCAAACATTCTCCTACATATTTAGCAATATCGGCTTTCATACCCGGCCACCAAAAGTGTTTCTTGAGATCTTTATACATCTTCCCCGCTCCGGGATGTATTGAATATCTGGTTTTATGTGCTTCTTTAAGTACCATTTCTCTCACATCTCCAGACCTTGGTACCCAAATTCTATCAGCCCTATATCGGGTTCTGTCTTCCTGAATATTAAGATGTTTCTCTGATCCTTTGGGTATCTCATTCTTCAACGTTCCTTCTTTTACAACCCCCTGTTGCGCCTCCTTTATTTGAGTAGTAAGGTTAATACGAATAATTATATTCATAGCTTTTACCCGTATAGGTTCTCTGTCCTTTCTACTCAAAACGTCTGCTACCACATTCGCCTTTCCCGGGTGGTATCGAATCTCAAAATCATAATCATTCAACAGTTCAATCCACCTGCGTTGTCTCAAATTCAGTTGCTTCTGATTAAATATATGTTGGAGACTTTTGTGGTCGGTATATATAATACTTTTGACCCCATATAAATAATACCTCCAAGTCTTTAATGCAAAAACAACAGCACCCAATTCCAAATCGTGAGTTGTATAATTTTGCTCGTGAATCTTCAATTGTCTAGACGCATAAGCAATCACCTTCGTTCGTTGCATTTATACAAAACCGAGACCTTACTTTGATGCGTCACAATAAATTACAAAATCATCATTCCCTTCAGGAAATGACAATATAGGTGCCGTAGTTAGCTTTTTCTTCAATAACTGAAACGTCTTCTCTTGTTCATCCTTCCATTCAAATTTCTTCCCTTTATGCGTTAATGCAGTCAAGGGTTTTGCTATTTTGGAGAAATCTTGGTTGAATCTTCTGTAGTAACCAGCCAATCCTAAAAATTGACGTATATGCTTCAGAGTTTTTGGGGTTTCCCACTTTTCAACGGTTTCGATCTTTGCCGGGTCCACCTGGATACCTTCTTTGTTCACTATGTGACCGAGGAATTGAATTTCTTCCAACTAAAATGCACACTTTGAAAACTTAGCGTACAGTTTTTCTTTCCTCAATACTTCTAGCACTTTTCTCAAATGTTCTTCGTGCTCTTGATCATTCTTTGAGTAAATAAGTATGTCATCGATGAAAACAATGACAAACTTGTCAAGATATGGCCCACACAATCGGTTCATAAGGTCCATGAACACAGCTGGTGCGTTAGTCAATCCAAACGGCATAACCATAAACTCGTAATGACCATAACGCGTCCTAAAAGCAGTTTTTAGAATATCATCCTCCTTTACTCACATTTGATGATATCCAGAACGTAAATTGATTTTCAAATAAACCGACGAGCCTTGTAGTTGATCAAATAAGTCATCGATTCTCGGTAGTAGATAACAGTTTTTGATGGTAAGTTTATTCAACTCTTTGTAGTTAATACACAACCTAAATGTAACATCCTTCTTCTTGACAAACAAAACAGGAGCTCCCCATGGTGATGTGCTTGGTCGAATGAAACCACATTCTAATAGTTCTTGCAGTTGGCTTTGCAGTTCTTTCATCTCGCTGGGTGCGAGTCTGTAAGGTGCACGAGCTATTGGTGCAGCTCCTGGTACAAGATCTACTTGAAATTCAACAGATCCATGTGGAGGTAGTCCCGGTAATTCTTTCAGAAATACATCGGGAAATTCTTTTGCGACGGGAACATCATTGATGTTCTTTTCTTCAGTTTGTACTTTCTCGACGTGTGCTAGAACAGCATAGCAACCTTTTCTTATTAGTTTTTGTGCCTTCAAATTACTAATAAGATGTAGCTTCGTGTTGCCCTTTTCTCCGTACACCATTAAGGGTTCTCCTTCTTCTCGTACAATGCAAATTGTACTTTTGTAACATACGATCTCTGCTTTCATCTCCTTCAGCCAGTCCATGCCAACTATTACATCAAAACTCCCTAACTCTACTGGTATCAAATCAATCTTAAATATTTCACTACCCAGTTTAATTTCTTGATTCCGGCATATATAATCTGCTGAAATTAATTTACCGTTTGCTAATTCGAGTAAACATTTACTATCCAACGGCGTCAATGGACAACTTAATTTAGCACAAAAATCTCTACTCATATAGCTTCTATCCGCACCCGAATCAAATAAAACGTAAGCAGATTTATTGTCAATAAGAAACGTACCCGTAACAAGCTCCGGGTCTTCCTGTGCCTCTGCCGCATTAAATTGAAAACTCTTTTGCGGCCTTATCCATTCGTGTTCTCCTAGTTCGGGAAATTTCTAATAATGTGGCCTGGTTTTCCATATTTATAACAAACTACATTGGCATAACTTGCTTCGACACTACTTGCTCCACCATTACTCGTTCCGACACCATTTGTTTCTTTCGTTCTGTTAACCCCTGGTCCGTAGACCTCACACTTCGCTGCGCTATGACCATTTCTTTTACACTTGTTGCAAAATTTGGTGCAGAACCCCGAGTGATACTTTTCACACCTTGGCATAGCTGCTTCTGATTGTTGTTGTTGTTGCGGTTGTTATTGTTGTTGGGATGATTGTTGTAGTAGTTGTTGTTGTTGTTGTTGTGCCGTTTGTTGTAGTTGCGATTGATGTTACAATTGTTGGGATAGTTGTTGTTGTTTTGGTGACTCTTATCACCGTTTTCCTCCCACTTTCTTTTGACTAACTTCACGTTGGCCTCTTCGGCAGCCTGTTCTTTAATTCTTCCCTCAATCTGGTTCACTAGTTTATGAGCCATTCTACATGCCTTTTGTATGGAGGCAGGCTCGTGTGAACTTATATCTTCTTGGATTCTCTCCGGTAACCCTTTCACAAACGCGTCGATCTTCTCTTCCTCATCTTCGAACGCTCTAGGACACAATAGGCCCAATTCCGTGAATCATCTTTCGTACGAAGTAATATCGAATCCCTGTGTTCGTAACCCTCTAAGTTCTGACTTGACCTTATTGACCTCGGTTCTGGGACGGTACTTCTCGTTCATCAAGTGCTTGAATGCTGACCACGGTAGCGCGTAAGCAGCATCTTGTCCCACTTGCTCTATATAGGTATTCCACCATGTTAACGCAATACCTGTGAAGGTATGCGTAGCGTACTTCACTTTGTCTCCTTCAGTACACTTACTAATGGCAAACACCAATTCAACTTTCTCAGTCCACCGTTTCAATCCGATTGGTCCTTCGGTCCCATCAAATTCTGAAGGTTTGCAGGCAGTGAATTCCTTGTAGGAGCATCCTACACGATTTCTTGCGCCGTTAGCTGTATTGCTAGATTCAGAGTTATTATTGGTATGTAGCGCGGCCTGTACTGTGGCTATGTTTGAAGCAAGAAAGGCACGAAATTCTTCTTCGCTCATATTCAATGTGTGTCGAGTAGTCGGTGCCATTTCCTTTAAAATAGTCAAATGAAACAATTTAATCATACAGAATATTAAGAGTAGTCAATAGTATCTCGTAGCATAATATGAACTCATTTATAAAAGCTTTTTCTTCATATTAGCATTTTATAATTTTAAATTCGGGTACTACCTACCCGTTAAGTTCATACTTAGTAGCTAATATACAATTCAACTACTACAATTCCATATGAAAAACGGATTATAATAATATATCACATACAAATATTCTTCGAACTTACAACTTCGCTATATTACATATAACATGAAATATAGTACACTATGATACAGGATAGTTTTGAAGATAAATCTAGTTAATACGCAAGTTGTTCAGCAAAGGAAATAAAGACACGTAATTCATAAGTCCAGAAACAAGTCATGCATTCTGGTTTTACTAAGACGACTTTCCATCCTTGGTCATGTGGAAAATAACCGTTATGACCATTAGCTAGGTAGCATGTTGTAATGTCGTCAAAAGGACGAGGGTTTCGTAATGTCCAACAGCCCCGTAATAATCTAAAAACCTTGTTTCTCACCCCAACTACTGAATCCGTCACTTGTGGGAAAGTTTTATTTAAAAGCTGCAATCCGATGTTTTTTTCTCACTTTGATAAGAAGCGAACATCACTAACCCGTAAGCTTAACATGTGATGTTTTGCGAGGTGTATATGAAATAGCTTATATTTTACCAGAAAAAACTATTAAATACGATACGATTTTACACAAGATATTTATTTATTTATAGAATGGATATACTTAAACCTTGCTACAACACTTATAGGCAGTGTACCTAATCGTACAGTAGTGTAGTTTTTAGTAAGTCCGGTTCGTTCCACAGGGAAAATCTTTAAACAAAGCTTAACGCTATATTAGTTTTATTTTATAAAAATACAAATATATATAAGTAATATTATTATTATAAAGGGGGTTTTTACCGTTTAATGACCGGTTTGTCAATTTTTAAAACTTTAGTCGCAGGTAAAACCTAATGTAAAATATTAAATAAATAAAAGACTTAATTTAAAGCGTAAAGTAAATAACGATAATGAAATTGCGATAAATAAAAGTGTGATAAAATAAAATTGCGATAATTAAAAAGTACGATAATTAAAAGTGCAATTAAATACAATGAAAATAAATAAAAGTGCGATAATTAGAAGTGCAATTAAATATAAAATAAAGGAAATTAAATATGAAATAAAATAATTATGCTTATTTAAACTTCCGTAATCATGATATTTGACGTGTTGATTTTAGTTTTATGCCCATGGGTTAATTGTCCTTTGTCCTGGATTATTTAATATGTCCGTCTGGTTTTTGTCCATAACAGTCCATCAGTCATAAATATAAAGTGCGAGTATCCTCGTCAAATTATCCTTATACCCGAAGTTAAATATTCCAACTAATTGGGGACTTAAACTGTAACAAGGTCTTAATACTTTGTTGAATAATTACACCAGGATATCGACTGTGTGTAATCCAAGGTTTTAATACTTTGTTATAAATTATGCCAAGTGTCCTTGTACATAATTTTACCCCTGTTTTAATAATTTCATAGACTATTAATCCATTCCCGTGTCTGGTTAAATGAACGATTATTCGTACATATAAATACCCCGCCCATCGTGTCCAATCGAGTGTATATGGTTATTTATAGGGACGTCCAATTGTAAATCTTTATATTAAAATTAACAAACTATCATTTAGTTAAACAAATATAAAGCCCATTAATAGCCCATAGTCTAATTTCCACAAGTGTCATTCTTTTGTCCAAACCCCAATTATGGTACAAAGCCCAATTACCCAATTTTAATATTTTTAGCCCAACATCATGATTACTTCGGATTAAATAAGCATAATAATAACTTAGCTACGAGACATTAAATTAAAAAGGTTGAACATAACTTACAATGATTAAAAATAGCGTAGCGTTACACGGACATAATTTTGACTTACACCCTTACAACATTCGCTAACATACCCTTATTATTAGGATTTAAAATTAAAATTAAAATTAAAATTAAAATATAAATATATATATATATATAAGTTTACGTAGGATGGAAAGAAAAAGATATATAAAACGTTCAGAATGCGCGAGCTTTTATAGGCATTTTTCTCCAGGACAGCTCCGCGAATTGCGGCATTTTTGCACTACAAACTCCGTGAGTCGCGGAGTTCGTAAATCCAGCTCACACAAGTTTGGATCCTAGTCTGCTGAAGGTTTTAATATATAAATATAATATATATATAATTTATATAATTAATTATATACTATATTATATTTATATATATAGTTAACTTGTAATTTTTTGTCCGTTGCGTCGAGCGTTGAGAGTTGACTCTGGTCCCGGTTCTGGATTTTCGAACGTCCTTGCGTACAATTTAATATCTTGTACTTTGCGTTTTGAATCTTGTACTCTTGTAATTCTGAGACATTTCTTATCAATAATTGGAACCTCTTTGATTGTATTTTGTACTTTTGAGCTTTTTGGTCATTTGCGTCTTCAATTCGTCGAATCTATCTTTTGTCTTCACCTTTTATTATTTAACCGAATATCATTTGTAAATAGAACAATTGCAACTAAAAGCTTGTCTTTCTTGAGGAATAATGCTATGAAATATATGTTCATTTTTAGCATTATCAAATATTTCCACACTTGAGCGTTGCTTGTCCTCAAGCAATATAGTCTTGAAATATACTAGAATCACTTCTTTATTCTTCACACTTTGTACATCAGTGATTTCTATACAGCGGTATAAACAATAGTAGTAACGATGTGGTTTACAGTCCCACTTGACTATAAAATTTAGATCCATTAAGGAAATTGGATCTTTATGAAAACATTTGATCTTTTGAAAATTAAATCTAGCTTTTACCCTAGATAAGTTTTCCAGAATAACCCTTCACCGGTGTTTGCAAATTCTTTTTGTGGGTTTGGTGGGTTTCAGATTTGAAAACTTTAGCTCAAAACTTGTGGTTTTGTGTCACCCACTTGCTAACCTTGTATTGGGAAAGCAACACGTCCAGTATACTTGCTCTGTATATTACCTTTCGATAAACTACCGTCCGGTTGTAAAGAAAAGCGTTGAACAAGCAACTGTTAAGGCAATGTCCCCTGACATGCTTTTAATTATGATCTATAATGTGTCGGACGCAATTACTATCCTTTGTAGGAGCAATAGTAAAGCTCACCCTTATAATTTTCGATCTGGCACAAGGTCCTGTCTTTGACCATGCTATGCAACCACCGTTCTTACGGTTAACACCCGAATTGGTTCAGGCGACCTAATGAATTCCAGTTGAATTCCTAGGGTTTTACGTTCAATGGTAATGAATGCATTGAAAATAGGTTTTCAGAAAACAAATCGGTTTGTAATTTTGATCAAAATATTTTCTCGTTCAAGCTCGAGTTTAGATATCATTGAATTCCATGAGTTTGTAATTCTCAATCTTTAAGGTCAATCTCTAGGATTGAGTAATATCAGTCTTAAAAGCTGATTTTTGATCTTTAAGGAGATTATCCTTTCTGGAGGTCTGATTCATTAGTCTTATCCAGCTAATTTGCACGGCGTCCTCCCCATTTTACAAGACAGATCCTCTCATGGTTAGGATAAGTCTAACCACTTGGCGACCCTTTTTGATGCTGAGGTCCGTGGATTTCCTGCTGATTTTAGAGATGACTTTTCTAGATTTTCGTCAACCTACAGCTGGTCTGGACGACAACTTCATGACCTAAATCAAGAAGCGCGTTTCTTTTTCGGAAGACTTTACTTCATTTTAATGATGGAATTGATTCATCGTGTAGATCCATCTTTCTTTCAAATATATTACAGTAAATCGGGTAAAACTGATTAGATTAGTCCAAAACAAAAGTATCTTCAATTATTTGTTACAGAAATATGTGACATATGTTTAAGATAACTTGGTCAATTTTCCTACACTTGGCTTTTATTTTTCCTTTTTGTTCTCCTCTATTCCATTTTAAATGAATTCTAACATTTTAGATTGTTTCTCAATTTATGTCCTTTCCAAGGTAACAATAATTTCGGTGTTAACACCTAGTTTTATCGTTCATAAATAGGTATAAACATGATTTTGAGTTCATTTAATTAAAAATTTTAAAATTTTTTACTAGAATTGGGTAGTCAATATATAAGACTAGGGCTGTTCTTTATTATCAGAGAGCACTAGATTCTAATACAACTACTGCTTTACTAGTGTTTTTAATGGTAACCAAGTGTTAAAATAATTTTTTTTTTTAAATCCGAAAGAATTTAACCCCTTCCCACACTTAAGATCTTGCAATGCCCTCATTTACAAGAAATCAGTAACAATTTAAATTATTGAGGGTGATTAGCGTAGAAAAATGATTAAATTTTACCAAAGTTTCCAAACATATTGTTGTTTGTGTTGAATGATAAATGGTGCACATCATTTGTTCATTCCGTCTTGTTATTATTTCATATATATTTTGCATCTTGTCGTCAAAATTAGTTGCTTTTGCTAAACTTAATGCCAGTCTTTGAAAATGCGTTGTTTTACCCTGTTGTGTACATAAGATAAACTGCAAACATATATACATATTTTTGAAGTTTGGTATATTACCCCACATTCAAAAATTATTAAAATCTAATAATAAAAGTTAGAAAATTATAAAAACTATTACAATATCAACATAAGTGTTAAATGTAGTAACATTACAAAAATAAAATAAATAAAACTAAATAAACTAGGGTTGATACTGATACCAGTAGGGGTTCCATGCATAACCGTATGTGTTATAGAATGCTTCAGCTGGGTTATAAGTAGGATACGGTGGTTGGATCTCTATAGACCAGGGAGGAAATATGGGTTTTGGAGTAGGAATATAGTTTCTACCTACATGTTGGCAATGAGCTATGATGTGGTTTTGATGAACTTGCCAATCTTCAAATGCTCGATGTCTAGCATTTTCATACTCTTGTGAAGCTATAAACCTTTGCATTTCTGTCATTTCATTTCCCCCTCCCACATTACCTGGCTGTTGATTTCTTTCAACCTGTGGATGTCTTCCATTATATGGTACTGCGGCGTTATTTCGCCTCTTCAAAACCTTAGCACCATGATATACATTTAAACCAATTGTATCGTGGGGTTCTGGTTCTTCGATTAATAATCTCCCCCGACTTATATCCACATCGAGATACTCAGCAATTAATGTAATAAATATACCACCTCCTATTATACTGTGCGGTCTCATCTCCCTAACCATAGCCGATAAATAATAACCCACACAATAAGGTATACTTACAGCGCTTTGTGGGTCTCGAATACACATGTGATAAAATAAATCTTGCTCATTTACCTTTTCCTTATTTTTACCTCGCTGTGTAATCGAGTTCGCTAAAAACCTGTGAATTACTCTTAACTCAGCTCTATCTATATCCGTATAAGAGTAGTTTGCCCCTTTAAATCGGTGATGGCTAGTCATTTGACTCCATACACCATGCGTATCAAAATTTTCATCAATCTTCCTACCATTTAATATCAACCCTTGACAATCGGCAGATGCTAGCTCCTCAGGCGTATATATACGTAAGGCCTGATCCATGTCTAGCAGAGACATGTGGCGCATCGAACCTCCTAACAAAAATCTAATAAAAGTTCGATCGATTAAAGTAGCTACCCGATCATTTATTTCTATACTACACAATAATTCTTCACACCATACTTTATATACAGGTCTACGCATGTTGAATAATCGTACCCAGTCGTTAAAAGTAGAATTACCATACCTTTGAGTAAGTAATTCCCTGATTGGCTCGGCCAATTCCACTACCTCTAATGGTTCCCATTCTATTACCCTAGGTACTTTAACAGCTTTAGAATGAAGAGTGTGCAAGCCCCTTTGGTATTTTGGATAATCTATCCAACGTCTGTCTAATCTCAAGTTCAGGTGCAAATCTTCCACGTGCATATCTGAAAATGTCATAACTGGATGAGGTATATCTTGTTTGTAATAGTTATCAACATCCTGTTGTTCCGCATTCTCAGGAGGAGCAATGCGAGCTTGGGATGAAGATTCACCCCTTTCAGTCTGCAAAATACATCAAACACAATTTTTGTGCATCCAAATATGCATTAGTGTCAGCAAAATCATCAATCAAAATAATTACAATGACATGTTCAATTTATATCAAACTTATGCTCATTTTCATATTTTTATCAAATCTACACTTTTTCAAATAAGCATATACGAAAATGTTCGCCAAGTTCATAAGCATTCAACTCAAATAACATGTCAAAATAATCATTATTAGCAATTAAACAAGTTTCAAATGGCATTATCTCTCTAAAATCAAGTTCATGAATTTTAGACTTGAAAAAGTCCACTTTAATTCTCAAAAATCATGTTTAGGCTCAAAGTTTGGATCATTTAACTACCTAAACATGTTACACTACTTAATTTAGCAATAATTCATGACAAAAATCGGCCATAACCTGTTTATATCAAAAAGCCCCAAATTGCTCAAGAACACAAACCCTAGATTACTCAAAATTTGAAGTTTAAGGCTTCTAATCATGTTAAATAGCATCAATCTAGGTTATACAAGCATAATATATAAACAATTTAAGCATAATTACACTAAAAATCATCAAAATCGAATTGGGTATAAAATTTGTTCAAGAACACTAATTTTCGGATTAAATGGGTGTTTTGATGAAGAAATTACCATTTTCCTTGAGTAATTCCTTGATAGCATCCTTCTCAACATGATTTTGTGAAAGATTTGATGATTTTTGGTGAAAAATTGCGAATTTGGGAGGTTTTTGTGCGTGTTTTTCGGGTATTTTCGCAGTTATTTGGGTGTGGGTGTTGGTAAACTGATCTGTTCTTGCGTTTTATTTTTTTCTGTATTTTACAAACTCCGCGAGTCGCGGTGTTTACCCATTACAAACTCCGCGAGTTGCGGTGTTTGTATTTTATTTATTTTTTTAATCTTAACTTATAAAAACAATATTAATAAATTAATTTTAAAATTTTGTTTTCTTTTTAGGATGAGGGCGTTTCGGATCGATGCCCTAGTCCGTCCCTCGACAAAATTTTAAAATTTGTCTTTTGAAGCGTGGTTTTAAAAGCAAATATTTTTGAGTTTTTTAATTTTTTTGGCATACTTTAAATCAATAAGATTAAAAATAATGATAATAAAAATTCTCGTCCCGCCCTCGGGTAAAGCAATTTCGGCTCAACGACCTAGTCTTCAACTTACGACGAATTTTAAAAATCGTATTTTTAACTTAATGAGATAAAGTAAATTTTTGTTTTTAAATTCACACAACTTAAATTTAAAATGCATAAAATTCAAAATTAATATTAAAAATTCACACCAAACTTAAATTTAATTTTTGTTTTTATACATATAAACTTATATTAATTTTTCAAATATTTACAATTTTAAATAAGTTTACAATATTAAATTAATATTTATATATTAATTTTAAAAAAAAACATGGTAAAAATAAATCAAATATTATCAAAAATATACGCCCCTCTTTTCGGTAAAGTAATTTCGGTTCGATGACCTAATTTAACTCATGACGAATTTTGAAATATTTTGGGTTGATTGATTAAAGATATTTATACCTTAAGAATAAACGTTAAATTTCGCAGTGATGTAATAAATTTTTGTATGATATCAATAATTTCGGTCGCAAGACCTAATTTTATTGAATACCAATTTAATACTTTATAGTGAACAAATTAGCGTTTATTATCAAAAGGTTAAAAATAAAAATAAAAATAAAAATGAAAACTGTACAAACTTACCTGTGAAATATATTTCTTAGTGATATGCTATAGCCCACTCACAAGATAGTTGGACTAATTGGTTTTCCATGGCTACATAGGCGTAACCTCGAGCATTTAACGTTTTTTCTTCTAAACATATGAACGGTCCGTCTCTGCATAAAGTAACAAATTCGGTATTTGAATAGGTTTGATTATTTGAACATTTACCTTCGTGTGACCATTTTCTGCATTTGTGACATTTTTCAAGGTGTCGTGCTCTTCTTTTCGCTGCGGATTTTGATTTTCCTTTACCAAATTGTAACTTATTATCTTCGCATCTGGATTCTTTTCTTACTCCGTCCAATTTACTTCTGATTAATGATACTAGTTCACTCGGAAGTGTGTCATTATTTCGTTTAGTGATCAAAGCGTGTAGCATTAGACCATGGTTCAGTTCACAGGAAGCCTTCATTTCGTAAAAACCTAAAAAAAATAAAAATTCAGAATGGGGGTACAAGACTAGTTCTTTAGGGTCTGCTAGGGAAAGACCATTCGGGTTCCATTTTCGAGAACTACACGAAAACAGAAAATCTAACTCTAACAGAAATACATATTATCCTTTAAAGACTTGATTCTCCCCACACTTAGTTAGCCGTGGTATCGAAATTGTGATTAACTTCGTTGTCGACTTCCATCGGACTATCTATGTAGTGTTTAACTCTGTGACCATTAACTTTAAATTCAATCCCATTTGAATTTATTAATTCTATCGTTCCGTATGGGAAAACTCTTTTGACTATGAATGGTCCAGACCATCTTGATTTCAAGTTTCCAGGAAATAGCTTGAATCGTGAATTGAAAAGAAGAACTCTGTCTCCTTCTTTAAATTCTTTTGAACTTCTGATTCTTTTATCATGCCATTTCTTCGTTCTTTCTTTATAGATTAACGAATTTTTGTATGCTTCATGTCTTAATTCTTCTAATTCGTTTAATTGACTTAACCGAAGACGTCCAGCTTCATGTAAATCAAGATTACATGTCTTCAAAGCCCAAAATGCTTTGCGTTCAATTTCTACTGGAAGATGACATGCTTTTTCATAAACGAGTCTGAAAGGTGTGGTACCAATTCGAGTTTTGTAGGCTGTTCTAAAAGCCCAGAGTGCATCCTCCAATTTTATGGACCATTCCTTCGGATTTGATCCTACGGTTTTCTCTAGAATACGTTTTAAAGCTCGGTTGGTATTTTCAACTTGTCCACTTGTTTGTGGATGATATGCGGTGGAGATTTTATGAGTTACTCCATATCTTTTAAGAACTTTCTCAAGTTGATTATTACAGAAATGAGTACCCCGATCACTTATTAAAGCTTTCGGTGTTCCAAACCTTGCAAAAAGACGTTTTAAAAAGTTGACTACAACTCGTGCATCGTTAGTTGGGAGAGCTTGTGCTTCTGCCCATTTAGATACATAATCAATGGCTACGAGAATGTATAAATTATTATGAGATTTTGGAAATGGACCCTTAAAGTCAATACCCCAAATGTCAAATACTTCGCATACTTGAATGACATTTTGTGGCATTTCATCACGTTGACTTATTTTTCCGGCCCTTTGACAAGCATCACAGGATTTGCAAAGAAGGTGTGCGTCTTTGAAAATTGTAAGCCAATAGAATCCAGCATCGTAAACTTTTCTTGCTGTGAGTTGAGGCCCATAATGCCCACCTGTTGGTCCTGTGTGACAATGGTTTAAGATTTTACTAGCTTCATCTCCGAATACACATCGGCGTATTATTCCATCGGGACAACTTTTAAACAAATGTAGATCTTCCCAGAAATAGTGTTTTATATCACTAAAGAATTTCTTTCGTTTTTGGTACGATAATCCTTTTTCAAGGAATCCACATACTAAGTATTTTTCATAGTCTGCAAACCATGGAATTTCATTATAATCTATCTTCAATAGATATTCATCAGGAAAGTTGTCTTGTATGGCCGATTCATTTAGAACTTCTAATTCGGAATTTTCAAGACGAGAAAGATGATCAGCGGCGAGATTTTCTGCTCCTCTTTTATCTCGGATTTCAATATCGAACTCTTGTAAGAGTAAGATCCAACGGATTAATCGTGGTTTGGCATCTTATTTCGTAAATAGGTATCTAAGAGCAGAATGGTCGGTATAGACCACCGTTTTAGCTAGAACGAGATATGAATGAAATTTGTCAAAAGCAAAGGCAATAGCAAGGAGTTCTTTTTCAGTAGTTGTGTAATTCGTTTGTGCTCCTTGTAACATCTTACTAGCATAATATATAGGTTGAAATTGTTTTTCAATCCTTTGTCCTAAAACGGCTCCCATTGCAAAATCACTTGCATCGCACATAAGTTCAAACGATAGATTCCAATTTGGAGTTATCATGATCGGCGCATTAGTGAGTGTTTCTTTAAGAATATTAAAAGATTTAATGCATTCATCTGAAAAGATGAATGGAGCATCCTTTTCTAGGAGTTTATTCATAGGAGTGACAATTTTAGAAAAATCTTTAATGAAACGTCGGTAAAAACCGGCATGCCCTAGAAAACTCCTAACTCCTCTAACATTGGTGGGATGTGGAAGTTTAGCAATTACATATACTTTAGCTCTATCCACTTCAATTCCTTCCTTTGAAATTTTATGACCAAGAACGATGCCTTCTTTAACCATGAAATGGCATTTCTCCCAATTAAGTACTAGATTTGATTGTTCGCATCTAATAAGAATTCGTTCAAGATTAGCTAGACATGTTTCAAAAGTATCACCAAAGACTGAAAAGTCATCCATGAAAACTTCCATGCATTCTTCTATCATGTCGTGAAAAATCGCCATCATGCACCTTTGAAAGGTTGCAGGGGCGTTGCAAAGTCCAAATGGCATGCGTTTGTAAGCAAAAGTACCATAAGAGCACTTGAATGTGGTTTTCTCTTGGTCTTCGGGTGCTATTGGAATTTGAAAATATCCGGAAAAACCATCAAGAAAACAATAGTAATTATTTCCGGCTAATCTTTCCAACATTTGATCAATAAAAGGTAAGGGAAAGTGATCTTTTCTGGTGGCGTCATTTAATTTTCTATAATCAATACACACACGCCATCCTGTTACAGTCCTAGTAGGAATAAGTTCATTTTTCTCATTTGTAATGATAGTCATGCCACCCTTCTTAGGCACGCATTGAACTGGGCTTACCCATGGACTATCAAAAATTGGATAAATTAAACCTGCATCTAGCAGTTTAATAATTTCTTTCTTAACAACATCTTGCATATTCGGATTTAGTCTTCGTTGGCGTTGCACATACGTTTTATGACCTTCTTCCATAAGGATTTTATGTGTGCAATACGAAGGACTTATTCCTTTAATATCATGAATTTTCCATGCAATAACTGGTTTATGAGCTTTCAACACAGAAATGAGTTGAGATTTTTCATTTTCAGTAAGAGAAGACGATATTATTACAGGTAATTCAGATTCACCATGTAAATAAGCTTATTCCAAATGGTTTGGAAGTGGCTTTAACTCTAATGTCGGAGGTTCTTCTATCGATGATTTATATCGATATCTGTCTTCTTCTTTTAGCATTTGAATTTCTTCTGTTGTTGGTTCATATCCATTAGCTATTAGTGTAGCTAACATTTCAGTTTCATCAATTGGTTCAGTTCCTTCTCCTAAAGAACATTCTCCTGTTCCTTGTAATTCTGGAAATTCTTCTAATAATTCTGCATGTGATTCTATAGTTTGAATATAATAACATGTATCATCTGCAGATTGCGGTTGTTGCATTGCTCTATCAACTGAAAAGGTAACACTCTCGTCCTCTATCCTTAGGGTCAGTTTCTTACCAAACACATCTATCATTGCTTTAGCCGTGTTTAAGAATGGTCTTCCTAATATGAGAGGAACTTGAGAATCTTCTTCCATGTCCAGAACAACAAAATCTACTGGAAATACTAAAGTACCAACTTTAACTAGCATGTTCTCCATTATCCCTCTAGGATATTTTATTGATCTATCGGCTAGTTGTATGCTTATTCTTGTTGGTTTCAATTCTCCAAGGTCTAGTTTAGTGTATAGTGAAATGCCCCGTCCTAATCCATCCAGACGAAGTCCATATCGATTATAAACGATTCATAATAGTTGATTTCATCACGAGGTATTTGACCTCTAAATGATACATTTTACAAACATTGCATTCGTTTTTAAAAGGCAAACTTTCATTTCATCGAAAGTTGAAAGGTATGCATACCATTTCATAATATCCAAACTATAAATGACCTAATCCGTCATTTACTTAATAATAATCTCTAATGAACTTCAACGACTCGAATGCAACGTCTTTTGAAATATGTCATGAATGACTCCAAGTAATATCCTTAAAATGAGCTAATGCACAGCGGAAAATTTCTTTCAAACCTGAGAATAAACATGCTTTCAAGTGTCAACCAAAAGGTTGGTGAGTTCATCAGTTTATAGTAATCATTTCATTTTTATCATTTTAATAGACCACAAGATTTTTAAAAATAATGAAACGTGCAGAAGTCCCATTCCAACTGCACAAAAAATATCTTTCATATGAAGAACATCTGGTGAGGATTCGAAATATAATAGTAACCATCTGTGCCGGTCTTTCACCCCACGGCTGAATACATGTGCCTTCATAATATAGAACCTCTGTGCCGGTCTTTACACCCCATGGCTGAACACATGTTTATAAAATATAGGCCAATCGGTGCCAAAATGTTGTAAATAATAAACCATCCACCCGGCTAGGGAGCTCACACGCTCTAACGGAAACCGGGGGCTAATGCGTGTCATAATAATCAACCCCAATCCCAGATAATTCTATCATAGAATGCAGTTAAGGTACTTGTATCTATTTCGTAAAATAGTTATAAAAGTTGCGCATGTATTCTCAGCCCAAAAATGTAAAGGGTAAAAAGCAAATGAAACTCACCATACTGTATTTTGTAGTAAAAATACATATGACGTCATTGAACAAATGTAGGGTTGACCTCGGATTCACGAACCTATATTGTTCATATATTTATTAAGAATATATACTTGTAATCGATCAAGTTTAGATATTATTATTATTAATGGTTATTTTAGCAAATTGTATGTTTCATTGGTAACTATATTAACTATATTTATTCTATATACTTTAGATAAATAATTAGTATTTATTATGAAAAATATTAAGGTTGTTATGCGATATGTTTTAAATATATCATTATATAACTATTTATTTGATAAAATAATATCAATAATAACAAATAAAAATTTGTATCTTTTTATGATAATAATAATACTAAAAGTAATTAGATTTAGTAATGATACTGCTATTAATAATTTTAATAATAATACTAATAATAAAAGTGATGTTAGTAATAATAATAATTTTAATGAAAAGATAATAATGATAAGATAAAAATGTTAATTTTATAAAAAAAAATTATATTTTAAATAATGATGGTACTTTAAATAAAAATGATGATTATAATAGAAATTTTAATAGTCATATTAATAATAATACTATATATATTTTAATAATAATAATAATGATAATAATTATAATACTTTTACATATGATAATAAAATTAATAATTTTAACACTAATAGTAATAATAGTAGCAATAACAATAATAACAATAACAATCATAATAATAACAATAATATTTATAATAATATTAATAATAATAAGTTGATAAATTGCTACCTTCAAAGGCTAAAAGAAAATAATGAATCGCCCAAGCTAAGACTCGAACCCAAGACCTCTTATATAACACAAACATTCCTTAACCATCCAATCCGTTGTGTTATTCTGATTAATACCAGACTTCCCCCTTATTTAACCGGTTTATCAGTTCAAACCCAAAAGTAGTTAAGGCCCAACAACAATTTAGAATTCAGCCCAATCAGCAAATAAAGATCTCGGCCCAACAACAACAAAAAGGAATTTCAGCCCAACAAAAGAGATAAGTACACGGCCCACAACTATATAGTTCAACCCACTAACTAAGACAACCCAATAAATGAAAATCAAACCCAACATTTAATTAAGTTTACGACCCAGTTTGAGAGATTGTAATAATGATCGGCCCAATTATAGTATCAAGCTTATTCAGTTTTTCCCAGTAATTCGATCAGAGGAAACAACAAATAACGAAGTAGCTAGTTATCCTCAACTTTATTTCATTACCAACAACCTCATTATCTTAATCCAATCTACTATCCTTTTTATATTTCATATATCCGTTCCCTTGTATCATGTTTATCATAATCACTAGACAAATTTCCATCACCTTTATAATAATGCTCCACTTAAATTTATCATGATTATATATAAAAAAAGAAGCAAAATGCGTCCCAACTTATGTATACATATCGATCATCTAGTGCCCAAAGTAGAATCCTAAGTCTAGTAGTCCAAATATATTGTTGAGCTTATATTAAAAAATTTAGTGGAAGGTGTCGGCTACCACTTCCAATAAAACAGCAACAATTAACATAATCAAAGTATTCCAACAAAAAAGCCTATTTAATGGTCCACATTCTTATAATTGTATCCACTAACTAGTCTACTAATCATTCTTCTAATTTAAATTAATTCAGTTGGATTTGAAACCTCACTTATCAAACTTTACTCGGCTCAATCAATTTCTACTACATGGATTACTTGTTTATATTTAAGGCTTAATCGAATATGAATAAAAATATGTCATGCTCGTCACCCTTCTTCTACCCTACTTTTATCATTATTAAATCCTAAAATCAAACATCATCATGAAAAAATATAATACGCATGATGTAAGTGACCCATTTTGGGTCGGTCACTTAGTCTAGTCCCACATGGAGATCACTTGTCTTGGATATTTGATAAAGCCTTATATATAAAGAGAAACTTAATTTACTTGCAAGTGGAGTTGAGGGTATTTAGTGACCCTTACTTTCTTCATCACAAATCACACATCATCCTTATTATAAGGTTCTTAACCGCAGTATTTTCTTCATCATTAAGCCACCCTCGTCATCCAATATATTCAATTGCAGTCGCTGCTTATTGTACAGACTAAGAAGCAGAAAAATGCTGCTGCAACTTGTACTAGTAATTGATAGTTAAAGGTTCGATGATCCTTGGTCTGCGAGGTGATATTTGGCGTTTTGCAGGCGTGCAGAAAAAGAAAAGATGACAAGGTGGTGAGTTTATATAATATTCCTTGGTTTAATGATGATTGAAGTTGAAGTTCAAAGTAGTAGCAATCGTGGTTGTTCTTGCTTTGCAAAGTGGTTCATGGCCAAAAGAGAGAGGAAAGTGGTTCGTATGGTAGTTTGTGTGTTGTTCAAGGTGGTAATTGAAAGTGAAAGCTCACGATGGTGAGAGTGTTGTGAGGTTAACCGATTTAGAAAATGGAAGGAAGAGACACCAAATGGTTATGGTGGTCTAGTGGTTCGTCAATGATGGTGTTCGGGTTAAACTAGAAGTAACAATACAAGTGGTCCTAATGAGGATGGAAGGTTGTCGATACAATAAAGAGGAGAAGAAGAAATGTTTTTCTTTTCTTCCATATGTCCGGGTATACATACATATAATTTGATGTCAGATTGATAGATGAAGATATCTGTACAGTTAGATAGAAATTGATAGATTGTGGCACGTAACAGATTGTAGATAGAAACAAAATTATATAAAGATTGAAAGGGATGCTAACAGATTTTTGTATCTGATTCTTTTGGTTTTTCGTTCTTGAATTATAGTGGTTAACTTATATAGAGTAATTGAATACATAGTGTAGCTGCTATAATTTATCATACTGCTTAAGTGAAGTCGACTGCTAACACAGATTAGAGACAAGGATTATTCGAACGTACATAAAAAAAATATAAAACAAATAAAAATCTGATTAATATGGCTAACTGATTTTGGATTGTTTCTAGTGTTTGATTCTAATTCGTACGAGATTAGCTGTAGTAGGACCAATTGATCACAAAAGGATGGTAAAAGGAAACTGATTACGTACCCATTTAACCACTTGAATGTATATATTAGTATATATATATTTTTATATATATCTATATCTATATCTGTTTATTTATAAAGCTGTACTTTTATATATGTATATGTATTAATATATATATTTATCTGTAGTTATATATTTTAAATCTAATTTAATATTAATAATTATCAATGTATTTAATGATAATAATGTTATTAACATTTATATTAATAAGAATACTAATATTAATAATAATAATTGATAATAATAAAATAATAATAATAATATCATTTCTAAATATAATAGATTTATAAAAAAGAATACAATTAATAATCTTAATAATAATACCGATATAATAATAATACTAATTATAATAATACTAATGATAATAATCATATTTGTAATATCAATACTATAAAGATAAAATTTCATATTTATAGATTACACATCTAATCGTAAACTACTGTTCGTGAATCGTCGAGCATAGTCAAAAGGAAATTGATTACATAAATATAGATTTCAAAACTTTCGAGACTCAACATTACAGATTTTGCTTATCGTGTCGGAAATATATAAAGATTAAAGTTTAAATTTGATCGGAAATTTCCGGGTCATCACATATAGTGAATATGGCATTAAATTTATACTAGCACCTAAGTCTGCCAATGCTTCTATTGAACTAAGACTTCCCAGAAAACATGGAATTGTGAAACTTCCTGGATCAGATAATTTTTTTGGTATCTTATTCAACAGCACTGCTGAACAATTAGCATTCATAGTAATGGCAGAGAGTTCTTCCATTTTCTTTCTATTTGAGATTAGATCTTTCAGAAATTTAGCATATTTAGGCATTCCTGAAATTACATAAATGAAATGAAGATTTACATTTATCTGTTTAAACATATCCAAGAATTTAGATTGCTCGGCTTCAAGTCTCTCTTTTTTCATTTTACTCGGGTAAGGAAGTGGTGGTTGGTATGGTTTAACATAAGGTTTAGCCTTAACTGTGTTATCTTCATTAACCTTTTCAACTACCGGTTTTTTTTCCTTATCTTGATCAGGTTGTGGTTCTTGTGGAGTAGGAATAGCTTCATCAGAAATTATAGGTATTTCAGGTGGTTTAAGTGTAATACCACTTCTTGTGGTAATGGCTTTAGCTGTTTCATTCCGGGGGTTAGCATTTGTATCACTAGGTAAACTTCCCGGTTTTCTTTCACCTATCAACCTTTCTAGGTTACTTACTTCTTGTTCCAAATTTTGAATAGAAGCTTGTTTATTTCTAAATGCTTGAGCATTTTGTTCATTGGTTTGTTTCTGAGATGTGAAAAACTATGTTTGAGTTTCAACTAGCTTCGTCATCATATCTTCTAAATTTGGCTTTTTATCATCGGGTTGTGGTGGTTTGTTTTGAAAATTAGGTCTTTGCTGATTGTAAGTATTATTGGATACTTGTTGATTACTAGGACCTTGTTGATTGTTGTATGGAATATTTCGGTTATAATTCTGGTTTTGATTGTAAATTGGTCTTGGCGGTTGATAATTATTCTGATAATTATTTCCAGGCCTTTGGTTTTTTTATGAAATATTCTCTCTTTGTTCCATTGTTAGTTCAATACTGAGACAATCTTTTGTCAAATGTGGTCCTCCACACTGCTCACAACTAATTCGTATTGAGTGTATATCATTAGTCATCTTTTCCATTCGTCTCTCGACAGCATCTATCTTTGCTGAAATGGAATCTAAGTCATGGCTAGAATCGGCTCTAGCTGCTTTAGATGATCTAACGATATCTTTTTCTTGGTGCCACTCATGTGAGTGGGAAGCAGAGTTATCAATAATTTTGTAAGCATCAGTTTCGGTTTTCTTCATAATAGAACCACCAGCTGCTATATCGATGTCTTTCCTTGTAGTGATGTCGCATCCTTGGTAGAATATTTGTACTATTTGACAGGTGTCTAAACCATGTTGCGGACATCCTCTCAATAACTTTCCAAATCTTGTCCACGCCTCATATAGAGTTTCATTCGGTTTCTGTGTGAACGTAACAATTTCTCCTTGAAGTCTTACGGCTTTAGATGCCGGAAATAATTGTTTAAGAAATTTTTCAACTAAAACGTCCCATGTATCAATTGCCCCTTCAGGTAACGATTCCAACCAATCTTTGGCTTCTCCCTTTAAAGTCCAGGGAAATAACATGAGATATATCTGTTCATCTTCAACTTCTCGAATTTTAAATAGTGTGCAGATCCTATTAAAGGTACGAAGATGTTCATTTGGATCTTCCTTTGGCGCACCACTAAATTGGCATTGATTAGTCACCATATGTAGAATTTTTCCTTTGATTTCATAATCTGGCGCATTAATGTCTGGATGAGTAATTGCATGATCTTGGCCAGTGCGTTTAGCTCGCATTCGGTCTTCCATACTTAAAGGTTCCAGATTCTCCATGATTGAATTTGTTGAATCTGAATCACTAGAGGATTCTGATTTAATGGTTCGTTCCTCAACAATCTCTGTTTGAATGATTGGTGGTTCCGGAGGAAAGATTAGTGGTTCAGGATCTATGAATTGTCCCTGAATATTCTCCGGATTCTCAATTGTGAGGTCGGGTTCAAAAAATGGATTATCGAAAATTTGAATTGGAGTACTTGGTCGACTGGATGACAATTCTAAAGGAAAATCAACGGTGGTAATATTAGCTAGATGTCTTGATCGAGTTACAGGTGATGAACGTACAAAAGGTGGTGAACGTCTTGCTCGGTGCATTCACTGAATATCCTATTAGTTTCTAAAAGGAAAGAAAAATTATATAAGTTATCCAATTAATAGACTTTTCTGATTTTGCCCATGTTTCGAATATCCAAAAGATGCAGCAGAGGGGCAGGATTCGTTTGGTCTCAATATAATTGAGTACTGTTTGGCTCCAATAACCCGGTCCACATACAAATCCAACTATTACTACGAACCAGAAAATTTTTGATGTCTATCAATTTAACCACTTAAAATAAATTTTTGTAATTTTAAGAAGTTTTAGATAAGAAATAGAGAAAATTTTAAGTCCTAAAAACTAGAATGGCGAGAAATAAGAAAGAAAAAGAGCGCGTCAATATTAAAATTGGAGAAATAAGAAAGAAAATGAACGACTTGTAAAACTTTAAAACACTCGACTAACCCAACCTTATTATTATCACTAACTTAAAATTAAAATTGCAAATTGAGATTACTAATTGGAGTGATAATTGATACATAGGTAAAAGGCGTCGAAAAATAAAAATAAGAAAGTAGCGCGTTGAAACTTAAAAAGGAACTAAAAACTAAGAATTAAAAGTTGTGTCTAAAAATATTAAAGCTTACAAGTAAAATTATATCACAAATGGCAATAACTTAAAAAGGAACTAAAACTTAGAAAGACGTCGCAAAATTCTAAAGTACCTAAATCTTAGTCTAAAGAAAAAGTACTTAAGGGATTTTACGGCAAAGCCTAAAAATCTAGAAATATTATGGTAAAAACTATATTTAAAACTAAAAACGAGCGAAAAAATACAAAAATTACGCTAAAACAATTAAAAAGGTACAAAATATAAAAATATACTAAAAGTTGTGAAAAGTACAATTTTTATAAAAATATTATTTTTATATTATTTATTTTATAAAACTATTACTTTTATATATATAAATAAAACTAATTAAAATTAATTATTACAAATTAATTAAAACTTAAACTAAATAATAAATTAATTAACCCAAAATACTAATTAATTAATAATAATAATTAAAACTCAGTAATTAATGTAAGATTAGGGTTCTGGTCGTGTCAGACAGGGCGGCTCCGCGAGTCGCGGTTCCACTGGCAACAAACTCCGCGAGTCGCGGGGTATAAAATTTCAGATTAGGTGGTTTCGTTTGACAGGTTTCATTTTTAATATATATATATATATATATATATATATATATATATATTTTTTCTGTTTTATATTTTATGTTTTAATAATTAAATAAAATATTTTTATAAATTAAATAAAAACTTATGTTTTAAAAACTAAAATAAAAATAGAAATACTTTATAATTTTATAAAAATCTTAAAAATAGATTTATATATATATATATTTTTTGTGGTTTTTTTTCTGTTTTAATTTTCTGTTTTAAATAAATACGAAATATTTAAATAAAACTTATATTTTTTTTAACACTAAAATAAAAATAAAGAAACTTTATAAAACTTTTAACAAACTCTTAAAAATATATAAATTTTTGTTTTTCTTTTTATATTTTTGAATTTTTAAAACGTATTTTCACAAAAGCGTATTTTTTTATAAAAGTAAACTAAAAATAATTTTTTTTTTATATAGCGTTGCGCTTCCGGAGTTTAAGCAAGAAATTGAGTCCCCGGTACAGCGGCGCCAAAAATACTTGATGTTTTGCGAGGTGTATATGAAATAGCTTATATTTTACTAGAAAAAAACTATTAAATACGATACAATTTTACACAAGATATTTATCTATTTATAGAATGGATATACTTAAACCTTGCTACAACACTTATAGGCAGTGTACCTAATTGTATAGTAGTGTAGTTTTTAGTAAGTCCGGTTCGTTCCACAGGAAAAATCTTTAAACAAAGCTTAACGCTATATTAGTTTTATTTTATAAAAATACAAATATATATAAGTAATATTATTATTATAAAGGGGGGTTTTTACCGTTTAATGACCGGTTTGTCGATTTTTAAAACTTTAGTCGCAGTTAAAACCTAATTTAAAATATTAAATAAATAAAAGACTTAATTTAAAGCGTAAAGTAAATAACGATAATGAAATTGCGATAAATAAAAGTGCGATAAAATAAAATTACGATAATTAAAAAGTACGATAATTAAAAGTGTAATTAAATACAATGACAATAAATAAAAGTGCGATAATTAGAAGTGCAATTAAATATAAAATAAAGGAAATTAAATATGAAATAAAACAATTATGCTTATTTAAACTTCCGTAATCATGATGTTTGACGTGTTGATTTTAGTTTTATGCCCATGGGTTAATTGTCCTTTGTCCTGGATTATTTAATATGTCCGTCTGGTTTTTGTCTATAACAGTCCATCAGTCATAAAAATAAAGTGCGAGTATCCTCGTCAAATTATCCTTATACCCGAAGTTAAATATTCCAACTAATTGGAGACTTAAACTGTAACAAGGTCTTAATACTTTGTTTAATAATTACACCAGGATATCGACTGTGTATAACCCAATGTTTTAATACTTTGTTATCAATTATGCCAAGTGTCCTTGTACATAATTTTACCCCTGTTTTAATAATTTTATAGATATAGACTATTAATCCATTCCCGTGTCCGATTAAATGAACGATTATTCGTACATATAAATACCCCGCCCATCGTGTCCGATCGAGTGTATATGGTTATTTATAGGGACGTCCAATTATAAATCTTAATATTAAAATTAACAAACTATCATTTAGTTAAACAAATATAAAGCCCATTAATAGCCCATAGTCTAATTTCCACAAGTGTCGTTCTTTTGTCCAAACCCCAATTATGGTACAAAGCCCAATTACCCAATTTTAATAATTTTAGCCCAACATCATGATTACTTCGGATTAAATAAGCATAATAATAACTTAGCTACGAGACATTAAATTAAAAAGGTTGAACATAACTTACAATGATTAAAAATAGCGTAGCGTTACACGGACATAATTTCGACTTACACCCTTACAACATTCGCTAACATACCCTTATTATTAGGATTTAAAATTAAAATTAAAATTAAAATATAAATATATATATATATAAGTTTACGTAGGATGGAAAGAAAAAGATATATAAAACGTTCAGAATGCGCGAGCTTTTATAGGCATTTTTGTCCAGGACAGCTCCAGAGTTGCGGCATTTTTGCAATACAAACTCCGCGAGTCGCGGAGTTCGTAAATCCAGCTCACACAAGTTTGGATCCTAGTCTGCCGACGGTTTTAATATATAAATATAATATATATATATATATATATATATATATATATATATATATATATATATATATATATATATATATATATATATATATATATATAATTTATATAATTAATTATATATTATATTATATTTATATACATAGTTAACTTGTAATTTTTAGTCCGTTGCGTCGAGCGTTGAGAGTTGACTCTGGTCCCGGTTCTGGATTTTCGAACGTCCTTGCGTACAATTTAATATCTTGTACTTTGCGTTTTGAATCTTGTACTCTTGTAATTCTGAGACGTTTCTTATCAATAATTGGAACCTCTTTGATTGTATTTTGTACTTTTGAGCTTTTTGGTCGTTTGCGTCTTCAATTCGTTGAATCTATCTTTTGTCTTCACATTTTATTATTTAACCGAATATCACTTGTAAATAGGACAATTGCAACTAAAAGCTTGTCTTTCTTGAGGAATAATGCTATGAAATATATGTTCATTTTTAGCATTATCAACATACTTCTTTATGTTGCATGTTAGAAGCTCTTTCTAATTCACGAAATCCTATGTTGGGATATGTTGAGTCAAAATAGGTTCTTAACCCGTAGCGTAAAATTGCATTTGGGTTCCCCGCATTTAAAGCTTTAAAGAAAACACAGCGTAACTTAAAGTCTCCCCAATGTGATATACCCCACCTATCAAAGGAAAGCCTTTTATAAACGAAGGCATTTCTGGAAAGTCTTTCAAATATTTGACAAGTTAATTTCGCCATAACTAAATGTGCTGATGAATTCTGACCGACTCTAGACAAGATTTCTTTAACGCCCCGTCCTAATCCATCTGGACGAAGTCCATATCGATTACAAACGATTCACAATAGTTGATTACATCGCGAGGTACTTGACCTCTATATAATACATTTTACAAACATTGCATTCGTTTTTAAAAGAAAAACTTTCATTTCATCTACAGATGATGACATGCACATCATTTCATAAAATATCTAACTATAATTGACTTAATAATAATATTGATGAACTCAACGACTCGAATGCAACGTCTTTTGAAATATGCCATGAATGACTCCAAGTAATGTCTCTAATATAAGCTAATGCACAGCGGAAGATTTCTTTCATACCTGAGAATAAACATTCTTTAAAGTGTCAACCAAAAGGTTGGTGAGTTCATTAGTTTAACATAAATAATCATTTCATAATTTTAATAGACCACAAGATTTCATATTTCCATTCCTCATAAACATACGTCCCATGCATAGAGACAAAAATATCATTCATATGGATTGAACACCTGGTAACCGACATTCACAATATGCATATAAGAATATCCCCATCATTCCGGGATCCTCCTTCGGACATGATATAATTTTCGAAGTACTAAAGCATCCGGTACTTTGGATGGGGCTTGTTGGGCCTGATAGATCTATCTTTAGAGTTCGCGTCAATTAGGGTGTCTGTTCCCTAATTCTTAGATTACCAGACTTAATAAAAAGGGGCATATTCGATTTTGATAATTCAACCATAGAATGTAGTTTCATTTACTCGTGTCTATTTCGTAAAACAGTTATAAAAGTTGGGCATGTATTCTCAGCCCAAAAATGTAAAGGGTAAAGAGGCAAATGAAACTCACCATATTGTATTTTGTAGTAAAAATACATATAACATCATTGAACAAGTGTAGGATTGGCCTCGGATTCACGAACCTATATTAATTATATATATTTATATGTCGGTCAATATTTTTCTAACAATTTAGACCAAATCATAGTGTACCACAATCCTAATGCTCGTGTCTGACTCAACAGTATAGTAACATGTTATATTACTCATGCTCAGTTAAAATTCTAGTAAAAGGTGACGTGTGAAACAACGTAACACAAATGGTTTCATAAACATAAAATAGTATTTTTGTTTTTAGAGAAAGTCAACACAAAAAAAAAAATTTAACTGAAAAGTTAACGGGAAAAGTCAAACTTCAAAGTCAAAAGTCAAAAGTCAAAGGTTAAAGTAAAAACGAGGTCGCATGCAAAAATACACTAACTTATACAAAAAATGATTTTCGGTCAAACATGACTAAACGGCCACTTCAGCGATTTTTAGAAAAATTATCGGAGCTCCGATTGATAAACGGCCAAAGATAAAAGTTACACATTACCAAAAAGATTAAGCATAAATGTTACAAAAGTAAACTAAACCTAGACAACTCGTAGTTGCCAATGCGGTTTCGGCGTTTCAAAGTTAATTTTTCAGCTTTAATAAATTTACAAAAGTGACCGAGTAGCCTACTTTGGAGATTTTTAGAAAATTCCTCGAAACTCGGATTGACAAACGGTCAAAGCCTTTAAATTCTCATTACCACAAAGATATAACATAATTTTTGGCAAAAGTAAACACACATCAGGCCGACCATGAAAACTGATACAAAACTGACATTTTTAATAACAAGATTTCAGCTCTTTTCAGAATTTTAAAATGTGACCAAACAGTCAACTTTGACAATTTTTAGAAAAATCGTCGAGACTCGAATTGACAAACGGCCAGAGTCGTTTATTAGACCTTACAGCAAAGAATTCAGTGGTATTTTTGTTTTAATCTGAAACAACGCAGATCAGTGAGAATTTCAGTTTCCGTTTTGACATTTCATCAAAATTTACAAAACTTCTTTTGTCCATAACTTGACAACCGTTCAACGAAACGAGACGTGCTTTATATGAAAATTCATCTACTCGACGAGTAGAATCCAAATAATCACTTTTTATTACCCAGAAAATTAGTTCACTAATTATCATCAGCAATTTTAATTACGAAATTAATTATGCAATTTGTTTATTTCATAATTTTCTAACCGTTACTTGGATTCAAGTGATTCTTAAACCAAAATTCAACTATTTTGTTTTGTTTTTTTTTTTCAACGACATTCATATCTTATACCTTATCTCAACCGCATATGTAACTAATTCAGGATTCAACATAACCTATCTAATGGCAATATCAAAAGGACAAGCATGCATAATCCTATTTTCTCGAGCACTAGTCAGGGATACACTATTAGTATGTAAAAATTAAATTATGAGTGCTTACGTATCAATATTGAGGTTCAATATTGCAGGAAAGGTACGTAGACGCAACGGAGATGATAAACACTAAATTGACCTCATGAGTATACCCATGAACCATACCCATCACTTCCATAGCTATTACTCATAACTTCCTTAGACCTATCCTACTCGAAAAACCCGTCTTGAGATAATTTTCTCATGACCTCGTCGTAATATTTTATGTATAATAATAATACTATTAATATTAATATATGAGATTAATACTAATAATAATTTTTATTAATATAAATAATAAATTAAATAACTAAATAACTACGGAGTACCTAAGTTAGATAAAGGGATTGAGGAATGAGTTGGGGCAAAGAAACACGTTTTGGTTTTATAAGATGTTTCTGAATTTGGTCACTCCCTTGACAGCTCATTCCCATGATCAATTTATTTATTTATTTATTTTTTTTTTTTTGCCGACACTCCAAATGGTAATCAAATGTTACGCATGATTCATATATTTATATTTTATTTAATATATAATATATTTAATCTATAGAATTAATTAAATATTATATTATATTTACGCTCATGGTAAAAATATAATTTTTACAAAAATGACACGATCGTTGTCTCACGACTCATGTACCACTTTCAGTTTTTCGAGCGCACTTTCATACGTTTAGAAAACTAGCCTTTTACGTTACGCGACGTGTACCTTTTACAAAAATTAGACTTACTTATCAATAATTTATCTTTATAAAAATATCACTTATAAAATTTAGCGTTGTGGTCATTTACTTATTTAAATCAAAGTCTCGTTGTTTATCAAAATATTTTATTTTAAATTAAACATTTTGTGACATGTACCTTTATTAATAACTAGACTTAAATTAATTAAAAACTAACCCACTCAAAGTGTAACTTAATCTTTTGAGTATTTTGGTCATTTCCTTTTATAATTCATAATCTTGTTATTTATCAAAGCCTATTTATTAATATTAGTTTAAAATCAAAACGTTTTATGACTAATTTAAAATATAGATATATATTTAAAATTTATCTAATAACATACTAGTTAACTTTTCAAAACCAATTATATTTCAAAGTTTGTTTTATAATCCTTTAGAAAACACGTTTTGTTTATTCTTTAAGGCTTTAAATAGATCCAATTTCTTTATGCACTAACGTTTTTAAATATCAACCGCATCACTAAGAGAGTGTTACTATCGTGTGCTTAATGAATCTAGAAAACATATATTCTAAATACAAGTCGCAGGTTTTCTATATATATGACTAATAATCGAAATACCACTTACGTTATTTAAATAAATATATTTTAATAACCAGTTCTATTATATCGAAAAATGTTTTCACACGTTTGAAAATAGATCAATCAATGTATTATGAAATTCAATTCTCCACTAACTTTTGTCTAACTCTCGATAAGTGACACCTTGTTCTTATTCGAAGATCACTTCACCGTTATTTCCGAATACCGTTAAAAATAAGAGTTCTCTAATTCAAAGTGGACCTCATAACAGAGACTCGTAATCCTAATTCAATGTATTTGATGATTCAATCATTTGTTATTACCTTTTAATCTCATCGATTAACTTATATCGAACAAATACGTTCATGTAAAGTATTATTCATTCAATACCTTGATAGCATTTCCAAATTCATAAAATAGATCTCATAGCTTATATTCATATTAACTAATCCGTTCAATGTTTCATTAATATAACTCAATTTAATAATCAAACATATGTATACGTATATCTAATTATTTACACATAATTGTTCGTGAATCGTTAGGCATGGTCAAAGGATATTTGTTTACATGAATATAGTTTCAAAACTTCGAGACTCAACATTACAAATTTTTCTTATCGTGTCGGGAATGTATAAAGATTAAAGTTTAAATTTGATCGGAAATTTCCGGGTCATCACAGTACCTACCCGTTAAAAGAAATTTCTTCCCGAAATTTGAAAGAGGTCATCATGGCTAACAGTAAGAATGTTATTATGACGAATATAAGCTGATACACAGAGTTTTATCATGATTAAGAAATACGGATTAAAATAATTCAATTTCTCGAAGCGTATGAGTGAAGCTATTATAAAAGAGTGAAATGAGTAATTGTAGAATCGTTTTAACTGATGACGTAGATATGATTGATTTCCGGAATTCATGGGATTTAAAGAAAATTTTCGTAATAAGATTTGGTTTTCGATGATTTAGAAAATCAGGATCTTCTTTGATTAAATGCGATAATCTGTTCCGATTTCTCTGTCGGATATTTCACTATAAATCCACCCCCTTCGTTTCCTTATTTTCATATCTCACATCTTCTATTCTTTCTCCTTACTTCATACTTTAAAACATTTGTCAATATGCTCCATCCCATTCTGATCCTTGATATACTCTTAATTTTCACATCTGTCGTCCTTCTCTTTCATCTACCACCGGAGGATTTTATTTTCTTCTACTATTATCTTGGGGTTATAGTGTTATTAATTTTCCCGTGCCTTTACGTGGCAATACGTATTGATATGCACGGTTTGTAGTTTCTGGGTGGTTGTTGGGTTTTATATCTTCCCTTATATTTCGATGCCCCTGCTTCTGTCTTCTATAATCATTGTCATCCACAGTTAATGTCCCCTCCTATTTGCTGCGGTTTATGCTCCTATTTCTATTTCGGAGCTCTATTCTTTTGTTTCCTCTTCTTGCGATTAAACATCTCTTGTAATGGTCCGGAATTCGCAGATATGAATTTTGGAATAAACATTGTTAATGTTCTAAGAAGGGAATGGTAATGGTAAAATCTTGATTTGTTAAATTACCAGAATACCCTGAAAAAAAACGAGTCATCAAGAAAAATCTTTTCTTGATATGTTTAGAGATTAGATCGAATGTAAGAGTCGTGTAAATGGTACATGATGACGGTATGTTCTGTGAATCATCACGTTCCATTAGAAACTCAGCATTAATTACCGTAATATAATGACGTTGATCAAGTGTCATTATATTATACTAACTCATGCTTCAATTCCCAACACTACTTCAAAACATTCATATTTGAATTTTTTTTTCAGAATTTAGAAACTAACACAATTTCTTTTATGTTGCAGATATTACGTAGAGATAAATGATCTCAGATAAGAATAGTTGTGAAAATATCTCCAGAAATATGGAGAATATGTATAATGAGAGATATGATATCTTAGAATGTTCAAGATATGATGATGATGAAGAATATTTGTCTGTGAAGGTTTAGAATAAGAAGTAAGGTGTTCGCTAATGATTTCAGCAGGCACTGAATCATTTGAATCCTTTGAAAGCAGGTTCAGTCCTTGTGATTTGTCCACAGCCTCCTTCATACTTTGCTCAATCCGTTTTTCAGTTCCAACCCTTCTCTTGTTCTGAGTTTTGCCAATACACTATTCTTTAGCGTCAAACTTTTGACCATTGAAGTCGTTTATAGTTTTTTTGTTGCCTCCTCAACATTTCGAGAATTATTCTGCAGTTCGAGGTGTTTTTCAGAAACTTTGCATTCGAATTATGTAAGTTTAGAAGATAGATGTTATATATATACATATAACTGTTGACGAGAAAAATGTTGCAAAATTTCAAAATACTGATTGCTGATTCCCAGTAATTGACAGGATGTAGGTGAGTACATGATGGGTTTCAGTGAATAAGTGTCGTGGCTTTTCGGAGAGGCTTAAGTCGAAGGTTAATGAAGTTGTTGATAAGTTTACTGCTAATGCAGTGAGATATGAAAGGTTCCCCAGTAACGACTGGCGAAAAGGGCAACGTATCTATCGAGGTTATAATGAGGCTAGTCCGATTGAAGAGTCGAAGTTGACTTGCTGAAGCTGTGACAAAACTGGATACTTTGAAAACGAATCGTAAGGTTGTTTTTGCAAATAAATGATAAAGAATTCGACGCGCTACGTGTTAAACTATGACTTTGATTTCGAGAGTTTTTCAGGTGCAAGACTTCGGGTAATGTGTGGTTGGATCATCATCTCAATTGGTCATTATCTGAAGTGTCTTCCAAAATTTCGAAGTGTTTTAAATGCAGATTGTCATTGTCAATATCTAAAGGATGAAATCATCATGAATCTCGGTTGATTCTCATATCCTTCTAAGTGTTATAAATAAGAGTGATTTCCTATCACAGTTTTGAAGTCAAAGTATAGGTTTGAAAAATGTAAGGATCTAAGGGTGATGATTTTGCTTATATTTCGAGTTGCATTCTGGGATTTCGAACTCGGAATATGTAATTGAATTTGAATGAGTATGGTTGTTTTGATTTCTGTAACAAAATGTATATTGTTGTGAAAGTAGGGAGTATAGTTGATGATTATTGAATCAGTATCAAAGAAGGTAACGTATTAATTGTGAATTTAAATATCTCTCAGGTATTACCTACCCGTAAAAAAAAATTTCACAGATAATATTTTGGACAATAATTTTTATTACAGTCATTATGAAAATATATGTGGGTATATTTTCTTTCGATGTAATACAGATTTAATGAGTTAATATCATATTAAGCTCATTTAATTTTCAACTTGAATTAGGAATGAATAATCTCTAAAACATTAGGGATTACATAATCTTCACAAAGTATTTCACTATTTTGATTAATACTTCATTATTTATTCTTATAGATATTTCCTTAGTAACTCATGCTGATGCTCATAGAACTCTTGCTAACTTCGCAAGATATGAATGTTGTTTTCCAGTAAATTTCGAGTATATCGTAAAAGAAAGTGTAAAATCAAACATGTTTTTGAATGATACACTTAATTTGTAATGAAACTGAATTCATTTAATTGAAATAGAGATTGTAGTTAACGATGATTAGATTGTTAACGAAGGATGTACATCCTAGCATATTAGTAATATGAATTTAACCGAGTAGTATCTACCATTTTTCAATTCATACTCAACAGCTTAATACGAAAGATTCATTATAGTTTCAGAATTCATATATATAAAATATATATATAAATTCTTTCGAAGGAATGAGTTATTACTTCATAACTCGTTGATACAATATATTCGTTGTTGCTGGGTGATGATGTCCACGATGATTCTTGAACTGGCAGAACTCGTGATGTTATAGGTACTGCTAACGGTACTGTTGATACTGCTGGTAAATCAAGTCTAGCTTGTAAATCGTGCACCCTTCATGTCAGGGTTTTCGATTCTTCTCCCTATCATCTCTGTCCCCTATATGATTTATGATTAGGGCTGAAATACATAATCTCTAAGACTTTAGAGATTACATAATCACCGCAGAATGTTTCTCCGACGAAGTTATGAATCAATACTTCATCGTTTGTTGTTATTGGTACTCCTTGGTATCTCTGGTGCGTGTGATGTTGATATCCGAGATACAGATGGTGCTGTTGAGGCGTGTGATGCGGATGTGATTATTGGTGGTGGTAATGATACTATTGGTGTTGATGATAGTGGTACCGTTGATGCCGGTAATGCTGCTCTTGTTTAGGGTATTGAGGCTTGCGATGTTGATGTTACTGGTGGTACTGATTATGCTGATGGTGTTTGTAATCCTTGCACCATAATCTCCAAAACCGTCACGCGAGCGCGAAGTTCGTTAACTTCTGCTAATACGCCGGGATGACTGGCGGTTGGAGCGAGCGGATGAATAAGATTCGTAATATGGGATAGTATGTAATCGTGATGAGATACTCGGGAGATGAAAGAGAAAATGGTGTTTCGAACAGGTTCACCGGTAAGTGCTTCAGGTTCATCGCCAAGAGGTGATTGTGGTGGGTTGAAGGGATCGCCTTCTTCTTGTCTCCAGTGATTTAGTATATTACGAACCCATCCCCAATTCATCCAGAATAGATGATGGGAAATTGGTTGATCCATTCCGGTGACGCTGCTTTCGGAGCTCAGGTAAATATCCATGTCAGCATAGCTGTCAGAATCTGAGGAGTTCGAACTGGTTGAGGGATCCATCTTGTATAATCGGGGAAGATGAATTTATGGTATGAAATAGATTGTAGAATTTAGATTTGGTATTATTCAATACATAATTTACCTATGTATATATAATACCGAAATCCCATAAATTATGGAGAATCTTTGAAAAGTGTTAGTCAAAGTTCACAGTAACAGATACGCTAAGATATTAATTCGTCTATACACTATTTTGCAATAAATGCAGGAAAATGCGTCTAGACTTAAGAATGATAAGTAGGTAATTTCTTAAGGATGATAAGCAGGTAATTTTCGACAAACTGATAAGCAAAACTTTTGACATGCAGACACGGTCGAAGTCCAGGCTTACTAATGCATCTTAACGAATATCTGTTAGACACACTAATGCAAGACCTGGTTCGCTAAGACCACCGCTCTGATACCAACTTTAACGCCCCATCCTAATCTATCTAGATGAAGTCCATATCGATTACAAATGATTCACAATAGTTGATTACATTGCGAGGTACTTGACCTCTATATGATACATTTTACAAACATTGCATTCGTTTTTAAAAGACAAACTTTCATTTCATCTACAGATGACGACATGCACATCATTTCATAAAATATCTAACTATAATTGACTTAATAATAATCTTGATGAACTCAACGACTCAAATGTAACGTCTTTTGAAATATGCCATGAATGACTCCAAGTAATGTCTCTAATATGAGCTAATGCACAGCGGAAGATTTCTTTCATACCTGAGAATAAACATTCTTTAAAGTGTCAACCAAAAGGTTGGTGAGTTCATTAGTTTAACATAAATAATCATTTCATAATTTTAATAGACCACATGATTTCATATTTCCATTCCTCATAAACATACGTCCCATGCATAGAGACAAAAATATCATTCATATGGATTGAACACCTGGTAACCGACATTCACAATATTCATATAAGAATATCCCCATCATTCCGGGATCCTCCTTCGGACATGATATAATTTTCGAAGTACTAAAGCATCCGGTACTTTGGATGGGGCTTGTTGGGCCCGATAGATCTATCTTTAGAGTTCGCGTCAATTAGGGTGTCTGTTCCCTAATTCTTAGATTACCAGACTTAATAAAAAGGGGCATATTCGATTTCGATAATTCAACCATAGAATGTAGTTTCATTTACTCGTGTCTATTTCGTAAAACAGTTATAAAAGTTGCGCATGTATTCTCAGCCCAAAAATGTAAAGGGTAAAAAGGCAAATGAAACTCACCATACTGTATTTTGTAGTAAAAATACATATAATATCATTGAACAAGTGTAGGGTTGGCCTCGGATTCATGAACCTATATTAATTATATATATTTATATGTCGGTCAATATTTGTCTAACAATTTAGGACAAATCATAGTGTAGCACAATCCTAATGCTCGAGTCTGACTCAACAGTATAGTAACATGTTATATTACTCATGCTCAGTTAAAATTCTAGTAAAAGGTGACGTGTGAAACAACGTAACACAAATGGTTTCATAAACATAAAATTGTATTTTAGTTTTTAGAGAAAGTCAACACAAAAAAAAATTAACTGAAAAGATAACGGGAAAAGTCAAAGTTCAAAGTCAAAAGTCAAAGGTTAAAGTAAAAACGAGGTCGCATGCAAAAATACACTAACTTATACAAAAAATGATTTTCGGTCAAACATGACTAAACGGCCACTTCAGCGAGTTTTAGAAAAATTATCGGAGCTCCGATTGATAAACGGCCAAAGATAAAAGTTACACATTACCAAAAAGATTAAGCATAAATGTTACAGAAGTAAACTAAACCTAGACAACTCGTAGTTGCCAACACGGTTTCGGCGTTTCAAAGTTAATTTTTCAGCTTTAATAAATTTACAAAAGTGACCGAGTAGCCTACTTTGGAGATTTTTAGTAAATTCCTCAAAACTCGGATTGACAAATGGTCAAAGCCTTCAAATTCTTATTACCACAAAGATATGACATGATTTTTGGAAAAAGTAAACACACATCAGGCCGACCATGAGAACTGATACAAAACTGACATTTTTAATAAAAAGATTTCAGCTCTTTTCAGAATTTTAAAATGTGACCAAACAATCAACTTTGACAATTTTTAGAAAAATCGTCGAGACTCTAATTGACAAACGGCCAGAGTCGTTTGTTAGACCTTACAGCAAAGAATTCAGTGGTATTTTTGTTTTAATCTGAAACAACGTAGATCAGCGAGAATTTCAGTTTCCGTTTTGACATTTCATCAAAATTTACAAAACTTCTTTTGTCCATAACTTGACAACCGTTCAACGAAACGAGACGTGCTTTATATGAAAATTCATCTACTCGACGAGTAGAATCCAAATAACCACTTTTTATTACCCAGAAAATTAGTTCACTAATTATCATCAGCAATTTTAATTACGAAATTAATTATGCAATTTGTTTATTTCATAATTTTCTAACCGTTACTTGGATTCAAGTGATTCTTAAACCAAAATTCAACTATTTTGTTTTTTTTGTTTTTTTTTCAACGACATTCATATCTTATACCTTATCTCAACCGCATATGTAACTAATTCAAGATTCAACATAACCTATCTAATGGCAATATCAAAAGGACAAGCATGCATAATCTTATTTTCTCGAGCACTAGTCAGGGATACACTATTAGTATGTAAAAACTAAATTATGAGTGCTTACGTATCAATATTGAGGTTCAATATTGCAGGAAAGGTACGTAGACGCAACGGAGATGATAAACACTAAATTGACCTCATGAGTATACCCATGAACCATACCCATCACGTCCATAGCTGTTACCCATAACTTCCTTAGCCCTATCCTACTCGAAAAACCCGTCTTGAGATAATTTGCTCATGACCTCGTCGTAATATTTTATGTATAATAATAATACTATTAATATTAATATATGAGATTAATACTAATAATAATTTTTATTAATATAAATAATAAATTAAATAACTAAATAACTACGGAGTACCTAAGTTAGATAAAGGGATTGAGGAATGAGTTGGGGCAAAGAAACACGTTTGGGTTTTATAAGGTGTTTCTGAATTTGGTCACTCCCTTGACAGCTCATTCCCATGATCAATTTTTTTTTTTTTTTTATTGCCGACACTTCAAATGGTAATCAAATGTTACGCATGATTCATATATTTATATTTTATTTAATATATAATATATTTAATCTATAGAATTAATTAAATATTATATTATATTTATGCTCATGGTAAAAATATAATTTTTACAAAAATGACACGGTCGTGGTCTCACGACTCATGTACCACTTTCAGTTTTTCGAGCGCACTTTCGTACGTTTAGAAAACTAGCCTTTTACGTTACGCAATGTGTACCTTTTACAAAAATTAGACTTACTTATCAATAATTTATCTTTATAAAAATATCACGTATAAAATTTTGCGTTGTGGTCATTTACTTATTTAAATCAAAGTCTCGTTGTTTATCAAAATATTTTATTTTAAAATTAAACATTTTGTGACATGTACCTTTATTAATAACTAGACTTAAATTAATTAAAAACTAACCCACTCAAAGTGTCACTTAATCTTTTGAGTATTTTGGTCATTTCCTTTTATAATTCATAATCTTGTTATTTATCAAAGCCTATCTATTAATATTAGTTTAAAATTAAAACGTTTTATGACTAATTTAAATTATAGATATATATTTAAAATTTATCTAATAACATACTAGTTAACTTTACAAAACCAATTATATTTCAAAGTTTGTTTTATAATCGTTTAGAAAATACGTTTTGTTTATTCTTTAAGGCTTTAAATAGATCCAATTTCTTTATGCACTAACGTTTTTAAATATCAACCGCATCACTAAGAGAGTGTTACTATCGTGTGCTTAATGAATGTAGAAAACATATATTCTAAATACAAGTCGCGGGTTTTCTATATATATGACTAATAATCGAAATACCACTTACGTTATTTAAATAAATATATTTTAATAACTAGTTCTATTTTATCGAAAAACGTTTTCACACGTTTGAAAATAGATCAATCAATGTATTATGAAATTCAATTCTCCACTAACTTTTGTCTAACTCTCGATAAGTGACACCTTGTTCTTATTCGAAGATCACTTCACCATTATTTCCGAATACCGTTAAAAATAGGAGTTCTCTAATTTAAAGTGGACCTCATAACAGAGACTCGTAATCCTAATTCAATGTATTTGATGATTCAATCATTTGTTATTACCTTTTAATCTCATCGATTAACTTACATCGAACAAATACGTTCATGTAAAGTATTATTCATTCAATACCTTGATAGCATTTCCAAATTCATAAAATAGATCTCATAGCTTATATTCATATTAACTAATCCGTTCAATGTTTCATTAATATAACTCAATTTAATAATCATACATATGTATACGTATATCTAATTATTTACACATAATTGTTCGTGAATCGTTAGGCATGGTCAAAGGATATTTGTTTACATGAATATAGTTTCAAAACTTTTGAGACTCAACATTACAAATTTTTCTTATCGTTTCGGGAACGTATAAAGATTAAAGTTTAAATTTGATCGGAAATTTCCGGGTCATCACAATTTCCTCAATCATATCCTCTGGTAGGTCTTCTAAAATATTCGGTTGTCTACCCTTAACGTCCATTTTGTTTTTATACTGTAAAATAGACAAGGATTAGATTCGTAATAACAAACAATACAAGCAATTTTTACATAGAACATAAAAGTACAAGCACACTACAATACATTTATTACACAACATGCTCACACCCCTTTAATCTGAATCACTGGTTTCTTCTTCTTCGGACTTGGTTTTTTTTCATAATCTTATAGGGATATATGATGTTCCTATAATACGAGTCGTCGTTTTCCACATTGGTTTAGAAAAACCTGGTGGTTTAGAGGTTCCCGAGTTATTGTCACGATATTGAAAATACGGGTGTTGATGGTACATATAAAGTTCATCGGGGTCGGAATCAGATTTCTCTATTTTGATGCCTTTTCCCTTATTATTTTCTTTTGCCTCATTAAATTGGGTCGGGGTAATTTCTATAACATCATCGGAATCCTCATCAGGATCCGATTCATCGAAAAATTGGTAATTTTCCCAATATTTTGCTTCCTTAGACTAAAATTGGTAATTTCTATAACAATGATGTTAGACTAATAAAATTGGTATTTCTATAACAATGATGTTAGACTAAAAATTAAGATTGGGTTATTAGATTTTGTACCATAATTAAGGTTTGGACAAAAGACCGACACTTGTGGATATTGGACTATGACTATTAATAGATAATGGGTATTGTCTAATTGAGCGACAACTCATTAGAACCTGTCGAACCTATCTTTAAATTAGTTAATCTAATAATTATTAAAATGATTATGTATGTCCTATTTAGTGACGTTTATACGACATCTTTTACGATCATTTAATTAATTATTCGGGTTGGGTAATTGATTATTCATTCTGATCAAGTGGGTAAATTAATATTCATATCTCATTAAAATAGGTGTGGATTACATACACGGATAACTGGTGTAATTGTTAACAAAGTATTAAAATCTTGGATTACGTGCAGTCGATAACCTGGTGTAATTATTAACAAAGTATTAAAACCTTGTTACAGTTCAAATCCCTAATTAGTTGGAATATTTGACTTCGAGAATAAGGTTAATTTGACGAGCATTTTATAATTATGACCGATGGACTATTATGGATAAAAACCAAATAGGTATCAAATAATCCAGGACAAAGGATAATTAACCCGGGTAATAAATTAAAATCAACACGTCGAACATCATGATTACGGAAGTTTAAATAAGCATAATACTTTTATTTCATATTTCATCGTACCTTTATTTACTGTTATTTTAATTACTGCAATTTACTTTATCGCAATTTAAATTCTGTCATTTATATTATCGTCATTTATCTTTACGCTTTATTTAAAATCAAAAAACCGGTCATTAAACGGTAAAACCCCCTTTTATAATAATAATAATATTACTTATATATATAGTTATACAAATATAGTGTAAAATAAATATAGCGTTAAACTTAGCCAGCTCCCTGTGGAACGAACCGGACTTACTAAAAACTACACTACTCTACGATTAGGTATACTGCCTATAAGTGTTGTAGCAAGGTTTAGGTATATCCCATCCATAAATTAATAAAACTTGTGTAATATTTTGTAGTATTTCGTAGTAAAAATAATAGTATTTCGTATACACCGCTGCACACATCAAGTTTTTGGCGCCGCTGCCGGGGACTGCTTAAACGCTGAAAGCGAAACGCTATATATATATATATATATATTATATATATATATATATATATATATATATATATATATATATATATATATATATATATATATATATAAAGATTTTTAATAAGTTTTAATTTACTTTTGTAAAAATACGTTTTAAATATTAAAAATACAAATATATAAAAAAAAATATATATATATATATATATTTTTAAGAGTTGTTCAAAATATAAAAAAATTAAAAAGTTTGTATTTTCTTTTAGTTACAAAAACTAATAGGTAGTTTTTTTTTAAAAATAAGTTTTTATTTAATTTATATAAATATTTTATATAAATATTAAAACAGAAAGAAAAAAATATAATAATTGTATTCGGGCCCGAACACTGTAGCAGCCCAACTATCTGGCCTGATTTCTGGATCCATGCGACTGCATGGAAAATTAACCCTCAACTCATGCGATCGCATGAGCTGAGGTGACATGTCTGAAACCTAGGACAGCCGAATTAGGGTTAAGATTATTAATTATTATTATTATTAATTACCTAATTAGGGTTTATTTTAAATAATAATTTAGTTTAGTTGTTATTTAATTTGTATTTTAAGTTTTATTTAGTTTTATTAATTATATAAAAATCAATACTTTTATAAAATAATAATATAAAAATAATATTTTTATAAAAATTGTATTTTTTTTACAACTTTAAGTTTTATTTTTATATTTTATATCTTTTTATTCGTAATTTTTATTTTTCGTTCGTATTTAGTTTTAAGTCTAGTTTTTGCCGTAGTTATTTTATATTTCTAGATTTTTAGGTTTTGCCGTAAGATCACTTACGTGCTTTTTCTTTAGACTAAGATTTAGGTGCTTTAGAATTTTGCGACGCCGTTTATATATTTTAGTGCCTTTTAAGTTATTGCCGTTTTGGATTTAGAATACCTTTTAAGCTTTAATACCTTTAGACGCAACTTTTAATTTTTAGTTTTTAGGCTTTTAAGTTTCGACGCTGCATTTTTTTTTATTTTTCGACGATTATTTTTCGACCTTTTATTTTTCGACGTTTTCCGATGCGCTCTTTTTCTTTCTTATTTCTCGACGCTCTAGTTTTCAGGACATAGAATTTTCTATTTCTTCTCTAAAAATTCAAAACGAAAAATTATTTTAAGCGGTTAAATTGATAGACATCCAAAATTTTCTGGTTCGTAGTAATAGTTGGATTTGTTAGTGGCGAGTTGTGGGCTTCCGATTTAAAGGGTCCTGGCTACCTGCTGCATCTATTGGCTATTCGAAACGTGGGCAAAATCAGAAAAGTCTATTAATTTGATAACTTATATAATTTTTATCTTTTATAACTAATAGGAAATTCAGTGAATGCACCGAGCAAAACGTTCACCACCTTTCATACGTTCACCACCTGTAACTCGATCAAGACATCTAGCCAATATTGTCGCCATTGATTTTTCTTTAGAATCATCATCCAGTCGACCAAGTACTCCAAATCAAATTTCTGATAATCCATTTTTTGAACCCGACCTCACAATTGAGAATCCAGAGGATATTCAGGGACAATTCAGAGATCCTGAACCACTAATCATTCCTTCTGAACCACAAATCACTCATCCAGAAATTGTCGAGGAAGAAACCATTAAGTCAGAATCCTCTAGTGATTCAGATTCAACAAATTCAATCATGGAAAATCTAGAACCTCTAAGTATGGAAGACCGAATGAGAGCCACACGCACTGGCCAAGGTCACGCCATTATTAAGCCAGACATTAATGTGCCAGATTATAAAATCAAAGGACAAATACTACACATGGTAACTAATCAATGACAATTTAGTGGTGCGCCAAAAGAAGATCCAAACAAACATCTTCGAACCTTTAATAGGATTTGTACTCTATTCAAGATCAGAGAAGTTGAGGATGAACAAATCTATCTCATGTTATTTCCCTGGACTTTAAAGGGAGAAGCCAAAGATTGGTTAGAATCGTTACCTGAAGGGGCGATTGACACATGGGATGTTTTAGTTGAGAAATTTCTTAAACAATTCTTTCCGGCATCTAAAGCCGTGAGACTTCAAGAAGAAATAGTTACGTTCACGCAAAAGCTAAATGAAACTCTATATGAGGCATGGACAAGATTTGGAAAGTTATTGAGAGGATGTCCGCAACATGGTTTAGACACTTATCAAATAGTACAAATATTCTACCAAGGATGCGATATTACTACACGAAAAGACATCGACATAGCAGCTGGTGGTTCCATTATGAAGAAAATCGCAACTGAAGCTCACAAAATTATTGATAACACAGCCTCCCACTCACATGAGTGGCACCAAGAAAAATATATCTTTCGTTCATCTAAAGCGGCTAGAGCCGATTCGAGCCATGACTATGATTCCGTTTCCGCAAAAATAGATGCTTTCGAGAGACGAATGGAAAAGATGACTAAAGATATTCACGCAATACGAATCAGTTGTGAGCAATGCGGTGGACCACACTTAATGAAAGATTGTCACATTGAGCAAACCATGGAACAACGAGAGAATGTTTCCTACATGAACCAAAGGCCGGGAAATAATTATCAAAATAATTATCAACTGCCAAGGCCAAACTTTAATCGAAATCAAAACATTCTTTACAATCTAAATGGACCCAATAATAACTCGTATAAACAACAAGGTCCGAATAACCAACCAACTCAAAACAACACTTTCAATCAACAAAAACCTAGCTTATATAAACCACCACAACAAACCGAAGAGAAAAAGTCAAATCTGGAAGAAATGATGGCAAAGCTAATGGAATCTCAAACACAATTTATTACATCTCAAACTAAAACAAATGAGAGGTTTGATCAGTCATTAAGAACTTAACAAGCTTCCTTTTTGAATCTAGAAAAACATGTAGGTACTCTTGCTAGCATGATAAGTGAGACGGAACAAGGAAAGCTATCGAGTAATACTGAAGTAAATCCTCAGAATGAGAATGTTAATATGGTTTCAACGAATTCTGAAAAACCAGCATCAGAAGATGGGAAGGTTTTAGATGTGAGTAATAATGAAGAAGTTACACCATCACCACCACCCGAGTATGTAAAGCCAGTGGTGACACCATACAGACCACCCATCCCGTTTCCAAGAAAAGGAGTTGAGTATGAGCAAGTAATAGGTAATAAAGTTTGTGATACCTCTAGAAAGAAGAAGAAGAATAAGAAAGTACAAGAAACAAAAATGGTAAAGATAAACCCGGTGAAGACAGTTCCACCAAAACTTCCACCAAGGTTGGGTGATCCAGGTGAATTTATTGTTCCTTGTCTACTTAGTGATTGTGTCATGTATGATGCACTAGAAGATTTAGGTGCGAGTGTGAGTGTTATGCCTCTTTCATTATATAAGAGATTAAGAGTAGGTGAGTTAAGTCCAACAGAAATGAGTGTTCGACTCTTTGATCAAACCATTAGGCACGCAGTTGAAATTGCTGACAACCTACCCGTTCAAGTGGGTAATTTAACCTTTCTAGTCGAATTTATTGTATTGACATAGAAGAGGACTCAAACATTCCTCTAATTCTAGGTCGACCATTCTTAGCATCCACCAGGGCGTTATTTGATGTAAGAGAGGGTAGAATGACACTTAGTAATGATGAAAAATCAATCACCTTTGTGAGTCGAAAGTCTAAATCTCCACAAACCAAAACCATTGAACCAACAAAAACGATTGGTAAGAACCATGTTGTTTTACCAACTCCAACGGTAGTGCTTAACAATAATAAAACACCTAAGTGTGGGGAAAATGAAGTAACACCTAATGATAACTTGATAACAAAGAACCCTATTGTTGATACGAAATTAAACGACCCCGTTATTAATAGTTCAATGAAGAAACGTATTAAACGGATTCGCGATGCTAGAACCAAGGGGAACTTTAAGTTATGTAACCGGTTAGTATCCAATCTATCACCTAAAGAAAAGGCAAAACTAGTTGAATTTGTGGATATTACACAGGAATCCGACCAATGGCTTAAAGCGAAAGTCACAGATATGCAAGTTGATTATGGTCCAAAAGAAATTGACAATGAAGTTAATCACAAATTCGACACCACAGCTACCTAAGTGTGGGGAGATTCAAATGTTCTACAAAAAAAAGGCTGTCTAGGGTTAGTTGTGCTGTTCTCGTGTAGTTCTGAGAATGGAATCCGATTGTTCTTTTCCACTAGCATACACTAAAGAACTAGTTTTCTCCCCCCATTCTAAATTTTTTGTTTTATAGGTTTTATAAGAAATTTATATGCATTTTTAAATTTAAGTTTTGTGTGAATTTAAAAACAAAAATTACTTTATTTCATTAAGTTTAAAAAATGATTTCTAAAATTCATCGTAAGTTGAAGACTAGGTCATGGAACCGAAATTGCTTTACCCGAGGGCGGGGCAAAAAATTTTGTTATCATTATTTTTAATTTTATTGATCTAAAGTATACCAAAAAAATTAAAAAAACCCAAAAATCTTTGCTTTTAAAACAATCACTTTAAAAACGACAAATTTTAAATTTTGTCAAGTGACGGACTAGGTAAACATACCGAAACTACCTAAAGTAAAAGGAAACAAAATTTTAAAAAATTATTTATTTAAATTGTTTTAATAAATAAAGGTTTTATAAAAATATATATATATATTATATATATGTTTGTAGTTTATCTTATGTACAAAACAGGGTAAAACATCGCACTTTCAAAGAATGGCATTAAAGTTCAGAAAAAGCTACTAATTTTGACGACAAGACGCAAAATATCAAATGTGATCTAAATTAATATGTTTGCAAATTTGGTATTTTTAATCACTTTTCTACACTAATCATCCTCATGAATTTATAATTATAGTCTGATTTCATGCAAATGAGGGCATTGCATTATCTCAAGTGTGGGGAAGGGTTATAAATTCTCTCGGGTTTACACTTAGTTTAATTGCCAAATTTTGTGAAAATTTGAAAAAATTTCAAATAAAATGAATTCAAAATCATGTTTATACATATTTATGAACGATAAAACTAGGTTTTACTACCGAAATTATTGTTACCTCGGAGAGAACATAAATGGAGAAACAACCCAAAACGTTAGAATTCATTTAAAATGGAATAGAAGAGAATAAAAAGGCAAAGAAAAGAATAAATAAAAGCTAAGTGTGAGAAGAATTTACCAATTTCTTTAAAACACATATCACATATTTGGTACATATTATTGCAGGTGCTTTTGTTTTGGACAAAATTAACTGTTTTACCCGGTAAATTGTAATATAAATGGAAGAAAAGATGGATCTACATGATGAATCAATTCCATCATTAAAAGGAAGTAAAGTCTTCCGAAAAAGACACGCGCTTCTTGATTTAGGTCAAGAATTTGTCGTCCAGACCAGCTGTAGGTTGACAAAAAATCTAGAAAAGTCATCTCTAAAATCAGCAGGAAATCCACGGACCTCGGCATCAAACAGGTTCGCCAAGTGGTCAGACTTATCCTAACCATGAGAGGATCTGTCTCGTAAAATAGGGACAGGGCCGTACAAATTAGCTTGATAAGTCTAATGAATCAGACCCCCAGAAAGGATAATCTCCTTAAAAGATTAAAAATCAGCTTTTAAGCCTGATATTACTCAATCCTTGAGATTGACCTTTGATTTTGTCTAGGTAGGGTATGAAATAGTTATATTTTTTTGCAAGAAAATCTATTAAATATGATACATTTTTACACAAGTTATTTATTTATTTATAGAATGGATATACCTAATGTAACACCCGTTTTTCAGTTACACGTTATTTCGAGCGTCATTCGAAATACGAGGCATGTAAGTGTATATTTGGATCCCAAATAAAGTTGGAGTTGATGTTCTAAAACCTTACCATTGGATAGTAAATCTCATTACGTTTCCAACGATATTTGATTCGTCGAAAACGGAGTTACGGTTTGAAAGTTACGACCAAAACAAGTTCAGTTTCAGACTCAGTTCATTGGGACTCCGTCCAGACTTTAGGACGCCGTCCAGAAATGAAGGTTAGGACGCCGTCCAAGCTTTTTGGACGCCGTCCAGAAGGCCTGACGGGCCAGTAGCTGTATTTTAAAGGTTTTAAACGAGGGTATTTGAGTCTTTTCACTTGGGGGTCGGTTTTGAGCCATTAAAACTGATCCACTCTCATTCTTATCCCCATTTCACCTTCTCAAACACTCTCATCAAACCCTAGTGAGAGAGAGAGGTTCTAGCGAGAGAGAGAGTTGGGGATTTGGAGAAGAAGAAGTGTGATTCGGGTCGGGTCTCAAGAGTTAAAGTTGTTCACCTCGTTCACGGCTACGTGGTGGTAGTGTTGGTAAGCTCTAAATCCAAATTTCTTTGTTAAGATTGTTGTTTGAGTTAAAGTTTGTGCTAGTTAGAGTTATAACCCATTTATTGTGAAGTTTGGGGGTTTTTGGGGAAGATACATGTATGTAAACCCGAATTGGTGACTTAGGGTTTCAATTGATGGAATTGTTAGTTTGGACCTTGCATGTGTTAGTTAAACCTTAGAACACTTGTGTTGACTTGATTTTTGGGTGTAAACCCTAATCTAGGTCGAATGGGTATTTTGGGTCAAGTAAGCTTGATTCGGTGTCAAACTAAGTTATGGGTCAAGATTTGATGAACCAAGTATATAAATGTTTGATTCAAGTGTTAAATGGTATTTTGAAAAGTTAGTCACTAGCCGTTAGTGATTAAAGATGTTTTTGGGACTTATGTCAAAATGGGTTGACTTAGATGGGTCAAATTTGGTAATGACTTTAATTTTGGATTAATTGGATGATAAGCAATTTTGGTTAACACCTAGATTGGTTTAAATGGTGTCAAATATAATTTTGGTTAAATTGTACTTGTTGGATAGGACGGAATTACCACCCGTAGTGGTAATTGGTGAAGTCCACTTTATGTGTCTAAATGGGCGGTTTGTGGTGATAGGTGTAAACCCTTGGTTAAGGGTCTTGAAGTCGAATTCTCTCGTAGAGAATGTATGTTGATTGTTTGTATATCTATATGCGTATTATAGGTAAAAGGTTTGCTCGGTTGCTTTTGGAGGCGATTTACGTTTATGACTTGTGCGGGCAATTCGAGGTGAGTGGAATAATTATATGCGTAGGTATATAATATATCTATTTGTTGTAGTATGAAATGTGTAGTGTCGAGGTGTTAAGAAACCACGTTTCACGTGAAGAGTGTAGCATCGAGGTGTTAAGATGCCACTCGGGTGTAGCATCGAGGTGTTAAGATGCCACCTAGGAGTGTAGTGTCGAGGTGTTAAGACACCACTCCGTAAAATAATGAGTGAAGCATCGAGGTGTTAAGATGCCACTCGGGGTGAAGTGCCGAGGTGTTAAGGTGCCACCCTAGGGGTTAGTTGGTGCGAGGTGTTAAGTGCCCAAACAGATGTTGTGAACACCGATGGCGTTTTCGCGAGCGCCGTTCCCTTGTACTATTGGTTAACCATGGTTATTTGTGTTGTAGCGTAAGCATATTATATTTGTTCTTATTATATATGCTTTTGTTATGCTAGCTTGATTATTGGAGGTTATAGCTTGTAATTGTGATGATAAGCTAATTGTGTTGCTAGCATGTATGCGGTATGTGAGTAAGTGTTTGCAAGTAGGTATATTATATATGTATGTGTATAATTATTGCATTCACTAAGCCTCGGCTTACCCCTCTCGTTGTTTACCTTTTTATAGGTATTTTGTTATGAAGCTAGCTAGTTGTTAGACTAGAGGCATAGGAGCGCTTGGGCTCGAAGGGGTAGCTTTTGGTTATATGGACGCGGATTGGGGATTTGGTAGTCTCCGGGATTATGCTCTTGGTATTGGGTTGGGTTGTAGAGTTCTAATCCGTCTAAAGAGATAAATGGGTCGAAACTGCTACTCTATTTGTAAAACGGGTCATTGTGAGCCCTGGGTTGTAAAACTTGTTTTTATGGTGGCAATATCTTAGTTTTACTTAATATGTCATATTGTGAAAATGGTTTCGTTGAAAAGTGTCGGGGAGCGAGTTTTTCGCTCGCGTGTAAACAAAAACTGATCAGTACTTTTTAGTTCATTGGGACGCCGTCCCAAATCCTTGGACGCCGTCCCAGTTGTAAAGGCTGGACGCCGTCCCGATTTCTGGACGCCGTCCATATGGGCAGTCACAGAATTTTTTTTTTTGTGTCGTGTTTTTGGTAAATCAATGTTGGGTTGCTACAAGTGGTATCAGAGCATAGTCTAAGGGAATTAGGTGACCTTGGAATATGTGCCTAGTCTTAGACTTATTGGCGGTTGTGCGTTATTTGCGGGACTTGTAGGATTACGGGTCGGATTGAGATTAGTTAGTGCCTTAGAGTAGGTGACTAACTAGGACTTGTTTTTGTCCAAAGTGTGATGATGTGGGGCCTTATTTCGCATGTAAATTAGTGCCTTAGATTGCTAGTGCCTAAGGTAAGTAGGCGAACTTGGACGTTGTTTTAGTGATAGTCACCTAGGTTGTAGGTTGACTTGTCGTTGTGGTGTACTTGTGTATGTCTATTACTATTGTATATTGGTGTATATATATATACAGGTATCAAATTGGTGCGTTGTCTTAGAGATGAATCTATTGGAGAGATTCAAAGGTTTGGCGGTTTTGAGTGATCAAGTTCACGGTAAGGACTTTGGTCATTCGGGTACTAGGAGTTATCGCGTGTTATTTTGTGTGAATGTTGTGTCAGTCCGGGTAAAGTACTTCACGTGACCATGTGGAAATGGTAAGGTACGCATTTGTAATAGTGACCGATCACCATTATTACGAAAGTGTATCTTGACATCAAGCATGACATGACGAGTACCGAACGGAGGAAACGTGGCATGGTTGGGGTAGATTCGGGATAAATGAGGAATCTTTATTGGTTCCTAAGTGATAGTTGTCTCGGGTGATGTGCTTGTAATCGCATCGGGTTCGTTGCGAGTCGTGAAGTGTTACGAAGGATTCGGTTAGTTAAGTGAGTGAGCCAACTCACAAGTTTGGTGTGTGCTTAGCCACCCTAAGTAGTGGGTGCATTATTGAGATTGTTATTAGTTTTAGTTACCCATCGTAACTAGGAAGATCGATTTACGTTTGCGTGTGTGCGACGAGGACTTGAATTCTGTAATGGAATGCGACAAGTCTAATGATTGTAGTTTTGAGTTACACTCGGTAGAGTGTGTGGTTAGAGAATCGTGTTAGGATTCTTGTTGTGAGTCACCTTGGAATTGGCGAATCGAGGAGTCTTCGGGTCGTTAAGCTCAGGGAAGTGGGACCCGTGTAATGTTGATTGCGTTAGTGTGTTGTAGATTATAGGGCAACATTCCTAATGGAATATCCCTTGTAGTAGTGGTTTTATTGAGATGTAGAAGGGTGTAAGACTTGGTATCCCTGAGCATCTCCTTGTGTTAGATGAAGGGCCTCATTAGGCTATATCGTTTGGCCTTGTGGAAACTGCGGGTAGCGTGTGATCGCTAGGAACTTTCGATAAGACAATAAACCGTAAGGTTGTTGGGTAGGTATGACTTCGGGTCATTATTATAGAGAGATGGGTGACATCGGGTGTATAGAACCTAAAGATCAATTTTCTAAAATTCATTTGATTGTGGTGGGAGTCTGCATGACACTGCGTCAGGTGCCTTTTTATACCTGCTAGTGTAATGTTCAACTCCGGTAGTGGTGTGATCACTTTGTGGTTAGGGTACCCGTGAGATACCCTTGAAAGCATCGGAGATTATAATAGTGATCGACGGGTGATGGTAATTCGACGGTTGCGAAAGTCGAAGTTTAAGAGCATTGTGACGAATACTTCTTATGAAGTGACGGGTGAGCGAATCTTGTTGATCTTAAGTGATAGACGGGTAAAGATGACCGGTGAGCCGGTGACGGACCTAATGGTCGGTTAGTCCGAAGGGTTTTGATGAATTGTTGATATTGTGGTGGACGCAATTATGGTGTCAGAATTGGTCACTCTTCTCCATGAGAGTGAGCAATTGTTGATAAGGATTCGTCAAGTGGAAGGTCGGGTGATCTCGACTGAGAATCACGACTAAGTAAGCGGCGTGACATATGCCTAGGCTTAGAGGCATATGTAAGATTTTGGTGGAGTTTGCTTTTCGAACGATTAAGGTAGTTAGTTGTGAATTGTGGTATGAAGGTGCGATTTCATCGCGTGTACGACGTCTCAAGTGATTGTGTCTGTCGGCTCTGAGAGCTTAAAGTGAATTTGCGGTGAATTGATGTTTATGACCAACGGTGACAATGGTCAGGTGTGACGTGGAATTTCAATTCCGCGGGATGTTATCATCTTGGCGGTGAGAATAGGGAGTTAAATCCTAAGTGGGGGAGTTTTTACTGCCTCCCGAGGAAAACTCCAGTGGTGTTATGTATAGTGAAATGTTGGAGCGTACCGTGCTAAGCCTCAATGGGTATTCGGAGCTCCTAACGAGGAAGAGTGACGGGTTGCTAATATCGACTCGAGATCGTGCTTTACGATTGTGAGTTACAACTCGAGAATGTTATGCGTGAAGATTGTGATGATGGGATCGAAGGAAGTGTAAGACTTCCTTTGTAAGGTGGTCGTGTAGTACCAATGTGCGGTATGAGACCAAATGTGAAGTTTGAGATCCCGGAGTGAGAAAATGAAGTGTCGTTGCGAGTGCTCCCGTAGTGAAAAATCTGGGTTGTCATGAAACCCGGATAGTATAATTGAATGAGAACAAGTTCGATATCGTGACGAATATTGTATTTTCCCTGTCGGGAAACGCAATCGTGGAGATTGTCAGTGGATTATTCCACTTTATGGACGAGTGTGAGGCGGAGAGTGTCGATTCTGATTGTCTCACATCGAGACACGCGGATGTTGTTTGTTTGCGAGAGTGTGTTCCCTAGTAATGCGACTGTTAATTGCATTGAAATGTCGAGACCATCTTTAACGGACGGTCTAGGTAGGAGGGTCCACCCGGCGTGGTGAATATTTTTGTAGATCGTGTGGCGAATTGCGGAATTTTGTGATGATAATTCGCCTTGACGGGATTCTAGTATATGATTAGTCTCCATGCTAGTACTAGGAAGCCGTCTGGTGTGGTTATGTCGTAGGGTTTAGAAGAGGAACCCTCGTCGAGTGTTGATGTTTTGCTCAGCACTTGGTGTATTATTGTTGTCCTGGATTAATCCAGTGACGGATTGGTCGTGTGCGGATTGACTGATTGAGTGATATGGTTACGGACGTAGCTGGTGGCGAGTTGTAGCCGAGAGAACTTGAAGGTATATGTAGTGATTTTCGTATTTTCCTATATGGAAACTCTGGACGTTGAGTGTGTGAGTTATCGTTTGTTGCGGTAGTGCATGCTAGTGATTATTAGCGTGTGGTTAGATCTTCAGATTTATAGAAGATGTTATGGATGTCGGGCTTGGTTGTGTTTCGTAAGATCGTGAGGCGTGACGACGATGTTTGTCGGTAAATTGTCCTACTCTTAGGACGATTGTGAAGTGTATGGTATGCGTTTGGATACTCGGCGTAGGAGCAACGGTTACGGTTGTTTCGACTCGTGGGTTGATTACCCAATATTGTTGTATTATGATACATTAGTGCACGAAGCAAGAGTGCGGATGCAAGTACTACTTGTATGACTCCGCATTGGAAGCGAAGATGTTCGAGGGAGAACTGCTTAACTTCTATTATAGGTGCAGATCACGAGGACGTGATCGAATTTAAGTGGGGGAGAGTTGTAACACCCGTTTTTCAGTTACACGTTATTTCGAGCGTCATTCGAAATACGAGGCATGTAAGTGTATATTTGGATCCCAAATAAAGTTGGAGTTGATGTTCTAAAACCTTACCATTGGATAGTAAATCTCATTACGTTTCCAACGATATTTGATTCGTCGAAAACGGAGTTACGGTTTGAAAGTTACGACCAAAACAAGTTCAATTTCAGACTCAGTTCATTGGGACTCCGTCCAGACTTTAGGCCTGACGGGCCAGCAGCTATATTTTAAAGGTTTTAAAAGAGGGTATTTGAGTCTTTTCACTTGGGGGTCGGTTTTGAGCCATTAAAACTGATCCACTCTCATTCTTATCCCCATTTCACCTTCTCAAACACTCTCATCAAACCCTAGTGAGAGAGAGAGGTTCTAGCGAGAGAGAGTTGGGGATTTGGAGAAGAAGAAGTGTGATTCGGGTAGGGTCTCAAGAGTTAAAGTTGTTCACCTCGTTCACGGCTACGTGGTGGTAGTGTTGGTAAGCTCTAAATCCGAATTTCTTTGTTAAGATTGTTGTTTGAGTTAAAGTTTGTGCTAGTTAGAGTTATAACCCATTTATTGTGAAGTTTGGGGTTTTTTGGGGAAGATTCATGTATGTAAACCCGAATTGGTGACTTAGGATTTCAATTGATGGAATTGTTAGTTTGGACCTTGCATGTGTTAGTTAAACCTTAGAACACTTGTGTTGACTTGATTTTTGGGTGTAAACCCTAATCTAGGTCAAAATGGGTCGAATGGGTATTTTGGGTCAAGTAAGCTTGATTCGGTGTCAAACTAAGTTATGGGTCAAGATTTGATGAACCAAGTATATAAATGTTTGATTCAAGTGTTAAATGGTATTTTGAAAAGTTAGTCACTAGCCGTTAGTGATTAAAGATGTTTTTGGGACTTATGTCAAAATGGGTTGACTTAGATGGGTCAAATTTGGTAATGACTTTAAATTTGGATTAATTGGATGATAAGCAATTTTGGTTAAGACCTAGATTGGTTTAAATGGTGTCAAATATAATTTTGGTTAAATTGTACTTGTTGGATGGGTCGGAATTACCACCCGTAGTGGTAATTGGTGAAGTCCACTTTATGTGTCTAAATGGGCGGTTTGTGGTGATAGGTGTAAACCCTTGGTTAAGGGTATTGAAGTCGAATTCTCTCGTAGAGAATGTATGTTGATTGTTTGTATATCTATATGCGTATTATAGGTAAAAGGTTTGCTCGGTTGCTTTTGGAGGCGATTTACGTTTATGACTTGTGCGGGCAATTCGAGGTGAGTGGAATAATTATATGCGTAGGTATATAATATATCTATTTGTTGTAGCGTGAAATGTGTAGTGTCGAGGTGTTAAGACACCACGTTTCACGTGAAGAGTGTAGCATCGAGGTGTTAAGATGCCACTCGGGTGTAGCATCGAGGTGTTAAGATGCCACCTAGGAGTGTAGTGTCGAGGTGTTAAGACACCACTCCGTAAAATAATGAGTGAAGCATCGAGGTGTTAAGATGCCACTCGGGGTGAAGTGCCGAGGTGTTAAGGTGCCACCCTAGGGGTTAGTTGGTGCGAGGTGTTAAGTGCCCTAACGGATGTTGTGAACACCGATGGCGTTTTCGCGAGCGCCGTTCCCTTGTACTATTGGTTAACCATGGTTATTTGTGTTGTAGCGTAAGCATATTATATTTGTTCATATTATATATGCTTTTGTTATGCTAGCTTGATTATTGGAGGTTATAGCTTGTAATTGTGATGATAAGCTAATTGTGTTGCTAGCATGTATGCGGTATGTGAGTAAGTGTTTGCAAGTAGGTATATTATATATGTATGTGTATAATTATTGCATTCACTAAGCCTCAGCTTACCCCTCTCGTTGTTTACCTTTTTACAGGTATTTTGTTATGAAGCTAGCTAGTTGTTAGACTAGAGGCATAGGAGCGTTTGGGCTCGAAGGGGTACCTTTTGGTTATATGGACGCGGATTGGGGATTTGGTAGTCTCCGGGATTATGCTCTTGGTATTGGGTTGGGTTGTAGAGTTCTAATCCGTCTAAAGAGATAAATGGGTTGAAACTGCTACTTTATTTGTAAAACGGGTCATTGTGAGCCCGGGGTTGTAAAACTTGTTTTTATGGTGGCAATATCTTAGTTTTACTTAATATGTCATATTGTGAAAATGGTTTCGTTGAAAAGTGTCGGGGAGCGAGTTTTTCGCTCGCGTGTAAACAAAAACTGATCAGTACTTTTTAGTTCATTGGGACGCCGTCCCAAATCCTTGGACGCCGTCCCAGTTGTAAAGGCTGGACGCCGTCCCGATTTCTGGACGCCGTCCAGATGGGCAGTCACAGAAATTTCTTTTTTGTGTCGTGTTTTTGGTAAATCAATGTTGGGTTGTTACACCTAAACCTTGCTACAACACTTATAGGCAGTGTACCTAATCGTACAGTAGTGTAGTTTTTAGTAAGTCTGGTTCGTTCCACAGGGAATCTTTTAAACAAGCTTAACACTATATTAGTTTTAATTTATAAAAATACAAATATATATATATATATATATATATATATATATATATATATATATATATATATATATATATATATATATATATATATATATATATATATATATATATATATATAAGTAATATTATTATTATAAAAGGGGGTTTTTACCGTTTAATGACTGGTTTGTCAATTTTTAAAACTTTATTCGCAGTTAAAACCTAATGTAAAATATTAATTATATAAAAGACTTAATTTAAAACGTAAAGTAAATAACGATAATGGAATTGCGATAAATAGAATTGCGATGAAATAAAATTACGATAATTAAAACGTACGATAATTAAAAGTGCAATTAAATACAATGACAATAAATAAAAGTGCAATAATTAGAAGTGCAATTAAATATGAAAATAAAGGAATTATGCTTATTTAAACTTCCGTAATCATGATGTTTGACGTGTTGATTTTAGTTTGATGCCCATGGGTTAATTGTCCTTTGTCCAGGATTATTTAATATGTCCGTCTGGTTTTTGTCCATAACAGTCCATCAGTCATAAATATAAAGTGCGAGTGTCCTCGTCAAATTATCCTTATATCCGAAGTCAAATATTCCAACTAATTGGGGACTTAAACTGTAACAAGGTCTTAATACTTTGTTTAATAATTACACCAGGATATCGACTGCATGTAACCCAAGGTTTTAATAATTTGTTAACAATTACACCAAGTGTCCTTGTACATAATTTCACCCCTGTTTTAATAATTCCATAGACTATTAATCCATTCCCGTGTCCGGTTAAATGAACGATTATTCGTACATATAAATATCCCGCCCATCGTGTCCGATCGAGTGTATATGGTTATTTATAGGTACGTCCAATTGTAAATATTTATATTAAAATTAACAAACTATCATTTAGCTAAACAAATATAAAGCCCATTAATAGCTCATATGTAACATCTCGCATTTTTCCGTTAAATTATTTTAACGCCCGTCTTTTTATTTTAATAATATCCTTCGTAACTAGATTTGTATCCTCCATTAGCTAACATTCTTAATAATTTTGTTATTGGATTATAACGTCTCCCGTACTCTCGTGAAATTCAAATAATTCGTTTGGTTAATTCACGCACCCGCACCCGAACAAGAGGGACTAAACTTGCAAAGAGGCCAAAGATTTGACTAGGTCAACTAGTCAAACCTTCAACCTCCTCCTCTCATTTCTCTCTTTCTTTCTTTTTCGTACTTCCATTTTCTCTCAAGAACTCAAACAAGATTCATCATCTAAATCCAATTTTGGAGGCTAACATCAAAACAAATTACATATTTGGAATCCTCTCTTCATCCTCTACAACTTGATACCAATTTCATCTCATTTAGGTAACTTTCTAAAATCACTAGATTTTGTGTTCTTGATGTTTTTGACTTATAAAGTTGTTAATTAGTGTCTATGGCTCAAGTCTAACATGAATACATGTTTTGTTTGCTCGATTTGTTGTTTTGAGTAACTAGTTTGAACATTTGAAATGTGTGTGTTTAATCCTTGCTTTTGGTTGAATAAATATTGTTTAAATGTTAAAGTTCATGTATTATATGTGTTACTAGCATCATTAGCTTCATTTTGATGTGTAGGTTGATTTAGAAAAGCTTCATTTACAAAATGGTTGAATTCATGATTTTGATTAGGGTTTGATGAACTCTAAAACGAACTTTTGATGCTTTGAATGCCATGAAATGTTATTAGTTAGTGATTAGTTGTATTGTATGTTTCATTACCTTCAAAACGGCATATCGTATGTGTAAATTGGATTCCCGAGTCAAGAAATGCGTTTTATGAACTTGAAACTTCGATTTTGAATATTTAACGATCATTTATTGAGGTTTTCATTATTGTTATTGATGGAATTGATTCATGAAATGTGTTTAGTTGTATTTCTCTTTAAATTACCTTTCCAACGATATAAGATACGTGTTTTGAATGTTAACGAGTCAAAAGTTATGATCGTTTGAAGTTGAAATCGTCTAAGTGTTAAACTGCCCCAGAATTGCTGCACCAGACACAGATGCGGCGCATCTGCCTTGGATGCGGTGAATCTGAGGCAGAATGCCCAAAAATGTCAATTTTCGCTTAATTCTAAGTATGCTACGCACCCCCGATCAACATGAAACTTGGCCAACATGCTCATATATGATTTCTAAGCTCAGGAAAATAGTTCGAGACCCGACCCGAACGTGTTGACTTTTTTGTTGACTTTGACCCGACCCAAGTTTGACTTTTTGCCAAACTTAACCAGATGATTATGCAATCTTTCTAACCTGATTCTTTACTTGTATCTTCCATGAAACTTGACAATTTGATTCACATGCTATATAATCGAGTCGTAACGAGCCATAGGACTAATTGAACATCTTTGACCGATCGTGTTTACCGTTATTGATACAACCCTAATTGTTTAGGTCAAGACTAGCGTTTGTACTTTGCACGGTACTTGTTGAAGTGTCTTTTTACTCTCGCACTCAAGGTGAGATCATAGTCCCACATTTTCAACAACTTTTATATTTTAAATCGTGGGCTGAGAAACATATACGTTACATACTTATATACATTTCATATGTATATATACCTTTCATACTTTTATACATCGAACACGAATACGAATACAAAGATACAGACGAGTTTGAACGAAAACCCTCAATTCAATTATCATTAATTACATTAGATGGTGTAAGCGAGACTATGTTGTGTGGATCCATACGGGTTTGACTAACCCTCATTCGGACGGTTCGCTACCGTTAAGCGAATGAAATATATTCTGGTACGGTGTATGTTCTAACACTTTTATGCTCAGGTAAATGATACGGTTAAGCTTTGATAATTGGGTGCTCGGTAAACAACAATACTTATGGAATTCAAACGATTCGGAAAATCGACTTATACTATAACTTGTGGTTCAACTTATTTTACTTACATACTCATTTACTAAACCTATGATTTCACCAACGTTTTCGTTGACAGATTCTCTATGTTTTCTCAGGTCCCTGAATGCTATATGATACATGCTTCCGCACTCTTTTTGATACTTTCTTGGATGTCGAGTATACATGCATATTTGGAGCCCTTTGACTTGCTTTTAAATTGTGTCGCATAGGTTTCAATTGTACGTTAAACATTGTAATGTAACTAGTTGTTGAACTACTTTTGTAAACTTGAAACGTCCTTTACATTTGAAATGAATGCGACATATTTTGGTCAAACGTCATCTTAAGGACTTATGACCACGTAACGGGACCTAAGTAGACGGCGCCGTCAATGACGATTTTGTCGAGTCGCTACAGATGGTATCAGAGTGTTGGTTGTAGGGATTTAGAGTTCATTGGTGTCGACCCCGAGTCATAGGGTACATTAGTGAATCTAGACTACAACCGGCATATAGACTGAAGTAGGAACTACTTGACTATTTGTGCATTATACTCGAACTCTCCTATCATATCTAACTCTTATTCGATCTTGATATCACGTTGTTAAATTTGATTGACACGCCACCTTGACTTTATGAAGTAATGTTAAATGCACATGTGAATCAGGGTAATATAATTTCCGGGATTATATTACGGTGGTTCACATGGACGTTCCGACATTATGACATAAAGAATATAAGGCGGGTTAAGGAAATTTTCTCTTTATCCTTATTCCATATCACGGTTGGTATTATTGAGAATACTAACCAATGATATTCTTGTGTCTTGAAGGAACAATGGCTCGTCGATGCGCTCCTCCCAAAACTCCCGAACAAGCTCTACAACGAATGATAGCCACCGCCGTGGATGCGACCATGGCCGGTCACTCTTCCAACAACAATAACAATAACAACAATCACAACAACAACAACAACAATGGAGCCGGTAATTCAAACGAAGGGTGCTCCTATAAGAACTTCATGGGGTGCAAACCTCACACTTTTGATGGAACCGGGGGACCGGTCGTGCTCACCTGATGGTTTGAGCAAACGGAAGCCGTCTTTAGCATAAGCGGTTGTCGGGACCAAGACAAGGTCAGATTTTCCACTCACACCTTCGCCGGTATCGCTCTCACATGGTGGAATACGTATGTACAATCAGTGGGTATCCACAAAGCCCACGCTCTCTCTTGGGCCGACTTAAGAGGAAAGATGATCACCGAATACTTCCCGCGTGAAGAGACCTGCAAGCTTAAACACGAGCTAAGAACTTTAAAAGCGGTCGGGAATGACCTAAAGGCCTATAATCAACGATTTTCTGAGCTAGCCTTGATGTGCCCAAATCTCGTGAGTACCGAGTCTCTAAGGGTTGAGCTTTACATAGATGGTCTTCCCAAGAGCATCAAACAAGGAGTAATGTCATCCAAACCCGCTAATCACCAAGAGACTTTGAATATGGCCCACCAATTGATCGAAACGGTGGACGAAATTGAGGTGTCTGCATATAAAGCCGAGGATAAGTCGGGTGGCAACAAAAGAAAATGGGAAGCCCCCGAATTGAGAAACTACAACAACAACCCCGCCAAGAAGTCTTTCACCTCCAACGACAAGAAAGGCTATGCCAGAAGTCTACCATCTTGCAACAAGTACCACAAACATCATTATGGCGAATGTAGCAAACCATTTTGCAACAAATGCCGCAACCATCATTATGGTGAATGTGGTAAGTTAACTTGCCACCGGTGCTAAGGAAGTGGTCATACGGCCAACGGTTGTAGGAGTGTCACCCCCGTCACCCAAAAGGCGCCCAATGCACACCGGACGGGCGTTTGTTTCGAATGTGGCCAACCGGGTCATTTTAAGAATGCGTGCCCGGAGAAGAAGACAAACCCCAATACACGCGGCCGAGCTTTCAACATTAACACCGAGGAAGCCCGAGATGACAACTAGTCACGGGTACGTTTCTTCTCAACAACCCTTATATTTCATGTTTATTCAATTCGGGTACCGTTAGACGTTTTATAACCAAGGCCTTGACTCGTACTCTTTGCACACCACCATATCCCCTAGACACTACCTATGCCATTCAAGTGACCGACGGAAAACTATTACGTTAAACTTTTTGGGTGGAGAATTTGAATTTTGACTTGACACCTATAGAACTAGGGAACTCAAAACCTATTCGTTAAGAAGAAAATGATCCCTTACATGTGTATAGATTATCATGAACTAAATAATTTCTGGTTAAGAACCGATATTCTCTTTCTCATACCGATGACCTCTTGATCAATCACAAGAATTCCGTGTGTATTCCAAAATCGACCCCCATTCCGGTTATCTCCAAAACGGTTTTCAAAATTCGTTACAATAGTTATGAATTTCTTATAGTGTCGTTCAGTTTAACAAAGGCTTCATCCGTATTCATGGGCCTGATGGGTCGCATATGTAAACTTATCTAGACAGATCCGTCATCATATTCATAGGTGATGTTTTTAACCTATTCAATTCAAGCAAAGAAGAAAACGAACAACATCTTTGTCTTACGCTTGAACTCTTGAGGAAAGAGCAACTCTATACCAAAAATCTCCAAGTGTGAACTTTGGTTAAACAAAGTCCAATTTCTAGACCATGTTGTTGGTGGTCAGGGTATTACAATAAATCTCGCAATCGAAGCCACACGTAATCGGGAAACCCTCACAACTCTGACTTGTATTCGTAAAATCTTAGATCTCGCTGGTTATTACCGAAGATTCATTTCCGACTTCTTCTCGCGTTGTACGATCTTTAACCTCGTTAACTCACTAAGGGAAATTTAAACCTCTCCATTCCCGGACCTTGACCGTGATTATTCACACCAACTTTGCTAGCTAAATTCGTATAGCACAAGATGGAACCAAAAATGGAAATATTTCTACTTGAACGCCTGAAAGGCATACTCTCTCAACTCGAAATCAAGTAAACTGAAATTCGTCATTTTACACGAAGAATTTGAGTACTTAATTATGGATTCAATCAACCTTCTCGTCATCACGTACCACATTACATAACTCTGTTATTTCACCGTTACCGTCTAGTATTACTACTCAACTCCGAACTATACAACTACGTGTACTATCTCGTTTCCCACCCTGTCTCAACATTTGACCACTAGATGCGCGATGTGGCTACCTCAAGACGTAAACTCATCCTGTTCTAAGTTCTCATTTCACTCCTATCTTTTCGCTCGTACTTCCGTATAAGGAAACCTTTATATCTAAATCCTCAACGGAGAGAGAGACTCTTCATGTATTACTAGTATTCGCCACGAGGGGGGATGGCCTAGACGAACGTTTTCAGTAGCCGATAAGAAACTTGTCCTAACAGACGCTTTCGAGCCCTAACTAACTTGTTCGAACATATCTTAAGAAATTCTATTCCAACACGGTGTACCATTGTTAATTATCCCAGATCGAAATACTCGTTTCACTTCTAGTGTTACAAGAAGCCTTAGGAACACGTTTAAACATGAGTACCACGTATCATCCACAAACTGACGGAACAATCAAACACACGATTCAAATCTAGGAAAGAAAGGTTACCAACTCGTATTGTCGCTTTTAGTTGATTCCTCTCACTACGGTAGTTACCATTCGTGTATTAACGCCGCACTTCCGAAACCCTATGTGACCGCAAATGTTATACCCCTATTCATTGGACCAAAGCATGTGGCAAGCAAATCACCGAATCCGAAATCATTCAAGAAACGACCGTTGAGATAGTTCATGTCCGAGAAGGGCTTGAGACGGCCCGTAGTCGCCAAAAAGGACTATACAAATGTTAGGCATAAACCTTCCAAATTCCAAGCCAGCAATCGTGTAATATTGAAAAACCGCACCTGTAAAAGGTGTAATCCGTTCGGGAAATCAAGGGAAGTTATATCCGCAATATTGATCCTTCTAAAATCTTAGGGCGTATAGGAACCGCCTCCTACCGTTTAGGTCTCCTGACTCAATTAAGGTTTCCGTTTACCTTACATTTCATGTAACAAACTTAGAGACGTATCCTGCGTAACAGGAACGTGCTATCCTTCTACATAAACTTACTATTGATGAAAAACTCCCCTTCGTGGGAAAACTGGTTGAAATTGTGGATCGTAAAATCAAGCCTTAATATAACCTGAAATCCCGAATGTCAAAGTTCATGAGAATGCCTAAGGATGTATCTTCACTTATTCATAGCATTGACAACGTAAGGTCTCGAGTAAGAGACATCGATAATTACTTCCTACTAAATTTCGGGACGAAATTTCCTTTAAGGTGTGGGTAATGTAACATCCCGCATTTTTCCGTTAAATTATTTTAACGCCCGTCTTTTTATTTTAATAATATCCTTCGTAACTAGATTCGTATCCTCCATTAGCTAACATTCTTAATAATTTTGTTATTGGATTATAACGTCTCCCGTACTCTCGTAAAATTTAAATAATTCGTTTGGTTAATTCACGCACCCGCACCCGAACAAGAGGGACTAAACTTGCAAAGAGGCCAAAGATTTGACTAGGTCAACTAGTCAAACCTTCAACCTCCTCCTCTCATTTCTCTCTTTCTTTCTTTTTCATACTTCCATTTTCTCTCAAGAACTCAAACAAGATTCATCATCTAAATCCGATTTTGGAGGCTAACATCAAAACAAATTACATATTTGTAATCCTCTCTTCATCCTCTACAACTTGATACCAATTTCATCTCATTTGGGTAACTTTCTAAAATCACTAGATTTTGTGTTCTTGATGTTTTTGACTTATAAAGTTATTAATTAGTGTCTATGGCTCAAGTCTAACATGAATACATGTTTTGTTTGCTCGATTTGTTGTTTTGAGTAACTAGTTTGAACATTTGAAATGAGTGTGTTTAATCCTTGCTTTTGGTTGATTAAATATTGTTTAAATGTTAAAGTTCATGTATTATATGTGTTACTAGCATCATTAGCTTCATTTTGATGTGTAGGTTGATTTAGAAAAGCTTCATTTACAAAATGGTTGAATTCATGATTTTGATTAGGGTTTGATGAACTCTAAAATGACCTTTTGATGCTTTGAATGCCATGAAATGTTATTAGTTAGTGATTAGTTGTATTGTATGTTTCATTACCTTCAAAACGGCGTATCGTATGTGTAAATTGGATTCCCGAGTCAAGAAATGCGTTTTATGAACTTGAAACTTCGATTTTGAATATTTAACGATCATTTATTGAGGTTTTCATTGTTGTTAATGATGGAATTCATGAAATGTGTTTAGTTGTATTCCTCTTTAAATTACCTTTCTAACAATATAAGATACGTGTTTTGAATGTTAACGAGTCAAAAGTTATGATCGTTTGAAGTTGAAATCGTCTAAGTGTTAAACTGCCCCAGAATTGCTGCACCAGACACAGATGCGGCGCATCTGCCTTGGATGCGGCGCATCTGAGGCAGACTGCCCAAAAATGTCAATTTTTGCTTAATTCTAATTATGCTACGCACCCCCAATCAACATGAAACTTGGCCAACATGCTCATATATGATTTCTAAGCTCAGGAAAATAGTTGGAGACCCGATCCGAACGTGTTGACTTTTTCGTTGACTTTGACCGACCCAAGTTTGACTTTTTGCCAAACTTAACCAGATGATTATGCAATATTTCTAACCTGATTCTTTACTTGTATCTTCCATGAAACTTGACAATTTGATTCACATGCTATATAATCGAGTCGTAACGAGCCATAGGACTAATTGAACATCTTTGACCGATCGTGTTTACCGTTATTGATACAACCCTAATTGTTTAGGTCAAGACTAGCGTTTGTACTTTGCACGGTACTTGTTGAAGTGTCTTTTTACTCTCGCACTCAAGGTGAGATCATAGTCCCACATTTTTAACAACTTTTATATTTTAAATCGTGGGCTGAGAAACATATACGTTACATACTTATATACATTTCATATGTATATATACCTTTCATACTTTTATACATCGAACACGAATACGAATACAAAGATACGGACGAGTTTGAACGAAAACCCTCAATTCAATTATCATTAATTACATCAGATGGTGTAAGCGAGACTATGTTGTGTGGATCCATACGGGTTTGACTAACCCTCATTCGGACGGTTCGCTACCGTTAAGCGAATGAAATATATTCTGGTACGGTGTATGTTCTAACACTTTTATGCTGAGGTAAATGATACGGTTAAGCTTTGATAATTGGGTGCTCGGTAAACAACAATACTTATGGAATTCAAACGATTTGGAAAATTGACTTATACTATAACTTGTGGTTCAACTTATTTTACTTACATACTCATTGACAGATTCTCTATGTTTTCTCAGGTCCCTGAATGCTATATGATACATGCTTCCGCACTCTTTTTGATACTTGCTTGGATGTCGAGTATACATGCATATTTGGAGCCCTTTGACTTGCTTTTAAATTGTGTCGCATAGGTTTCAATTGTACGTTAAACATTGTAATGTAACTAGTCGTTGAACTACTTTTGTAAACTTGAAACGTCCTTTACATTTGAAATGAATGCGACATATTTTGGTCAAACGTCATCGTAAGGACTTATGACCACGTAACGGGATCTAAGTAGACGGCGCCGTCAATGACGATTTTGTCGGGTCGCTACACCATAGTCTAATTTTCACAAGTGTCGTTCTTTTGTCCAAACCCCAATTATGGTACAATGCCCAATTACCCAATTTTAATTATTTTTAGTCCAACATCATGAATACTTTCATCTTAAATAAGCATAATAATAACTTAAGTACGAGACATTAATTTAAAAAGGAGAACATAGCTTACATTGATTATTTATCGCGTAGTGTTACACGGACAGAGCTCCGACTTTAAAATAAGTAAAATAACCTTTGCATAACCCAAAACTAATCTAATATAAAACTATACTATATAATTAATATATATATATATATATATATATATATATATATATATATATATATATATATATATATATATATTATCATTACAGAGGAGTATTATTATTATTATTTTTTGTGTCCAAAACTCGTTGCCTTTTATAGATGTGGTCTGATCCTGAGGCTCATGCGATCGCATGAGTTCTCAGTGTTAATCTCATGCGATCGCATGGCCAGCCTGGCCATGCCCAATTGCTTTGTTTGCTAGCTTGTCGACGTTATATTTAATTAAATAGATAATAAATAAATAATTTATATAATTATTTAAATATTATATTATATTCTTGTTCATAGTAGACTCATAATTTTTGGTCCGTTGCGTCGGGCGTTGATAGTTGGCTCAGGTCCCGGTTCCGGATTTTCGAACGTCCTTTCGTATAATTTAATATCTTGTACTTTGCGTTCCGCAACTTGTACTTTTGTCATTTTTAGACATTTCTTATCAATAAATTGAACCACTTGGATTGTATCTTGTACATTTGAGCTTTTTGGTCATTTGCGTCTTCAAATCGTCGTTTTCGCCTTTTGTCTTCGCACTTATTAAATATAAACGATTACAACTTAAAATAGGACAATTATAACTAAATAATTTACATATTGGGAGGATATTGCTACTAAATATATGTTCATTTGGAGCACTATCAAATATCCCCACACTTAAACGTTGCTTGTCCTCAAGCAATACATAACTTGAAATAAAATCACACTTCACTCGAATCACTTTTTTATTCTCACACTTTATACATCAGTGATTTTGATACAGTGGTATAAAAATGATAGTAACGACGTCGTTTACAGTCCCACATGACTATGAAAATTTAGATCCTTTAAGGAAATTGGATCTTTATGAAAACATTTGATCTTTTGAAAATTCAATCTAGCTTTTACCCTAGATAAGTTTTCCGGAATAACCCTTCACCGGTGTTTGCAAATTGTTTTTGTGGGTTTGGTGGGTTTCAGATTTGAAAATTTTAGCTCAAAACTTGCGGTTTTGTGTCACCCACTTGCTAACCTTGTATTGGGAAAGCAACACGGCCAGTATACTTGCTCCAAATATTACCTTTCGGTAAACTACCGTCCGGTTGTAAAGGAAAGCGTTGAACAAGCAATTGTTAAGGCAATGTCCCATGACATGCTTTTAATTATGGTCTATAACGTGTCGGATGCAATTACTATCCTTGGTAGGAGCAATAGTAAAGCTCACCCTATAGTTTTTCGGTCTGGCACAAGGTCCTATCTTTGACCATGCTATGCAACCACCGTTCTTACGGTTGACACCCGATTTGGTTCAGGTGACCTAATGAATTCTAGGTGAATTCCTAGGATTTTACGTTCAATGGTAATGAACGCATTAAAAATGGGTTTTCAGAAAACAAATCGGTTTTAATTTGATCAAAATTTTTTCTCGTTCAAGCTCGAGTTTAGATATCATTGAATTCCATGAGTTTGTAATTCTCAATCTTTAAAGTCAATCTCAAGGATTGAGTAATATCAGTCTTAAAAGCTGATTTTTAATCTTTAAGGAGATTATCCTTTCTGGGGATCTGATTCATTAGTCTTATCAAGCTAATTTGCACGGCGCCCTCCCCATTTTACGAGACAGATCCTCTCATGGTTAGGATAAGTCTGACCACTTGGCGACCCTGTTTGATGCTGAGGTCTGTGGATTTCATGCTGATTTTAGAGATGACTTTTCTAGATTTTTCGTCAACCTACAGCTGGTCTGGACGACAACTTCTTGACCTAAATCAAGAAGCGCGTGTCTTTTTCGGAAGACTTTACTTCCTTTTAATGATGGAATTGATTCATCGTGTAGATCCATCTTTTCTTTTATCTTTATTATAATATTGCGGGTAAAACAGTCAATTTAGTCCAAAAGAAAAGCACCTGCAATAAACTTTACAGAAACATGTGATAGATAGTTTTTAATTGAATAACTTGGTACATTCACCCCACACTTGGCTTTTTTCATGCGTCTTTTTATATCTTAATAAATAAATTCAAGCGTTTTAGTTATTTCTTAATTTATGTCCTTTCCGAGGTAACGATAATTTCTGTATTAACACCTAGTTTTCATCGTTCATAAATATGTATAAACATGATTTTGAATTCATTTAGTTGAAATTTTTTTAAAATTTTCACAAAATTTAGAAAATAAACCAAGTATAAACCCGAGAGAATTTATAACCCTTCCCTACACTTGAGATCATGCAATGCCCTCATTTGCATGAAATCAGACTTTAATTATAAATTCACGAGGGTGATAAGTGTAGAAAAGTGATTAAAAATACCCAGTTTGTAATTACAAAGATCATCGAATGATAGATGGCGCACCTCATAGTTCATTCCTTTTGTTGTTTTATTACACATGTTTTTCTTCAAAAATGGTTGCTTTTATGAACTGTTTGCTAATCTTTGAAAATGCGTCTTTTACCCTAACTTATCATGCATTTTTGTTAACGAGTTATGTACTAACCCGAACCCCTAATTTAACGTTAAGTGGGTTTAGACTTCCCCACACTTAGCTGACGACATGTGAAGTCGGTAGAATAAGTTCCACGAATTAAAATAGTGAGCCAGTTATTTACATCTCGGGTGGTATAAAATATATCAATTGGTTTAAAGTTTAGACCCACCCGATCGTCACTACTTAATTCTTTTTTAAGTGTAGCTTTTAGTAAATGGATATATCTCTTTTCTGGTTCTTGGTCAAATGGATCGATATATACCGACTTACATATTTCTACAGGGTGGACAATTCCTAACATTTCCTTCCGTTTATTCTTGGGATCAAAGTTTTCACCTCTATTACCCAATTGGGTGAAATCCGAGGTGTCATTATCTATTACAGCTCGTAGTTCATCTTCAGTAGATGACTCGTGTAGTGACCCGAACTTTTCCATGTTTATATATATTAATTGAGATTGATATTTACATGATTAAATGTTTCCAACATGTTAAGCAATCAAACTTGTTAAGACTTGATTAATTGAAATAGGTTTCATATAGACAATTGACCACCCAAGTTGACCGGTGATTCACGAACGTTAAAACTTGTAAAAAAACTATATGATGACATATATATGGTTATATATATAGTTAACATGATATTATGATAATTAAACATATCATTAATTATATTAACAATGAACTACATATGTAAAAACAAGACTACTAACTTAATGATTTTGAAACGAGACATATATGTAACGTTTATCGTTGTAACGACATTTAATGTATATATATCATATTAAGAGATATTCGTACATCATAATATCATGATAATATAATAATTTAAAATCTCTTTTGATATTATAAACATTGGGTTAACAACATTTAACAAGATCGTTAACCTAAAGGTTTCAAAACAACACTTACATGTAACGACTAACGATGACTTAACGACTCAGTTAAAATGTATATACATGTAGTGTTTTAATATGTATTTATAAACTTTTGAAAGACTTCAATACACTTATCAAAATACTTCTACTTAACAAAAATGCTTACAATTACATTCTCGTTCAGTTTCATCAACAATTCTACTCGTATGCACCCGTATTCGTACTCGTACAATACACAGCTTTTAGATGTATGTACTATTGGTATATACACTCCAATGATCAGCTCTTAGCAGCCCATGTGAGTCACCTAATACATGTGGGAACCATCATTTGGCAACTAGCATGAAATATCTCATAAGATTACAAAAATATGAGTAATCATTCATGACTTATTTACATGAAAACAAAATTACACATCCTTTATATCTAATCCATACACCAACGACCAAAAACACCTACAAACACTTTCATTCTTCAATTTTCTTCATCTAATTGAACTCTCTCAAGTTCTATCTTCAAGTTCTAAGTGTTCTTCATAAATTTCAAAAGTTCTAGTTTCATAAAATCAAGAATACTTTCAAGTTTGCTAGCTCACTTCCAATCTTGTAAGGTGATCATCCAACCTCAAGAAATCTTTGTTTCTTACAGTAGGTTATCATTCTAATACAAGGTAATAATCATATTCAAACTTTGGTTCAATTTCTATAACTATAACAATCTTATTTCAAGTGATGATCTTACTTGAACTTGTTTTCGTGTCATGATTTTGCTTCAAGAACTTTGAGCCATCCAAGGATCCATTGAAGCTAGATCCATTTTTCTCTTTTCCAGTAGGTTCATCCAAGGAACTTAAGGTAGTAATGATGTTCATAACATCATTCGATTCATACATATAAAGCTATCTTATTCGAAGGTTTAAACTTGTAATCACTAGAACATAGTTTAGTTAATTCTAAACTTGTTCGCAAACAAAAGTTAATCCTTCTAACTTGACTTTTAAAATCAACTAAACACATGTTCTATATCTATATGATATGCTAACTTAATGATTTAAAACCTAGAAACACGAAAAACACCGTAAAACCGGATTTACGCCGTCGTAGTAACACCGCGGGCTGTTTTGGGTTAGTTAATTAAAAACTATGATAAACTTTGATTTAAAAGTTGTTATTCTGAGAAAATGATTTTTATTATGAACATGAAACTATATCCAAAAATTATGGTTAAACTCAAAGTGGAAGTATGTTTTCTAAAATGGTCATCTAGACGTCGTTCTTTCGACTGAAATGACTACCTTTACAAAAACGACTTGTAACTTATTTTCTCGACTAGAAACTTATACTTTTTTTGTTTAGATTCATAAAATAGAGTTCAATATGAAACCATAGCAATTTGATTCACTCAAAACGGATTTAAAATGAAGAAGTTATGGGTAAAACAAGATTGGATAATTTTTCTCATTTTAGCTACGTGAAAATTGGTAACAAATCTATTCCAACCATAACTTAATCAACTTGTATTATATATTATGTAATCTTGAGATACCATAGACACGTATACAATGTTTCGACCTATCATGTCGACACATCTATATATATTTCGGAACAACCATAGACACTCTATATGTGAATGTTGGAGTTAGCTATACAGGGTTGAGGTTGATTCCAAAATATATATAGTTTGAGTTGTGATCAATACTGAGATACGTATACACTGGGTCGTGGATTGATTCAAGATAATATTTATCGATTTATTTCTGTACATCTAACTGTGGACAACTAGTTGTAGGTTACTAACGAGGACAGCTGACTTAATAAACTTAAAACATCAAAATATATTAAAAGTGTTGTAAATATATTTTGAACATACTTTGATATATATGTATATATTGTTATAGGTTCGTGAATCAACCAGTGGCCAAGTCTTACTTCCCGACGAAGTAAAAATCTGTGAAAGTGAGTTATAGTCCCACTTTTAAAATCTAATATTTTTGGGATGAGAATACATGCAGGTTTTATAAATGATTTACAAAATAGACACAAGTACGTGAAACTACATTCTATGGTTGAATTATCGAAATCGAATATGCCCCTTTTTATTAAGTCTGGTAATCTAAGAATTAGGGAACATACACCCTAATTGACGCGAATCCTAAAGATAGATCTATTGGGCCTAACAAACCCCATCCAAAGTACCGGATGCTTTAGTACTTCGAAATTTATATCATATCCGAAGGGTGTCCCGGAATGATGGGGATATTCTTATATATGCATCTTGTTATTGTCGGTTACCAGGTGTTCACCATATGAATGATTTTTATCTCTATGTATGGGATGTGTATTGAAATATGAAATCTTGTGGTCTATTGTTACGATTTGATATATATAGGTTAAACCTATAACTCACCAACATTTTTGTTGACGTTTTAAGCATGTTTATTCTCAGGTGATTATTAAGAGCTTCCGCTGTCGCATACTTAAATAAGGACAAGATTTGGAGTCCATGCTTGTATGATATTGTGTAAAAACTGCATTCAAGAAACTTATTTTGTTGTAACATATTTGTATTGTAAACCATTATGTAATGGTCGTGTGTAAACAGGATATTTTAGATTATCATTATTTGATAATCTACGTAAAGCTTTTTAAACCTTTATTGGTGAAATAAAGGTTATGGTTTGTTTAAAAATGAATGCAGTCTTTGAAAAACGTCTCATATAGAGGTCAAAACCTCGCAACGAAATCAATTAATATGGAACGTTTTTAATCAATAAGAACGGGACATTTCAGTTGGTATCCGAGCGTTGGTCTTAGAGAACCAGAAAATTTGCATTAGTGTGTCTTATCGAGTTTGTTAGGATGCATTAGTGAGTCTGGACTTCGACCGTGTTTTCTTTAAAAATGATTGCTTAACATTTTTGTTGGAAACTATATATTTTTAACATATGAATATTATGTGATATATTAATCTCTTAACGTGTTTGATATTATGTGATAGATGTCTACCTCTAGAACAAGTCCCATTGACTCACCTAATAATAATGAAGAGTCAAATGTAAATTGGAATGATTTGTGGACTGATTCACAAGTTCCCGAAGAGGAACCGGAAGAAGAGTCGGAACCGGAAGAAGAATCGGAACCGGAAGAAGAATCGGAACCGGATGAAGAAATAGAACCGGTGGGGGAAATAATAAAACGGTTAAGTAAAAGAAAATCCTCAACCAACCGACCAAAGTTAATTATGGTCAATGGTGTTTCCGCCAAGGAAGCAAAATATTGGGAGGATTACCAATTCTCCGATGAATCGGATTCCGACGAGAATTCCGATGATGTTATAGAAATTACCCCAACTGAATTTAAAAAGGCAAAAGAAAATAATAAGGGAAAGGGCATAAAAATAGAGAAATCTAATTCCAACCCCGATGAACTTTATATGTATCGTCAACCCCCGAAGTCCTTAAGTTGTAACAATGACCCGGGAACCTCTAAACCACCAGGTTTTTCTAAACCAATGTGGACAACGACGGCTCGTATTAGGGGAACATCATATATCCTTAGAAACTTGGCAAAACGAACCAAAATCGAAGAAGAAGAAACGAGCGAGTCGGAATAAGATAGTTGTATTCGTGTGGTGTAATATATGGAATATAGTGTTCTTATGCTTTATGATATATGTAAAAATTGCTTGTATTAATAAGTATTTTTTTTTATGAATCTAACTCTTGTCTATTTTACAGTTTAAAAACACAAAATGGATAGACAACCCAATATTTTAAGAGACCTACCCGGAGACATGATTGATGAAATCTTGTCTAGAGTCGGCCAGAATTCTTCGGCACAACTATTTAAGGCGAGATCAGTTTGTAAGACATTCGAAGAACGTTCCAAGAATGTCTTGGTTTATAAGAGACTTTCGTTTGAAAGATGGGGGATATCACATTGGGAAACCCATAAGTTACGATGTGTTTACTTTGACGCATATATTGCGGGGAACCCAAATGCTATTTTACGCAACGGGTTAAGAAATTATTTTGACTCAATATATCCGAATATTGGACTTCGTGATTTAGAAAAAGCGGCTAACATGCAACATAAAGAAGCATGTTATGCTTACGGATTAGTAATGTTCGCTTCTCACCAAAGTTAGAACAAGAACATCGGGCTACAACTATTAAACAAAACGTTTCCACAAGTGACGGAGTCGGTAATTGGGGTAAGAAATGAGGTTTTTAGATTATTACGGGACTGTTGGACATTACGTAACCCTCGTCCCTTTGATGACGTTACAACACGCTGTCTTATCAACGGCCATAACGGTTATGTTGCACAAGACCAAGGATGGGAAGTAGTCCTAGTAAAACCAGAATGCATGACTTGTTTCTGGACGTATGAATTACGTGTCTTTATTGCCTTTGCTGAACGACTTGTGTACTAGCTAGAATTGTCTTCACAACTATCTTGTATCAAAGTTATTGTGTGCTATATTTCATGCTTTATGTAAAATAAGCGGTATTGTAAGTTTGTAAAATATTGTATAAAAGTTTGAACGCGAAATATTATTATAATCAGTTTTTCATATAGAATTGTAGTAGTTGAATTGTATATTAGCTACTAAGTATGAACTTAACGGGTAGGTACTACCCGAATTTAAACTTATAAAACGCTAATATGAAGAAAAAGCTTTTATAAATGAGTTCATATTATGCTACGAAATACTATTAACTACTCTTAATATTCTGTATGATTAACTTGTTCCATTTAACTATTTTGAAGGAAATGGCACCGACTACTCGACACACCGTGAATATGAATGAAGAGGAATTCCGTACTTTTCTAGCTTCAAACATAGCCGCAGTACAGGCTGCGCTACATACCAACAATAACCTTGGATCTAGCAGTACAGGAAATCGTGTAGGATGCACCTACAAAGAATTCACTGCCTGCAAACCTTTGGAATTTGATGGAACCGAAGGACCGATCGGATTGAAACGGTGGACCGAGAAGGTTGAATCGGTGTTTGCCATAAGTAAGTGTACTGAAGAGGACAAAGTGAAGTACGCTACGCATACCTTCACAGGTTCTGCGTTAACATGGTGGAATACCTATCTAGAGCAAGTGGGACAAGATGATGCGTACGCACTACCGTGGTCAGCATTCAAGCACTTGATGAACGAGAAGTACCGTCCCAGAACCGAGGTCAATAAGCTCAAGACAGAACTTAGAGGGTTACGAACCCAAGGATTTGATATTACCACGTACGAAAGACGATTCACAGAATTGTGCCTATTGTGTCCGGGAGCATTCGAAGATGAGGAAGAGAAGATCGACGCGTTTGTGAAAGGATTACCGGAAAGAATCCAAGAAGATATAAGTTCACACGAGCCCGCCTCCATACAACAGGCATGTAGAATGGCTCACAAACTAGTGAACCAGATTGAAGAAAGAATTAAAGAACAGACTGCTGAAGAGGCCAATGTGAAGCAAGTCAAAAGAAAGTGGGAGGAAAACGGTGATAAGAATCACCAATACAACAACAACAACAATTACAACAATAATCGCAACAATTATCCCAACAATCGCAACATCAATCGCAACTACAACAAACGGCCCAACAACAACAACAACAACAACAACAACAACAACAGCAACTACAACAATCATCCCAACAACAATAATAACCGCAACAACAACAACAATCAGAAGCAACTATGCCAAAGGTGTGAAAAGAATCACTCGGGGTTCTGCACCAAATTTTGCAATAAGTGTAAAAGAAATGGTCATAGCGCGGCGAAGTGTGAGGTCTACGGACCAGGGGTTAATAGAACGAAAGGAACAAATGGTGTCGGAACGAGTAATGGCGGAGCAAGTAGTGTCGGAGCAAGTTATGCCAATGTAGTTTGTTATAAATGTGGAAAACCAGGCCACATTATTAGAAATTGCCCGAACCAGGAGAACACGAATGGACAAGGCCGTGGAAGAGTTTTCAATATTAATGCGGTAGAGGCACAGGAAGACCCGGAGCTTGTTACGGGTACGTTTCTTATTGACAATAAATCTGCTTACGTTTTATTTGATTCGGGTGCGGATAGAAGCTATATGAGTAGAGATTTTTGTGCTAAATTAAGTTGTCCATTGACGCCTTTGGATAGTAAATTTTTACTCGAATTAGCAAATGGTAAATTAATTTCAGCAGATAATATATGTCGGAATCGAGAAATTAAACTGGTTAGCGAAACATTTAAGATTGATTTGATACCAGTAGAGTTAGGGAGTTTTGATGTGATAATCGGTATGGACTGGTTGAAAGAAGTGAAAGCGGAGATCGTTTGTTACAAAAATGCAATTCGCATTATACGAGAAAAAGGAAAACCCTTAATGGTGTACGGAGAAAAGGGCAACACGAAGCTACATCTTATTAGTAATTTGAAGGCACAAAAACTAATAAGAAAAGGTTGCTATGCTGTTCTAGCACACGTCGAGAAAGTACAAACTGAAGAAAAGAGCATCAATGATGTTCCCATTGCAAAAGAATTTCCCGATGTATTTCCGAAAGAATTACCGGGATTACCCCCACATCGATCCGTTGAATTTCAAATAGATCTTGTACCAGGAGCTGCACCAATAGCTCGTGCTCCTTACAGACTCGCACCCAGCGAGATGAAAGAACTGCAAAGCCAATTACAAGAACTTTTAGAGCGTGGTTTCATTCGACCAAGCACATCACCGTGGGGAGCTCCTGTTTTGTTTGTCAAGAAGAAAGATGGTACATTCAGGTTGTGTATCGACTACCGAGAGTTGAACAAACTTACCATCAAGAACCGCTACCCACTACCGAGAATCGACGACTTATTTGATCAACTACAAGGCTCGTCTGTTTATTCAAAGATTGACTTACGTTCCGGGTATCATCAAATGCGGGTGAAAGAAGATGATATTCCAAAGACTGCTTTCAGAACACGTTACGGTCATTACGAGTTTATGGTCATGCCGTTTGGTTTAACTAATGCACCAGCTGTGTTCATGGACCTTATGAACCGAGTGTGTGGACCATACCTTGACAAGTTTGTCATTGTTTTCATTGATGACATACTTATTTACTCAAAGAATGACCAAGAACACGGTGAACATTTGAGAAAGGTGTTAGAAGTATTGAGGAAGGAAGAATTGTACGCTAAGTTTTCAAAGTGTGCATTTTGGTTGGAAGAAGTTCAATTCCTCGGTCACATAGTGAACAAAGAAGGTATTAAGGTGGATCCGGCAAAGATAGAAACTGTTGAAAAGTGGGAAACCCCGAAAACTCCGAAACACATACGCCAGTTTTTAGGACTAGCTGGTTACTACAGAAGGTTCATCCAAGACTTTTCCAGAATAGCAAAACCCTTGACTGCATTAACGCATAAAGGGAAGAAATTTGAATGGAATGATGAACAAGAGAAAGCGTTTCAGTTATTGAAGAAAAAGCTAACTACGGCACCTATATTGTCATTGCCTGAAGGGAATGATGATTTTGTGATTTATTGTGACGCATCAAATCAAGGTCTCGGTTGTGTATTAATGCAACGAACGAAGGTGATTGCTTATGCGTCTAGACAATTGAAGATTCACGAACAAAATTATACGACGCATGATTTGGAATTAGGCGCGGTTGTTTTTGCATTAAAGACTTGGAGGCACTACTTATATGGGGTCAAAAGTATTATATATACCGACCACAAAAGTCTTCAACACATATTTAATCAGAAACAACTGAATATGAGGCAGCGTAGGTGGATTGAATTATTGAATGATTACGATTTTGAGATTCGTTACCACCCGGGGAAGGCAAATGTGGTAGCCGATGCCTTGAGCAGGAAGGATAGAGAACCCATTCGAGTAAAATCTATGAATATAATGATTCATAATAACATTACTACTCAAATAAAGAAGGCACAACAAGGAGTTTTAAAAGAGGGAAATTTAAAGGATGAAATACCCAAAGGATCGGAGAAGCATCTTAATATTCGGGAAGACGGAACCCGGTATAGGGCTGAAAGGATTTGGGTACCAAAATTTAGAGATATGAGAGAAATGGTACTTAGAGAAGCTCATAAAACCAGATACTCAATACATCCTGGAACGGGGAAGATGTACAAGGATCTCAAGAAACATTTTTGGTGGCCGGGTATGAAAGCCGATGTTGCTAAATACGTAGGAGAATGTTTGACGTGTTCTAAGGTCAAAGCTGAGCATCAGAAACCATCAGGTCTACTTCAACAACCCGAAATCCCGGAATGGAAATGGGAAAACATTACCATGGATTTCATCACTAAATTGCCAAGGACTGCAAGTGGTTTTGATACTATTTGGGTAATAGTTGATCGTCTCACCAAATCAGCACACTTCCTACCAATAAGAGAAGATGACAAGATGGAGAAGTTAGCACGACTGTATTTGAAGGAAGTCGTCTCCAGACATGGAATACCAATCTCTATTATCTCTGATAGGGATGGCAGATTTATTTCAAGATTCTGGCAGACATTACAGCAAGCATTAGGAACTCGTCTAGACATGAGTACTGCCTATCATCCACAAACTGATGGGCAGAGCGAAAGGACGATACAAACGCTTGAAGACATGCTACGAGCATGTGTTATTGATTTCGGAAACAGTTGGGATCGACATCTACCGTTAGCAGAATTTTCCTACAACAACAGCTACCATTCAAGCATTGAGATGGCGCCGTTTGAAGCACTTTATGGTAGAAAGTGCAGGTCTCCGATTTATTGGAGTGAGGTGGGGGATAGACAGATTACGGGTCCGGAGATTATACAAGAAACTACCGAGAAGATCATCCAAATTCAACAACGGTTGAAAACCGCCCAAAGTCGACAAAAGAGCTACGCTGACATTAAAAGAAAAGATATAGAATTTGAAATTGGAGAGATGGTCATGCTTAAAGTTTCACCTTGGAAAGGCGTTGTTCGATTTGGTAAACGAGGGAAATTAAATCCAAGGTATATTGGACCATTCAAGATTATTGATCGTGTCGGACCAGTAGCTTACCGACTTGAGTTACCTCAACAACTCGCGGCTGTACATAACACTTTCCACGTCTCGAATTTGAAGAAATGTTTTGCTAAAGAAGATCTCACTATTCCGTTAGATGAAATCCAAATCAACGAAAAACTCCAATTCATCGAAGAACCCGTCGAAATAATGGATCGTGAGGTTAAAAGACTTAAGCAAAACAAGATACCAATTGTTAAGGTTCGATGGAATGCTCGTAGAGGACCCGAGTTCACCTGGGAGCGTGAAGATCAGATGAAGAAGAAATACCCGCATCTATTTCCAGAAGATTCGTCAACACCTTCAACAGCTTAAAATTTCGGGACGAAATTTATTTAACGGGTAGGTACTGTAGTGACCCGAACTTTTCCATGTTTATATATATTAATTGAGATTGATATTTACATGATTAAATGTTTCCAACATGTTAAGCAATCAAACTTGTTAAGACTTGATTAATTGAAATAGGTTTCATATAGACAATTGACCACCCAAGTTGACCGGTGATTCACGAACGTTAAAACTTGTAAAAAAACTATATGATGACATATATATGGTTATATATATAGTTAACATGATATTATGATAATTAAACATATCATTAATTATATTAACAATGAACTACATATGTAAAAACAAGACTACTAACTTAATGATTTTGAAACGAGACATATATGTAACGTTTATCGTTGTAACGACATTTAATGTATATATATCATATTAAGAGATATTCGTACATCATAATATCATGATAATATAATAATTTAAAATCTCTTTTGATATTATAAACATTGGGTTAACAACATTTAACAAGATCGTTAACCTAAAGGTTTCAAAACAACACTTACATGTAACGACTAACGATGACTTAACGACTCAGTTAAAATGTATATACATGTAGTGTTTTAATATGTATTTATAAACTTTTGAAAGACTTCAATACACTTATCAAAATACTTCTACTTAACAAAAATGCTTACAGTTACATTCTCGTTCAGTTTCATCAACAATTCTACTCGTATGCACCCGTATTCGTACTCGTACAATACACAGCTTTTAGATGTATGTACTATTGGTATATACACTCCAATGATCAGCTCTTAGCAGCCCATGTGAGTCACCTAATACATGTGGGAACCATCATTTGGCAACTAGCATGAAATATCTCATAAGATTACAAAAATATGAGTAATCATTCATGACTTATTTACATGAAAACAAAATTACATATCCTTTATATCTAATCCATACACCAACGACCAAAAACACCTACAAACACTTTCATTCTTCAATTTTCTTCATCTAATTGAACTCTCTCAAGTTCTATCTTCAAGTTCTAAGTGTTCTTCATAAATTTCAAAAGTTCTAGTTTCATAAAATCAAGAATACTTTCAAGTTTGCTAGCTCACTTCCAATCTTGTAAGGTGATCATCCAACCTCAAGAAATCTTTGTTTCTTACAGTAGGTTATCATTCTAATACAAGGTAATAATCATATTCAAACTTTGGTTCAATTTCTATAACTATAACAATCTTATTTCAAGTGATGATCTTACTTGAACTTGTTTTCGTGTCATGATTTTGCTTCAAGAACTTTGAGCCATCCAAGGATCCATTGAAGCTAGATCCATTTTTCTCTTTTCCAGTAGGTTCATCCAAGGAACTTAAGGTAGTAATGATGTTCATAACATCATTCGATTCATACATATAAAGCTATCTTATTCGAAGGTTTAAACTTGTAATCACTAGAACATAGTTTAGTTAATTCTAAACTTGTTCGCAAACAAAAGTTAATCCTTCTAACTTGACTTTTAAAATCAACTAAACACATGTTCTATATCTATATGATATGCTAACTTAATGATTTAAAACCTAGAAACACGAAAAACACCGTAAAACCGGATTTACGCCGTCGTAGTAACACCGCGGGCTGTTTTGGGTTAGTTAATTAAAAACTATGATAAACTTTGATTTAAAAGTTGTTATTCTGAGAAAATGATTTTTATTATGAACATGAAACTATATCCAAAAATTATGGTTAAACTCAAAGTGGAAGTATGTTTTCTAAAATGGTCATCTAGACGTCGTTCTTTCGACTGAAATGACTACCTTTACAAAAACGACTTGTAACTTATTTTCCCGACTAGAAACTTATACTTTTTTTGTTTAGATTCATAAAATAGAGTTCAATATGAAACCATAGCAATTTGATTCACTCAAAACGGATTTAAAATGAAGAAGTTATGGGTAAAACAAGATTGGATAATTTTTCTCATTTTAGCTACGTGAAAATTGGTAACAAATCTATTCCAACCATAACTTAATCAACTTGTATTATATATTATGTAATCTTGAGATACCATAGACACGTATACAATGTTTCGACCTATCATGTCGACACATCTATATATATTTCGGAACAACCATAGACACTCTATATGTGAATGTTGGAGTTAGCTATACAGGGTTGAGGTTGATTCCAAAATATATATAGTTTGAGTTGTGATCAATACTGAGATACGTATACACTGGGTCGTGGATTGATTCAAGATAATATTTATCGATTTATTTCTGTACATCTAACTGTGGACAACTAGTTGTAGGTTACTAACGAGGACAGCTGACTTAATAAACTTAAAACATCAAAATATATTAAAAGTGTTGTAAATATATTTTGAACATACTTTGATATATATGTATATATTGTTATAGGTTCGTGAATCAACCAGTGGCCAAGTCTTACTTCCCGACGAAGTAAAAATCTGTGAAAGTGAGTTATAGTCCCACTTTTAAAATCTAATATTTTTGGGATGAGAATACATGCAGGTTTTATAAATGATTTACAAAATAGACACAAGTACGTGAAACTACATTCTATGGTTGAATTATCGAAATCGAATATGCCCCTTTTTATTAAGTCTGGTAATCTAAGAATTAGGGAACATACACCCTAATTGACGCGAATCCTAAAGATAGATCTATTGGGCCTAACAAACCCCATCCAAAGTACCGGATGCTTTAGTACTTCGAAATTTATATCATATCCGAAGGGTGTCCCGGAATGATGGGGATATTCTTATATATGCATCTTGTTATTGTCGGTTACCAGGTGTTCACCATATGAATGATTTTTATCTCTATGTATGGGATGTGTATTGAAATATGAAATCTTGTGGTCTATTGTTACGATTTGATATATATAGGTTAAACCTATAACTCACCAACATTTTTGTTGACGTTTTAAGCATGTTTATTCTCAGGTGATTATTAAGAGCTTCCGATGTCGCATACTTAAATAAGGACAAGATTTGGAGTCCATGCTTGTATGATATTGTGTAAAAACTGCATTCAAGAAACTTATTTTGTTGTAACATATTTGTATTGTAAACCATTATGTAATGGTCGTGTGTAAACATGATATTTTAGATTATCATTATTTGATAATCTACGTAAAGCTTTTTAAACCTTTATTGGTGAAATAAAGGTTATGGTTTGTTTAAAAATGAATGCAGTCTTTGAAAAACGTCTCATATAGAGGTCAAAACCTCGCAACGAAATCAATTAATATGGAATGTTTTTAATCAATAAGAACGGGACATTTCAACTCGTCTATTGAGAATATTGGGTTGGAAGGTTGTGGCTGGATTGAAGCAAATTCTTCTTCATTAACGGTCCTTATCGGTTCCTCCACTGTGGTCTCGGGGGTAAAATTTTCAACGTTATCGTTTTTCCAAGAGTACCAATTTGTCACCCTTACTTCTTCTTCATCCATTGATGGATCGATGATTTCTTCGGTAGAGGCTAATGTGTCGATATGTTGTGAAATTGGTAAGACTGAATAAAAAATATCATCGGGATAGTTGGTGATTTCGGAGCTCTCGAATTCATCAAAATTCGATGATATGAGATTTTCTTGCACACGACTCCTCAGATCAACAGGTGTGTAATCTGATAGAGATTCAGCTTGCCGATTTACAAACTCTCTCATTTGTTCATTTTGAGCATCAAGTTCTTCGAGTTTGATTTTCATATAATCTAAAGAATTTTCAGGCACATAATTTTCCCTATCTTCTGGTTGTTGAGTTTGGATATATTCTTGGAAATAATCCCAATTAGAATTGTGTTCCTCATAATCATTCCATTCAGGTTCCATGGGTGCATAATTTTCCATAGGAACGTAATAATAACATTCCCATGTTGAGTGATAATCTCCACAGATTTCACAACCAGTTATTGTTTTATCATTCGTGAACCAAGATTGACCGAACGAATTGTCATCAACACCCGTTTGAGAGTATTGATTAAATTGATTTCGGATGTCATAAAGAGTTTCCAAAATATTCTCGAGATTTTCCATAATGCGCTTATTACCAAATTTTAGCTACAATGTGGTGCATTTACTTAATTATCCTATTAGTTATAAAAGATAAAAATTATATAAGTTATCAAATTAATAAAGTTTTCTGCTTTTGCCCACGTTTCTAATAGCCAATAGATGCAGCAGGGAGCCAGAACCCTTTAAATCGGAAGCTCACAACTCAGCCACTAACAAATCCAACTATTACTATGAAGCAGAAAATTTGGATGTCTATCAATTTAACCGCTTAAAATAATTTTTCGTTTTTGAAATTTTAGAGAAGAAATAGAAAATTCTAGGTCCAAAAAACTAGATCGTCGAGAAATAAGAAAGAAAAAGAAGCGCGTCGGAAAACGTCAAAAAATAAATGGCGGAAAACAAAAATAAGAAAGTAACGCGTCGAAACTTAAAAGGAACTAAAAACTAAGAATTAAAAGTTGCGTCAAAAAATATAAAAGCTTAAAAGAAATACTATATCACAAAATGGCAATAATTTAAAAAGGTACTAAAAACGGCGTCGCAAAACTCTAAAGCACCTAAATCTTAGTCTAAAGAAAAAGCACTTAAGGGATTTTACGGCAAAGCCTAAAAATCTAGAAATAAAAATAACTATGGCAAAAACTAAGTTTAAAACTAAGTACGAGCGATAAAATACAAATATTACGCTAAAACAAATAAAAAGATACAAAATATAAAAATAATCTTAAAGTTGTAAAAAGTACAATTTTTATAAAAATATTATTTTTATATTATTTATTTTATAAAAGTATTAATTTTATAATTTATTAAAACTAAATAAACTAAATATACAAATTAATTAATATCTAAAATTAATTAATATAATAACTAACCCTAATTAGGGTATAATATTAATAATAATTAATAATAATCCGTAATTAATGCTGTCGGCAGGTTCAGTAGGGCGTGTCAGGTCAGGCCATGCGATCGCATGGTTTTACAACACCCGGCTCATGCGATCGCATGGGCCTGGGTTCCAGTTTTTTTTTTTTAAAGGAATTTTATATTGTTTTTCTAAAAAATAATATACAAATATATTTTAAAAATATAGCGTTTCGCCGATTCCCCGGCAGCGGCGCCAAAAACTTGATGTTGTCTAGGTAGGGTATGAAATAGTTATATTTTTTTGCAGGAAAAACTATTAAATACGATACATTTTTACACAAGTTATTTATTTATTTATAGAATGGATATACCTAAACCTTGCTACAACACTTATAGGCAGTGTACCTAATTGTACAGTAGTGTAGTTTTTAGTAAGTCCGGTTCGTTCCACAGGGAATCTTTTAAACAAGCTTAACGCTATATTAGTTTTAATTTATAAAAATACAAATATATATATAAGTAACATTATTATTATAAAAAGGAGTTTTTACCATTTAATGACCGGTTTATCGATTTTTAAAACTTTAGTCGCAGTTAAAACCTAATGTAAAATATTAATTATATAAAAGACTTAATTTAAAACGTAAAGTAAATAACGATAATGGAATTGCGATAAATAGAAGTGCGATGAAATAAAATTACGATAATTAAAAAGTACGATAATTAAAAGCGCAATTAAATACAATGACAATAAATAAAAGTGCAATAATTAGAAGTGCAATTAAATATGAAAATAAAGGAATTATGCTTATTTAAACTTCCGTAATTATGATGTTTGACTTGTTGATTTTAGTTTTATGCCCATGGGTTAATTGTCCTTTGTCCTGGATTATTTAATATGTCCGTCTGGTTTTTGTCCATAATAGTCCATCAGTCATAAATATAAAGTGTGAGTGTCCTCGTCAAATTATCCTTATATCCGAAGTCAAATATTCCAACTAATTGGGGACTTAAACTGTAACAAGGTCTTAATACTTTGTTTAATAATTACACCAGGATATCGACTGCATGTAACCCAAGGTTTTAATATTTGTTAACAATTACGCCAAGTGTCCTTGTACATAATTTCACCCCTGTTTTAATAATTCCATAGACTATTAATCCATTCCCGTGTCCGGTTAAATGAACGATTATTCGTACATGTAAATATCCCGCCCATCCTGTCCGATCGAGTGTATATGGTTATTTATAGGTATGTCCAATTGTAAATCTTTATATTAAAATTAACAAACTATCATTTAGCTAAACAAATATAAAGCCCATTAATAGCCCATAGTCTAATTTCCACAAGTGTCGTTCTTTTGTCCAAACCCCAATTATGGTACAAAGCCCAATTATCAAATTTTAATTATTTTTAGTCCAACAACATGATTACTTCATCTTAAATAAGCATAATAATAACTTAAGTACGAGACATTAATTTAAAAAGCAAAACATAGCTTACATTGATTATTTATCGCGTAGTGTTACACGGACAGAGCTCCGACTTTAAAACCCGTAAAATAACCTTTGCATAACCCAAAACTAATGTAATATAAAACTATACTATATATATATATATATATTATTATTATTATTACAGAGGAGTATTATTATTATTATTTTTTGTGTCCAAAACTCGTTGCCTTTTATAGATGTGGTCTGATCCTGAGGCTCATGCGATCGCATGAGTTCTCAGTGTTAATCTCATGTGATCGCATGGCCAGCCTGGCCATGCCCAATTGCTTTGTTTGCTAGCTTGTCGATGTTATATTTAATTAAATATATAATAAATAAATAATTTATATAATTATTTAAATATTATATTATATTCTTGTGCATAGTAGACTCATAATTTTTGGTCCGTTGCGTCGGGCGTTGATAGTTGGCTCAGGTCCCGGTTCCGGATTTTCGAACGTCCTTTCGTATAATTTAATATCTTGTACTTTGCGTTCCGCAACTTGTACTTTTATCATTTTTAGACGTTTCTCATCAATAAATTGAACCACTTGGATTGTATCTTGTACATTTGAGCTTTTTGGTCATTTGCGTCTTCAAATCGTCGTTTTCGCCTTTTATCTTCGCACTTATTTAATATAAACGATTACAACTTAAAATAGGACAATTATAACTAAATAATTTACATACTGGGAGGATATTGCTACTAAATATATGTTCATTTGGAGCACTATCAATCTTAAAGATTGAGAATTACAAACTCATTTAATTCAATGATATCTAAACTCGAGCTTGAACGAGAAAATATTTTGATCAAATTAAAACTGATTTGTTTTCTGAAAACCTATTTTCAATGCGTTCATTACCATTGAACGTAAAATCCTAAGAATTCACCTGGAATTCATTAGGTCACCTGAACCAAATCGGTTGTCAACCGTAAGAACGGTGGTTGCATAGCATGGTCGAAGACAGGACCTTGTGCCAGACTGAAAAATTATAGGGTGATCTTTACTATTGCTCCTACAAAGGATACTAATTGCATCCAACACGTTTTAGACCATGAACATCTGCATGTCATTAGATATTGCCTTAATAGTTTCTTGTTCAACGCTTTCCTTTACAACCGGACGGTAGTTTACCGAAAGGTAATATACGGAGCAAGTATACTGGACATGTGCTTTCCTAATACAAGGTTAGCAAGTGGGTGATACAAAACTGTAAGTTTTGAGCTAAAATTTAAAAATATGAAACCTACGCAACCCACAAAAATATTTTGCAAACACCGATGAAGGGTTATTCCGGAAAACTTATCAAGGGTAAAATCTAGATTGAATTTTCAAAAAGATCAAATGTTTTCATAAAGATCCAATTTCCTTAAAGGATCTAAATTTTTAATAGTCATGTGGGACTGTAAACCACATCGTTACTATCATTGTTTATACCGCCGTATCAAAATCACTGATGTATAAAGTGTGAGAATAAAAAAAGTGATTCGAGTGAAGTGTGATTTTATTTCAAAGTTATGTATTGCTTGAGGATAAGCAACGCTCAAGTGTGAGGATATTTGATAGTGCTCCAAATGAACATATATTTAGGCACAATATCCTTCCAATATGTAAAGCTTTTAGTTGTAATTGTTCTATTTTTATGTAATATTCATTTAAATAAATAAGTGCTAAGACAAAAGAAGAAAACGACGATTTGAAGACGCAAATGACCAAAAAGCTAAAAAGTACAAAGTACAATCCAAGTGGTTCAATTTATTGATGAGAAACGTCCAAAAATGATAAGAGTACAAGCCGCAAAACACAAAGTACAAGATATTAATTTATACGAAAGGACGTTCGAAAAACCGGAACCGCGACCTGAGCCACCTATCAACGCGCGATGCAACGGAGCTAAAATTACAATTCAACTATGCACAAGAATATAATATAATATTTAAATAATTATATAAATTATTTATATATTATATATTATATTAAATAACGTCGACAAACTAGCAAACAAAAAATATGTGAGCTGGATTTGACGGCCATGCGATCGCATGAGAAATAGGCATAAAACCCATGCGAGTGCATGAGCCCCATGCGAGTGCATGAGATTTGCACTAAAATCTCATGCGACCGCATGAGTTACTGTAGCAGGCCACATTCTATAAATTCAGCATTTTTCGGACGAGTTTAGAGGATATCTTTTTCTTTTCCTTCTCTGTAATAATATATATATATATATATATATATATATATATATATATATATATATATATATATATATATATATATATATATATATATATATATAATTTAAAGCTTAATTTAAGTTTAATAATAATTGGGTTATTGTAAGAAATGTTTTAAGGTTTTATAAGACGGAACTCTGTCCGTTTAACGCTACGCGATTAATCACCACTGTAAGCTATGTTCTTTCTTTTTAAATTAATGTCTCGTAACTAAGTTATTATTATGCTTATTTGAGCCGAAGTAATCATGATGTTAGACTAAAAATTAAGATTGGGTTATTAGATTTTGTACCATAATTAATGTTTGGACAAAAGACCGACACTTGTAGATATTGGACTATGACTATTAATAGATAAGGGGTATTGTCTAATTGAGCGACAACTCATTGGAACCTGTCGAACCTATCTTCAAATTAGTTAATCTAATAATTATTAAAATGATTATGTATGTCCTATTTAGTGACGTTTATACGACATCTTTTACGATCATTTAATTAATTATTCGGGTTGGGTAATTGATTATTCATTCTGATCAAGTGAGTAAATTAATATTCATATCTCATTAAAATAGGGGTGGATTACATACAAGGATAATTGGTGTAATTGTTAACAAAGTATTAAAATCTTGGATTACGCGCAGTCGATAACCTGGTGTAATTATTAACAAAGTATTAAAACCTTGTTACAGTTCGAATCCCTAATTAGTTGGAATATTTAACTTCGGGAATAAGGTTAATTTGACGAGCATTTTATAATTATGACCGATGGACTATTATGGACAAAAACCAAATAGGTATTAAATAATCCAGGACAATTAACCCGGGTAATAAATTAAAATCAACACGTCGAACATCATGATTTCGGAAGTTTAAATAAGCATAATACTTTTATTTCATATTTCATAGTACCTTTATTTACTGTCATTTTAATTACTGCAATTTACTTTATCGCAATTTAAATTCTGTCATTTATATTATCGTCATTTATCTTTCGCTTTATTTAAAATTGACAAACCGGTCATTAAACGGTAAAACCCCCCTTTTATAATAATAATAATATTACTTATATATATAGTTATACAAATATAGTGTAAAATAAATATAGCGTTAAACTTAGCCAGCTCCCTGTGGAACGAACCGGACTTGCTAAAATCTACACTACTCTACGATTAGGTACACTGCTATAAGTGTTGTAGCAAGGTTTAGGTATATCCCATCCGTAAATTAATAAAACTTGTGTAATATTTCGTAGTATTTCGTAGTAAAAATAATAGTATTTCGTATACACTGATGTACACATCAGGCTCACCGGTGGTCATTTCGGACCAAACCACACCGCAAGAAAAATCCTTGACTCGGGCTTTTATTGGCCCATGATCTTTAAAGATGCCCATAATTTCGTTCGGACTTGTAATGCATGCCAACAAACGGGTAACATCACGAAAAAGGATGAGATACCTCAAACCGGCATCCAAGTTTGTGAAATCTTTGATATTTGAGGAATCGATTTCATGGGACCATTTCCAAGTTCCCATAAGTGCAAGTACATCCTAGTAGCCATTGACTATGTATCTAAGTGGGCTGAAGCGAAATCTTTACCTACGAATGATGCTAGGGTGGTGGTGAACTTCTTGAAAAATCTCTTCTCGCGCTTTGGAATCCCAAAGGCGCTCATATCCGATCGAGGAACACATTTTGCCAACAACCTTCTTGAAAAGGTGTTGAAGAAGTATGGCGTAACTCATCGTTTCTCTACTCCGTACCACCCGCAAACGAGTAGTCAACTGGAGAACACAAATAAAGCCTTGAAACGCATACTAGAGAAGACGGTTGATAACAACCCTAAGATTTGGCAACGCAAGTTAGATGATGCGTTCTGGGCCTTTAGAACTGCTTTTAAAACACCAATCGGTACCACACCATTTAGACTTGTATATGGTAAAGCGTGCCATTTTCCGGTTGAAGTGGAACATAGAGCATACTGGGCATTAAAGCTTTGTAATTTAGACATAGAAAAGGCTGGTGAAAACCGATTCATGCAAATGCATGAATTGAAAGAGTTGAGGTTAGAAGCGTACGAGAATTCAAGCTCGTATAAGGAGAAAACTAAAAGGTGGCATGATGCCCGATTGAAGGAAGTGAAAGAGTTTAAAACCGGTGATAAGGTTTTGGTTTTTAACTCACGGTTTAAATTTTCCCCGAAAAGTTGAAGTCCCGATGGACGGGGCCTTATTTGGTGAAACAAGCATTTCCATCAGGATATGTTGAATTGTTTGGAAATGGGAACACTTTTAAAGTGAATGGTCATCGATTAAAACTCTATTTTGATGGAGTTAATACCACGGTTCAAGATGACATCACTTTCTCCCCCAAAGCTAATTAGCTTGGGAAGGAGTCGCGTAAACGACTCACTAATAAACTTCACAACGTGTACATAGTCTCATTCGTGCATCTCGTTTCTTAGGATTGATTGTTTTTAAGTGATTTTTCGAGTTTTAGTACGAACCACGTTGTTTAGGGACCTTTCGCAATGTTTAACACGCGAAAAAACATCAAAAACTTGTGAAACAGGGCCAGATGCGCCGCATCTAGGCTTGATGCGCCGCATATGAGGACAAGAAAAATCCTGACAGTTTCAGATGCGGCGAGAATTGGTCATGCGCAGCTTTTAGGCCACCAGATGCGCCGCATCTGCTTCAGATGCACCGCATATGCTCCAGATGCGCCGCATCTGTGTCTGATTGTTGGAGTCTGCCTATTTTTTTTGCACAAATACAGGAGTTTATCAGTTGTATTCATTTTTTCACCTACAACTCCGACTTTCATCTCATTTTCTCTCAAGGATTCCATATCTAAACACTAAATCAACCGATTAAACCCATCTTTAAGCATCTAATCCGTCTATCAACATGAGAAAGGTAAGATTAATCTTCATTTCTTCATGATTCTTGTGTTCTTCATTCTCAAATTCGGATTTAGCTTGTTCTAAGTGTGGGGATGTTTGAATCTTCATGTTTTGGTCATTATATGGTTGTATTGTTGTTACTAATCCTTATTCATTCTCGAATTTCATGATTAATTGTTTAAAAATTTACTTTACAAATTAGGGTTCTTCATGAATTTGGGGGTTTCGAAATTTTTGACCATTAATTGATTAAATTGAGATCTTTTGAAGTTTATTTACTAGCTTACACTAGCAATTTGCCTTGAACCCTTGTTGAAACACATGATTTTGAATAAATTAAGAATTAGGGTTCTTGAATTGGAGATTTTGACTTTTGTTGACTAGTAAGTGTTCTAAGTGGAATTAAAGCAATTCATTGATTATGATAAACTCATATATGCCTTAACTTAGTGTTTGTTCGAATTGAAAAGTTTTATTTGCGGAAGTTAAGAATTGTATGCTTAAGCTTTTTGATGAAATTGTATACTTGTGTCGACTTTAGTGTCTAAATGTATGATAACCATTGATTGCATATTGTTTGACATGCTTATTGATGAATGCTAATGGTTTCATATACTTGTTTTGGTGAAACTAATTATGCTAGATATGATTGAACTTATGAAGTGATAAAGATTATGAGTCATACTAGTACATGTTTGTTAAAAATGATATAAGTACATCCATGATAGAATTATGTTAGACTTGAGATTTGTGTAATGCGTACGATATAACATGTTCTACATGGTTTTGGTTTGTGCTATATGAAAGATGTTTTGAATTTCTTTAACGCTAATCAACTTGGTTTGTTGTTTTGTTTGTTTGGTTTTGTTATGTTTTTATGTAGACTAGAGCATCATCATCAAAATCAAAGAAGCAAAAAGGCCCGGCAATTATAGATCCGGAAACAAGTGAGGAAGAAAATGCTGTTGAAGAATAAGAAATGGATATTGACAACCAGCAATTAAATGTCCATTGATTAACCACTCCGGATCTATGGATCAACGCGGTTTTGAGGCATCCGGAATATCATGAACGGATGAAGACACTTTTGCACAAAGACGTATACCCGGGTAAATATATCGATTGAACACCATTATAAGAAGCCGGTGAATATCAAAATTTTCGTAACCTTTTCTGAGTATCGTATCAAGGCCATCGAATACATGCATGGGAAAACCTGTTCAGAATGCAAGAAAGAGTGTACCCACTTTTAGTCAAATAATTCATTGGTTCACTTAGGGTTGATTACACGTCACCAACATCAGGTACCTTTATGAGATTTCTGCTTAGAGGGCAAGACCGGACATTAACACTGCTACAATTTGTAAAGGCACTGGATATTTATGAAGGTTTGCCACACCAATTGATGCAAAATTAATTTAATCAATGTATAGTCTACGTTTCTTCTTTTAATCATTCAGAAGCATGGGAGGACATGAGCAATAGTGCATATAGTACAAGCAAGCAGACTTGTAGCAAGCTACATACTTACGAGCATCGATGCGTCCAAAGATTCATTTCAAGTACCATAAACTGTCGAAAAGACAGTAGCGAAAAAGTTACCAACTTGGATATCTGGTACATTCACGCGATAATGGATCACACCCATGTTCATATTCCACGAATGATTCTCACTTTCCTTCTCGAAGAAAGGAAAAAGATTACACCAATTATGGGCGACCATTTTGTAACCAGGATTGCCCAACATTTTCGTATCAATACAAGTGGGTTAGAGGAGAAACATATGATTGCCTTTGATAGAGTAAGTTATACAAGGGCAAACATTTTGATGAGGGGGTCGAACGGACTTCTAACTAGGTATGTAGATCCCGAGAACAGGCAACCGCAACAACCACAACTGCAGCCAGATCCACAGCCGAATGTTGGAAGTAGTTTGGGTCCGAGAAATGATTGGGAGGCTTACATGGCGCGACAATTTTCAGATTTGCGACTCCATAATGATCGAAACACTCAAAAGGTAATTGATCACTACGATACAGGTAACAGGGAGATGCAACATTACATTGATGTAGGGAAGGATAGAACGTGGTACACTCAAGCAGGGCAGCAAAATCAGCTTAACTGGATACATGAACAGACCGTGTCATACGCTATAGATCCCACTAACTATACCCCCTCTCCTTGGCCTGCATACGAACCATGGGTTCAAATGGGTGATCCATATCCTGCGCCTTATCCTCCTCCTGTATACCGCCTAACCCGCCTAATGAAGACACTGATGTCGTCCCTGCTCAAGCAACTTATCCGGGGTACAACCCTTCACTATTCAAGGACGACGACGCGGCAAACCAAAACGAGGGTGGAGCTGGCCCAAGTAACTCTTTTTGGGGATTTTTCTGAAGTTGACGTGATTATTCGTGAAGTGTGTGAAAGGTTTGAATGATGTTGGTTTGTTTGAAAAACAATTTAATTTAATGTTTGGTGTGTAATAACTTAATGGTATGTTGGACGATTGTAATTTGTAATTTGAATAACTTTGTTAATTAGGTGTGGGGTTTTCGGTACACGGAGTACAACCCCATTGTTTCTATGAAATGTTTGATTTGCTTGAATTGATACAGCTGAGCATTGTGCTATATGCTACATTTTTTACAAAGACTGGCAGTAAGTTCAGCACATACTTGATTGGTGATTGTTTTGTGGTTGCAAGAAGTGGATGATGTTCTTATGTTGGCATTCAGTTCAGCGCCATCATCCCGGGAACTTCGGTTTTAGACCTTGAAAGTAATAAACTCTCTTACACTCTTTAACCATCTAGAATTTAAATTTTTCTGATTTCATGTAACGAGGGCGATACATGAACTCAAGTGTAGGGAGGAAGTTATAAATTCTTTGGGGTTTTTATTTTGGTTAAAAGGCTTAAAATGGTGAAAATTCTTAAACTTTTATCTTCATAAATTCAAATTTTGTTTAAAATTTGTAGATTTTAAAACTAGGTGTATACACCGAAATTATTATCACAAAACAAATTAAGAAACAACCAAATGATTGAGTTTATTTTGTTAAAAATCATAAAACTAGTAGTCATATAAAAGATATAATCATCATGCTATACCACATTCTGAATGAAAAAGAATCATCAAGTAATTTGTTGTTCTAATAATCTAATCCAATGCTCATCTATGTAATGATTGTGAAGGAAGTCAAGTCTTCCAATATGACACACTTACTAACTTATGTTAGAAGATGTAGTCCAGAACAGCTGTAGGTTGACAAAAAATCTTGAAAAATCATCTATATCATCGGCTGGAAATCCACCTCACCTCAGCATCAAACAGGGTTTTTGGTGGTCAGACTTATCCTAACCATGAGATGGATCTGTCTCGTACAATGGGGGGCACATTGCAAATTAGCTTTTAAGACTAATGAATCTAATCCCAGATGGATGATCTCCGTAAAGATCAACCGCATCTATGTTAACTGCGGCCAACATACATATGCCATAAAAAATTAAGGTGTGCAAACTCATGGTTCACCGATGATATTTGGACATGATATAGTTTCTTCTAAAAACTTATGCTATTTTATGAACTATATTGTGTAAAACCATTTTTAGGACATCCGGTTTCAAGTTCCATGATACTTCAATCATGGGGGCGAGTAGCTTGCTAAGCGCCAACTGAGGCTTCGATTTTCAGTTACCCTCAACCGGACTTTAAGGTTAAAATCGGAAAACTTGTTAGTGTAAAAACTAACATGTCTAATTTTCAAAATATAAAAGGTTTTTCGCAAAGGTCCTAATTTCCCCAAGGATCCAAATTTTTAAGAAATGTGGACTTTTAAACCCACCTTTCGACTTTGGTGTGATTTCATTTCGTGTATGTACTCAAAGTGTGTGTATTACATTGTGAAATAAATAAAAGCGTGTGTACTCCAAAGGTGTGTGTATACTCAAAACGCGTGAGTTTGACTCGTGTGTGAAATAAAAAGTGTGAGTGTGTATATATTGTGATCCGGTTGTGTGTACCATATAGCGTGAGTTATTGTGTTCCAAAATAACTTATGTGTCTTGTGTACTATATCGAGTGAGTGTGATTCCCATTTTTGTGTTCTCAATTAAATAAGTGTGTTTACTGTAGTAAATTTTGATTTCTTGTAAGTCTTGCTTGAGGACAAGCAAGGTTTAAGTGTGGGGATTTTGATAACGCCAAAATCATACATGTTTATTGTCGTTATTCCGATCCGATTTAATATCAATTTGTATTTAATTGTTGTACGTATGTATTGTAATTCATGTATATTTGTAAACGTCCATTGTGATTGAATAAATGAAGACCAACAGTTAAAACGAAGATTGAATGCGTAAAACAGCCCGAAACCACTGAAATAGGTCCAAATGCGGCGCATCTCTCTTAGATGCGGCGCATCTCTGCACCAAATAACTCCCGACAGTTTCAAATGCGGAGCATAAAGATTTTTGAACCAAAACTGCACCAGATGCGGCGCATCTATGAGGGATGCGGCACATACAAGCTAGATGCGGTGCATCTGTCCCAGATGCGGCGCATCTGATCCCCTGCCGACAGTCCTTAGTGCAGAGCCTAGCTGGAATCTACTGAACGTAAAGAGATGCGGCGCATCTGGTCACTTTCTGGCCAAAATACGTAACTTTTGAGCCTATTTAATGGAGCCTTTGGTTACATACTTGATACACCTTCACTATTACGTTTTCCCTCAGTTCTAGTACGATTTTTAAGGCTCAAGGAAGGCTACAACACAATCTCCACTCTTTCAACATCAAGATTAAGCTAGGGTTATTCATCGCAATTGGTATTATTGTTCTATATCTTTTAAACATGAATTCGAATTGTATTTACTGTTTCATTAGTTCTACTATGATTATGTTTGGCTAAAAACCTTGTCTGTTTGCTTCAATGTAAGATTTATGGCTTGAGATTGTTCTATACTTTGATGTTATGCTAGTTATATATATGTTTGATTGATTAAATTACCTAGTTCAACTTTAAGAACCATTGTTATACTTGCTTAGTTCATTACTTCAATTATATAGATTGCAAACCTATTAATGTGAGTTAAGTGATTTTGTTATGTGTTTAATTCGGTAATTGAATAAGTTCCAAAGCAACATAGTTATGAAATTACCTCAAGTGATTTTTGTAATTTAGGTTTCACGTGAGTTTAACCGGGTTGGATCTGGTTAGTTAATCAATCTAAATCACCATGTTCTTTTAAAAGATCCATTGTTGTAATCATCCTTGTATGCTAGTTCAATTATGTAAGTTATGACTTGGTTTATGTGAGTTTATCAAAGACCATAGCTTATACTTCAACACCTAGTGATCTAGCCACCTATATGTGAGTATAGGATGTTAATTGAACGATATTTAGGATATACAATCATGTAGTTTACTTAGAGTGATCTTAGTAAACTAGGTTTTATGTGAATTCATCCACGAAAGAATCTTGTTGATTAAGCATAGCTCTTAAGTTTATAGCTATTGTGAAATTGATATAAACTAATTACTTGTAACTATGAAATAACCATTTTAATTACAAAAGAACAATCCCTGTCATTTATGAAAGTATTTTATGTGCCCGAGAGACATATTAAATTAATGTGGCTAACATGTTATGATCCAAGTCGGGTCATACCCAATAACAAGCTTACCGACACCTTATTCGTATTTAATCCTAGCGAATGGATCGTTGATTAAATACGCGACACTTAAATTTTAAGGAAAAGGTTTCTTAAATGATATTACTTGATATGTGTAATATAAGTTATGGAATAATTTATATAACAAAGATTTAATTATTTATAGGTTAAATAATTGATTAAGTTATGTTACATTTTATAAAATTGGTTTTATAAAATATACATAGCTAATAATATACAAGTTTATAAAATGTGTTTTATAAAATCAAGTTTTATAAAAACTGATTTTATAAAATCAGTTTTTCTTTTTATAAACTATATTATAACATTGCTAATGACCTTAGAAGTGGGTTTAAGCATGCTCTTTGATGGTCAAAAGCATGGTTAGTTCCCATGTACATAGATATATACATCTAGTGCTCTTTCAAGACAAGGCATGCACATACATTTCAAGATATACAAAAATAAAAACTGCATAAATTCTATTCTGCTGCTGCTGTATGCCATGACCATAGAGGGAGAAAAATAGGTTCTTCACTTGGTTTTGCAAGTTTATATTAAGTGTCTATTAAATCCTAACAAAAGGGCAAGGTGTTGGTGCACTAGTTTGGGGTATTACACACTTGAGGCTTCAAGTTAGAAGCTACATTCTCCATCATCTTCTTCATCTTCTAGCTGTCCAAATTCAGCCCTCTACTATCTTAGAGGAGGTATAAACATTCTTCTAATCTTGTTATATTTGTAAGCATACATTCATGGCTTGATGACTATTTGGAATTCATTATAAATGGTTAATCATATAAACTTGTTTTATTGATAATCTTGCTTCTGCTTTCTTAACCATTACAAGTTGGTTTTGTAACTATGTTAAACTTATTGACATGTTTTATGATCTCATTGTATTCCATCAATGGTATCTAGAGCCGAAGTCTATGGATTATGCTTCTTTTATGGTCTTTAAACCCACTATATTTGCATTCCATGCACATGCATGAATATGGAATGTAAAAATGTTCGGGTTTGAGTGGGTTTGTAAGGTTGGCCGAATTCTTGGAGGTTCCAAGAGGGTTTGGAACTTGCAAATTGGTCATGTTTGTTCATATGTTGTAGTTCACAATCAATGCCTTGACCTTATGTTTGAATGCATGTGTGTTTGAATGATATGTATTATTCATTTGGTATGTAATAATTAATTTATTCATTTGCTTATAATATTCATTCATTTGGTTATGTAATTTATTTTATATTTGGTATGTAAAGTAGATTAGGTTGTATTTTCATTTTCTAGACAAAATGTATTAGGATATATTTTGTAACAAGATGAAGATGCATGAAGATCACAAGGAAGAACACAAGAAGCATGTTGATGCAAGGTTAAGTGGGAGGATAAAACCTCTTACTTTGTGTTTTACCCATTGACCGGTGGCATTTTGTTTTCGGCTAAACAAAATGTCTACCAAAAGGCTTGATTGTGAACATTTGTTTTGCATGCGTGGTTGTTTTAATTTCTTGTATGATTGTGGATTGTGTATGTTACTACAACAAGTTATCACACAAGTTAACAACAAGCAAAACTAAAATTTAATTGGTTAAATTATTAACAACATAAAATTTACCAAACCAAAATTTAATCGGTTAAATTGAAATGGCTATAAGGACATTAAGAACATGATAAGGATCATATATATAAAATGGTTTATATCATGTAATTGGCTAAAATTACCAGACTTGAAAATGGATTTCAAATAGACCATACACTAAATGCATGTTGGTGTATGGCATAAAAGTTTTCTCAAACTAGAATTAATGAAAACTTAAAACCCTTATTAACAAGGCAAACAAGCTAAACGCCATCCTTTTGTGCAACACTTAAAATTATTAGGGAACTCATGATGGGATAAAGGTCACCTAACCATCATGAACAAACTAATATGATTAAGGTGAAATTTGCATGCTTGTGGGATAAAGGTCACCTAACCACTTGTATGTTAAGTTTACACGTTTACACAAGTAGGACGACTTGATTTGGAAATCATGAACTTAGGGTCACCGAAGCATGATGAACAAATAGGCGTTGATGGGATAATATGCCATGCAAAAGGATTGCATGATCCCATAACTTAGAAATAGCAAAAGGATTGCAATTGTCATATAATGACTACCTAGCTAAATCAAATGACGGGATAAAGGTCACCTAACCGAAATTTGGTTTACCGTTGGATTCTAAAATTTAATAAATATCAATTGGATTTAAAAGGTATTGATTGTTAAATTAAAAATAATACTTAAACAACTTTGTTAAATTTTCTAGATGGCCGCCAATAACAACAACATTCCTAACGCACCTATCAACTTTAACAACCTATCGTTGAGGTCAATCCTCGAAAAGGAAAAACTCAACCATACGAACTTCATGGATTGGTTCCACAATCTAAGAATAGTCCTCAAACTAGAGGATAGGGCGTATGTGTTAGAAGACCCCTTTCCCGATCAATCAAACGAGGATGATACGGAAGGCATGGCTTATTGGGAGAAATATTGCACCGATTCATTGCAAGTTTCTTGCCTCATGCTTGGGACTATGATACCCGAACTCCAAAAGGATTTTGAGCATCATAGTGCATACGACATGATCACACAGTTGAAGGAGATGTTCCTTCAACAAGCTCGTGTCGAGCGCTTTGAAACGGTCTGAGGGCTACATGCATGTCGGATGGACGACTCCCAATCCGTTTCATCTTATGTCCTTAAGATGAAAAGCCTTATTGATCGAACAAACTATCTAAATTGCAACGTGTCTAATGAATTAGCCACAGACCTTATTCTCAACTCATTGTCAAAAAGGTTTGACACATTTGTAATGAATTACAACATGAATGGTTGGGATAAAAGCATTGGCGAATTACATGCCATGCTTAAGACGGTAGAAGCAAGCATGGGTAAAAGGGCTTCACCCGTGTTTACGATCAATGAAGGCGGGTCCACAAACAATAACACTTCTAAGCCAAAGGCGGCTAAGAGGAAAGGACCCGCCTACCAAGGCAAGGGCAAGGGAAAGGGGAAGATGGTTACCTCAACCAACAACAACAAGAAGCAAAAGGTTGCTGGAAAGGCTAACCCCAAGGAAGATCCGTGCTTTGGTTGCTGTGAAATGGGTCACTGGAAACACAATTGCCCGGTCTACCTAAAAGAGTTGAAAGAAAAGAGGGATGCAGGGCAAACCTCAGGTAATGTATATATGGTATACATTGAGCTTAGTATTACTTCTTCTAATACATGGGTATTAGACACAGGATGTGGAACTCATATTTGCAATTCTTTGCAGGGGTTCAAAAGAAGTGATCAAGAAGCGGGAACAACAAGTCTCTTCATGGGAAATGGAGCAAGGGTGCAAGTGCAAGCTCAAGGAGACTTTGTTTTGAAGCTACCAAGTGGTTTGGAGCTTATTTTGAAAAATGTTTTGTATGCACCCAATTTATCTCGAAACATTATTTCTGTATCCCGTTTGAAACAATATGGTTTTAATCTTAATTTCATTAATGATGATATCCATGTTTCTTTAGATAATGTGTTCTATTTTAAGGCTTCGCCTTCGAATGGTATTTATGAATTGGTTCATGATGACACATCATACAATAGCTCAATGTTCCATGCAAACACCAAGAAACTCAAAAGAGATTTGAGTGATTCCTACTTATGGCATTGTCGCCTTGGTCACATAAACAAGAATCGAATGCATACACTTCAAAAGAATGGACTTTTAAAATCAAATGAACTGGACTCGTTTGATGTATGTGAATCTTGTTTACAAGGCAAAATGACTAAAGCACCTTTCAAAGGGACCTATGAAAGGGCTAAGGACTTATTGGGATTAATACATTCGGATGTATGTGGACCCTTTAAGCCCATAACTAGGAATGGTGAAAGATACTTCGTTACTTTCATTGATGACTTCAGTCATTTCGGATATGTCTACTTATTAAGACATAAGGACAAAACTTTTGAAGCATTCAAAGAGTATCAAAACGAAGTAGAAAATTAACTCAATAAGACAATCAAGGTACTTCGTACCGATAGAGGAGGTGAATACCTAAGCGATGCCTTCCAAGATCATCTTAGAAGTTGTGGGATTATCTCGCAACTCACTCCTCCTGGAACACCCCAGCTAAATGGAGTTTCCGAGAGGAGGAACCGAACCCTAATGGATATGGTTCGATCTATGATGGCTAGAAGCTCGTTACCTCTATCATTTTAGGTTATTGTCTATGCTCCGCGGCTCGTATTTTAAATATGGCCCCAACCAAGAAAGTGGAACGAACTCCTCATGAGATGTGGTTTAGAAAACCTCCATCTCTATCATACTTAAAGGTATGGGGATGTGAAGCTTATCCTAAGCGTTACGTCCCTAATAAGTTGAATGCTCGATCCACGAAGTGTATCTTCATAGGATATCCCAAGGATAATATGGGATATTATTTCTATGATCCTTCCGAGCAGAATGTATTTGTTGCTCGGAAGGCAGAATTCCTTGAAACTAAGTTCTTAATGGAAGGCGAAAGTGAAAGGAAAATAAATCTTGAAGAGATTCAAGATCAAGTAGATGATACACAATTGGTTGATACTAGCACTCAACATAAAAATGTTGAAAGTGATCAAATGGATGAACAAAATACACAAGACGTTCTTAAATCTGGTAGGATTAGTAATCCTCCTGAGAGATATGGGTTTCTCATGGATGGTTGCTATGTGTTTGATTTGGATGAACCAGCAAACTACCAAGATGCTTTATCAAGGATTGATAAGGATAAATGGCAGGAAGCCATGAACGCTGAGATGCAATCCATGTATGACAACCAAGTTTGGGAACTTGTTGCACAACCTGCTTTCTCTAGGCTAGTTGATTGTAAATGGCTTTTCAAAATGAATTCCGACATACATGGAAACTTGGAAACATATAAAGCTAGACTTGTAGCAAAAGGTTTCACTCAAACTCAAGGGGTTGACTATGATGAAACTTTTTCGCCTGTGGCAATGCTAAAGTCTATTAGGATATTATTTGCCATTGCTGCTCATTATGATTATGAAATATGGCAAATGGATGTCAAGACCGCTTTCCTAAATGGATATCTTATGGAAGATGTCTATATGGTTCAGCCTGAAGGCTTTGTTGATCCGAAATATCCTAAAAAGGTATGCAAGTTAAAGAAGTCAATCTACGGATTGAAACAAGCATCTAGAATGTGGAATCATCATTTTAATGAAGAAGCCGAGAAATTTGGCTTCATTAAAAATGGTGATGAAGCTTGTGTATATAAGAAAGCTAGTGGGAGCACTATCACGTTCCTTGTACTGTATGTGGATGATATATTGTTATTTGGAAATGATATTCTGGCAATGCAAGGAGTTAAAACTTGGCTAAGTAAATGCTTCTCCATTAAAGATCTTGGAGAAGCACAATACGTTTTGGGGATTGGGATCTACAGGAATAGATCCAAGAAACTGATAGGTTTGAATCAAAGTGCATACATTTAAAAAGTCTTGAAAAGGTTCAAGATGGAGAACTCTAAGAGTGGTTTGGTACCTATTCAAAGAGGAACGCCTCTCAGTTCATCTCAGTGCCCTACCACGAAAAATGAACAAGAGAGAATGAAGAGAGTCCCTTATGCATCTGCTATTGGGTCAATCATGTATGCAATGATATGCACTAGACCGGATGTGTCATGCGCCCTAAGCTTGACAAGTAGATACCAGAATAACCCAGGAAACAGTCATTGGATTACGGTTAAAAGTATATTGAAATACCTTAGGAGGACTAAGGATATGTTTCTAATATATGGATCTGGTGAGGAGGAACTTGCTGTAAAGGGTTAAGTGGACGCGAGTTTCCAAACTGATCGAGATGATTCTCGATCACAATCCGGTTATGTCTTCACATTAAATGGAGGTGCGGTCTCTTGGAAGAGTTCAAAACAGGATGTTGTTGCATTATCCATTACAGAGTCGGAGTACATTGCCGCCTCATTGGCAGCTCAGGAAGCTGCATGGATGAAGAAATTCATCGACGACTTAGGAGTAATCCCTTCCATTCAGGACCCTCTTGAGATCTTTTGTGACAACGAGGGTGCGATTGCTCAAATCAAAGAACCTTGTGCTCACCAAAAGACCCGTCACATTGAGTGGAGATTCAACTACATAAGGGATGAAGTTGAAAAGGGAAAGATATGTATTCGCAAAGTTCACACAGATCTTAATATAGCGGATCCTCTCATGAAGCTCTTACATGGATCAAAACATACATGACATGTTTGTGCATTAGGGCTTCGATATTCTAGTGATTGGTCATGATCTGTTTTAAGTATTGTAACGGAATGAAATTTGTTCAAACTCATTAATATATTTATGGTATTAAATTATTATATTGAGTCATGTTCCTATTTTGCATATTTTATCCTTGAATAAGAAATTATTCTAAATTCCGTAGTCGATCACATTTGTGGGAACAAGTGTGAGGTTTAGACTATTATGAACTGGGATTGGTATACATTCAGGTTGAATGTGGGGCAAGGTTGCTACCAAGGTTCATAGATATTTGTGGGACACAAATATTGGAAGACCCGCTCTCAAGACTTACTAAATAGAGCCTTTGTGGTTGATCACATGTAATCTTGAGTAAAGGCGAATATCATTGTATCCTCTGACCTGAGATACATATTGGATTCGGATATTTACCAAGTACTGTGCCTTGATTCTTTCATTCGCTATTCTGAAATATGGTAGTTCATAAGGAAGAGCTCAGGTACAATGCAAGGTATATATTTAGAACGTATGTAGTCAAGATGGAATATGTCCCAATTATTCGTTGAGAGTCAGATGTCTAAGGCTTGATAAAGTTAAATCTAAAAGAGAGTGATCACTCTGTATCTCTTGGATTTAACATGACATCTAGGATAAAATGATAAATGAAAGATTCACCTATTCATATTCGAGTTGGGACCTCGAAAGGGATGATGTTATTGAATGGCACAAAGTCATAACATATTGGGGGTGATGGACGGTCGTTAGGTGGTATCCATCACTTGCATTAATTTCTTATGTTTCTCGTGCAAGTGGGAGATTGAAAGTATTTCGTGTGCCCGAGAGACATATTAAATTAATGTGGCTAACATGTTATGATCCAAGTCGGGTCATACCCAATAACAAGCTTACCGACACCTTATTTGTATTTAATCCTAGCGAATGGATCGTTGATTAAATACGCGACACTTGAATTTTAAGGAAAAAGTTTCTTAAATGATATTACTTGATATGTGTAATATAAGTTATGGAATAATTTATATAACAAAGATTTAATTATTTATAGGTTAAATAATTGATTAAGTTATGTTACATTTTATAAAATTGGTCTTATAAAATATACATAACTAATAATATACAAGTTTATAAAATGTGTTTTATAAAATCAAGTTTTATAAAAACTGATTTTATAAAATCAGTTTTTCTTTTTATAAACTATATTATAACATTGCTAATGGCCTTGGAAGTGGGTGTAAGCATGCTCTTTGATGGTCAAAAGCATGGTTAGTTCCCATGTACATAGATATATACATCTAGTGCTCTTTCAAGACAAGGCATGCACATACATTTCAAGATATACAAAAATAAAAACTGCATAAACTCTATTCTGCTGCTGCTGTATGCCGTGACCATAGAGGGAGAAAAATAGGTTCTTCACTTGGTTTTGCAAGTTTATATTAAGTGTCTATTAAATCCTAACAAAAGGGCAAGGTGTTGGTGCACTAGTTTGAGGTATTACACACTTGAGGCTTCAAGTTAGAAGCTACATTCTCCATCATCTTCTTCATCTTCTAGCTGTCCAAATTCAGCCCTCTACTATCTTAGAGGAGGTATAAACATTCTTCTAATCTTGTTATATTTGTAAGCATACATTCATGGCTTGATGACTATATGGAATTCATTATAAATGGTTAATCATATAAACTTGTTTTATTGATAATCTTGCTTCCGCTTTCTTAACCATTACAAGTTGGTTTTGTAACTATGTTAAACTTATTGACATGTTTTATGATCTCATTGAATTCAATCAATTTATCAAGCATAGAAGTAAACACCGCATTCTCATTCTTGTTACTCATTATATTTATTTGCTGTTTCGTTAAACGAAAATACAACTTCAAACACAAACCCCCTTTTAGAATAATTAATCGTTGTAAAATCCTTAAAACAAACTTCTCCCTGTGGATCGAACTGGTCAATGTACTTGCTAGTTACTGCATGACCGGGTTTTAGTTGCCAGTATTATGTGTTAATTATTAAGCATATTGTCTATATTTTAAAGGTTACGTCTTGACACATCACCAATTTTCCTCAAAGTCAATTTTTAAACAGAAAATAAAGATGAACCCAGCTCGACACACTCTGTTCGTATATTTTTTTTTAAAGCTAAATCTTGAAATTAATTACAAAATGTGACAATGCTATTTTGTTAGGAATCCTTGGAACGATCTATCTGGAGAGTTTCAACTTATAATTTCAATTATCAAGGTTTAATTTTGGAGTCAAACTTGATTTTTAAAAAGTCAAACTTATGAACACTGATCAAATTCGAGTTCAATTTAAAGTTTCGAGTTCAATTATTGTTTTGAAAAGTTTCCAAGAGTGATTTGAAACACAATTTGTGTTGTAATTTTTGTCTAAAACAATCTCAATCTAAAAATCAATGTTTGAGTTCATGTCGACTGGTTCAGCTATATGGGTTCTGTTTTAATTTTTTTTTCCTTTTATCGGTTTTAATTAATTAAATCAGTGTTACTGATTCGTTATAAATCCAAAAACCAAATCAATATTTTGCTTTTATGATATTTGAGAGGTCCTGATCGACCCAGTTTGAATTGAAGATGAAAAGGGAAAAATAGATAAATAGATAGGGTATAATAAAAATGGTTTACGTACAAAAATAGTAAGGCAGTAATGGTTGGTTGGTTAAGATCAATTTCGGGTTAACGAGAGGTCACGGGTTCGAGCCCGGCTTGGGGCATTTCTTTTTATGAAGGGTTTATGAGATAGTTTTCTTTTTACTTATTATTATTATTATTATTATTATTATTATTATTATTATTATTATTATTATTATTATTATTATTATTATTATTATTATTATTATTATTATTATTATTATTATTATTATTATTATTATTATTATTATTATTATTATTATTATTATTATTATTATTATTATTATGATTGTTATTGTTATTATTGTTGCTATTATTATTACTATTAGTGTTAAAATTATTAATATTATTATCACATGTAAAAGTGTTATAATCATTATCATTATTATTATTATAAGTATTAGAAATATTGCTATTAGTAGCAAACTTATCATTTTAGTATTATTATTATCATTATGATTATGATTATGATTATGATTATTATTATTATTATTATTATTATTATTATTATTATTATTATTATTATTATTATTATTATTATTATTATTATTATTATTATTATTATTTTGAAAGTAAAATGATATAAACTATCTTAATTCGAGTAAAAATCTTACTTGAACTTGTTTTTGTGTCATGATCCTACTTCAAGAACTTTCAAGCCATCCAAGATCCTTTGAAGCTAGATCATTTCTTGTTAGTTCCAGTAGGTTTACCTACTAAACTTGAGGTAGTAATGATGTTCATAACATCATTCGATATATATATATATATATATATATATATATATATATATATATATATATATATATATATATATATATATATATATAACTATCCTATTCGAAGATTTAAACTTGTAATCACTAGAACATAGTTTAGTATATTCTAAACTTGTTCACAAACAAAAGTTAATCCTTCTAACTTGACTTTTAAAATCAACTAGACACATGTTCTATATCTATATGATATGCTAACTTAATGATTTAAAACTTGGAAACACGAAGAAGAACGTAAAACCGGATATACGCCGTCGTAGTAAAACCGGGGGCTGTTTTGGTTTGGATAATTAAAAACTATGATAAACTTTGATTTAAAAGCTATTATTATGGGAAAATTATTTTTCTTATGAACATGAAACTATATCCAAAAATCATGGTTAAACTCAAAGTGGAAGTATGTTTTTCCAAAATGGTCATCTAGACGTCGTTCTTTCGACTGAAATGACTACCTTTAAAAAAATGACTTGTAACCTGTATTTCTGACTATAAACTTATACTTTTTCTGTTAGATTCATAAACTTAAGTTCAATATGAAACCATAGCAACTTGAATCACTCAAAACGGATTTAAAACGAAGAAGTTATGGGTAAAACAAGATTGGATAATTTTGCTTGTTGTAGCTACGTGAAATTTGTAACAAATTTATACAAATCATAACTTAACTAACTTATATTATATTATACATGTATTCTAACATATATTATGTAATCTTGGGATACCATAGACACGAATACAATGTTTTGACATATCATATCGACCCATCTATATATATATTTCGGAACAACCATAGACACTCTATATGTAGTAATGTTGGAGTTAGCTATACAGGGTTGAGGTTGATTCCAAAATATTATATATACTTTGAGTTGTGATCTAGCCTGAGACTTGTATACACGAGGTCGTGGATTGATTCGAGATAATATATATTGATTTATTTCTGTACATCTAACTGTGGACAACTAGTTGTAGGTTACTAACGAGGACTGCTGACTTAACAAACTCAAATCATTAAAACGTAATAAAAAATGTTGTAATTATATTTTGATCATACTTTGATAGATATGTACATATTTGTTATAGGTTCGTGAATCGACCAGTGGCCAAGTCTTATTTCCGGCAAAGTAAAAATATGTAAAAGTGAGTTATAGTCCCACTTTTAAATCTAATATTTTTGGGATGAGAATACATGCAGTTTTGTAAATGTTTTACAAAATAGATACAAGTACTTGAAATTACATTCTATGTTGGATTATGAATACCGAATATCACCCTTTTAGCTTGGTAGCCTAAGAATTAGGGAACAGACACCCTAATTGAATCCTAAAGGTAGATCTATGGGCACTAACTCCCCCATACTAGAAAATGGTTTGCTTTAGTACTTCGAGTTATTAATACATATGGATTTCTGTTTTGGGGATATTCTAAATGCATTTTGTTAATGTCGGTTACCAGGTGTTCAACATATGAATGATTTTTATACAGATTGTATGTTATTGAAAGATGAAATCTTGTGGTCTATTATTACGATTTGATATATATAGGTTAAACCCATAACTCACCAATATTTTTGTTGACGTTTAAAAGCATACTTATTCTCAGGTGATTATTAAGAGCATCCGCTGTTGCATGCTAATTTATGGACAAGAGTTGGAGTCATCATTCTTGTATAATAATGTTTAAAAACTGCATTCGAAGATTTAAATTGATGTGTAATATTATTGTAAACCATTATGTAATAATCGTGTGAAAACGCTATATTTTAGATTATCATTATTTGATAATCATCGTAATATTTTTAAACCTTTATTGATAAAATAAAGGTTATGGTTTGTTTAAAAATCAAATGCAGTCTTTGAAAAACGTCTCATATAGAGGTCAAACCCTCGCAATGAAATCAATTAATATGGAACGTTTATAATCGATATGAACGGGACATTTCAGTTGGTATCAGAGCGTTGGTCTTAGAGAACCAGAATTTTGCATTAGTGTGTCTTACTGAGTTGTTAGGATGCATTAGTGAGTCTGGACTTCGATCGTGTTTTTTTCAAAAACGATTGCTTAACACTTTTTGTTGAAACTATATATTATTAACATGTAAATATTATGTGATATATTAATCTCTTAACATGTTTGATATTGTGTGATAGATGTCTACCTCTGGTACAAATCTCATCGACTCACCTAATAATAATGAAGAGTCGAATATATTTTGGGAAGATTCACAAAATCCCGAGGAGGAACCGGAAGAGGAGGAACCGGAAGAAGAAGAGGTTTCGGAGGAAGAAATATTAATACCTACAGTTAAACGATTAAATAAAAGAATATCCTCAACCAACGGACCAAATTTAATAATGGTCAATGGTGTTTCCGCCGAGGAAACAAAATATTGAGAAAATTACCAATTTTCTGATGAATCGGATCCTGACGAGGATTCCGATGATGTTATAGAAATTACCTCGACCCAATTTCAAAAAGCAAAAGAAAACAATAAGGGAAAATGTATCAAAATAGAGAAACCTGGTTACAACCCCGATGAACTTTATATATATCGTAAACACCCGTACTTCTTAAATTTTAACAATAACCCGGGAACCTCTAAGCCACCAGATTTTTCTAAACCATTTGTGAAAAGGACAGCTCGTATTAGGGGAGCACCATATATTCCTAGGAAATTAGCGAAACGAACCAAGTCCGAAGAAGAAGAAACGAGTGAGTCGGATTAAAGAGTTGTAATCATGTTGTGTAATATATGTAATATAGTGTGCTTGTGCTTTTATGATAAATGTAAAAATTGCTTATATTGTTTGTTAAGTATTTCTTTCATGAATCTAACCCTCGTCTATTTTTACAGTATAAAAACACAAAATGGATGTTAAGGATAGACAACCAAAAATTTTAGAAGACCTACCTGGAGACCATAAGTTGTGCCGTGTTTTCTTTAAAGCATTAAATGCGGGAAACCTAGAAGCAATTTTACACTACGGGTTGAGAACTTATTTTGACTCTACCTATCCCAACATAGGAATTCGTGCTTTAGAACGAGCTTCTAACATGCAACATAAAGAAGCATGTTATGCTTACGGCTTAATGATGTTCGCTTCTCACCAAAGTGAGAAAAAGAACATCGAATTACAACTATTAAATAAAACATTCCCACAAGTGACGGACTCAGTAATTGGGGTGAGAAACAAGATTTTTAGATTGTTACGAGGCTATTGGGCATTACGTAACCCTCGTCCTTTTGATGACATTACAACATGTTGTCTAGCCAACGGTCATAACGGTTACTTTCCACAAGACCAAGGATGGGAAGTAGTCTTAGTAAAACCAGAATGCATGACTTGTTTCTAGACTTATGAATTACGTGTTTTTATTGCCTTTGCTGAACGACTTGCGTATTAACTAGGATTGTTGTCACAACTATTTTGTATCAAAATTATTGTGTGCTATATTTTATGTTATATGTAAAATAGCGGTATTGTAAATTTGTAAAATATTGTATAAAAGTTTGAACGTGAAATTTATTGTAATCAGTTTTTCATATAGAATTGTAGTAGTTAAATTGTATGTTAGCTACTAAGTATGAACTTAACGGGTAGGTACTACCCGAATTAAAACTTATAAAACGCTAATATGAAGAAAAAGCTTTTGTAAATAAGTTCATATTATGCTACGAAATACTATTGACTACTCTTAATATTCTATATGATTAACTTAATTCTTTTGGCTATTTTTGAAGGAAATGGCACCGACTACTCGTCAGAACTTGAACATGAGCGAGGAAGACTTCCTTGTTTTCCTTGCTGTGAACATAGCCGCCGTGCAGGCCGCAATGCAAAATAACAACAATAACTCTGGTTCTAGCAGTGGAACTAATTCCACAAGAAATCGTGTAGGATGCTCCTACAAAGAATTCACTGCCTGCAAACCTTTGGAATTTGATGGAACTGAGGGTCCAATCGGATTGAAACGGTGGACCGAGAAGGTTGAATTAGTTTTTGCCTTAAGTAAATGTACTGAAGAAGACAAAGTAAAGTACGCTACGCATACCTTCACAGGTACTGCGTTAACATGGTGGAACACCTACCTCGAGCAGGTGGGACAAGATGTTGCTTACGCACTACCGTGGTCAGCATTCAAGCATTTGAAGAACGAGCAGTACCGTCCCAGAAACGAGGTCAATAAGCTCCAGGTAGAGCTTAAAGGGTTACAAACACAAAAATTTGATATTACCATGTACGAACGACGGCTCACAGAGTTGTGCATATTGTGTCCGAGAGCGTTCGAAGATGAAGAAGAGAAAATCGACGCATTTGTAAAAGGGTTACCAGAAAGGATTCAAGAAGATGTGAGTTCACACGAGCCCGCTTCCATACAAAAGGCAAGTCGAATGGCTCATAAACTCATAAATCAGATTGAGGGAAGAATTAAAGAGCAGGCAGCCGAAGAAGCCAACACTAAACAACTCAAGAGGAAGTGAGAGGAAAACGGTGACAAGAGTCACCAGTACTGAAATGTCCCGTTCTTATTGATTAAAAACGTTCCATATTAATTGATTTCGTTGCGAGGTTTTGACCTCTATATGAGACGTTTTTCAAAGACTGCATTCATTTTTAAAACAAACCATAACCTTTATTTCATAGATAAAGGTTTTAAAAAGCTTTACATAGATTATCAAATAATGATAATCTAAAATATCCTGTTTACACACGACCATTACATAATGGTTTACAATACAAATATGTTACAACAAAATAAGTTTCTTGAATGCAGTTTTTACACAATATCATACAAGCATGGACTCCAAATCTCGTCCTTATTTAAGTATGCGACAGCGAAAGCTCTTAATAATCACCTGAGAATAAACATGCTTAAAACGTCAACAAAAATGTTGGTGAGTTATAGGTTTAACCTATATATATCAAATCATAATAATAGACCACAAGATTTCATATTTCAATACACATCCCATACATAGAGATAAAAATCATTCATATGGTGAACACCTGGTAACCGACATTAACAAGATGCATATATAAGAATATCCCCATCATTCCGGGACACCCTTCGGATATGATATAAATTTCGAAGTACTAAAGCATCCGGTTCTTTGGATGGGGTTTGTTAGGCCCAATAGATCTATCTTTAGGATTCGCGTCAATTAGGGTGTCTGTTCCCTAATTCTTAGATTACCAGACTTAATAAAAAGGGGCATATTCGATTTCAATAATTCAACCATAGAATGTAGTTTCACGTACTTGTGTCTATTTTGTAAATCATTTATAAAACCTGCATGTATTCTCATCCCAAAAATATTAGATTTTAAAAGTGGGACTATAACTCACTTTCACAGATTTTTACTTCGTCGGGAAGTAAGACTTGGCCACTGGTTGATTCACGAACCTATAACAATATATACATATATATCAAAGTATGTTCAAAATATATTTACAACACTTTTAATATATTTTGATGTTTTAAGTTTATTAAGTCAGCTGTCCTCGTTAGTAACCTACAACTAGTTGTCCACAGTTAGATGTACAGAAATAAATCGATAAATATTATCTTGAATCAATACACGACTCAGTGTATACGTATCTCAGTATTGATCACAACTCAAACTATATATATTTTGGAATCAACCTCAACCCTGTATAGCTAACTCCAACATTCACATATAGAGTGTCTATGGTTGTTCCGAAATATATATAGATGTGTCGACATGATAGGTCGAAACATTGTATACGTGTCTATGGTATCTCAAGATTACATAATATACAATACAAGTTGATTAAGTTATGGTTGGAATAGATTTGTTACCAATTTTCACATAGCTAAAATGAGAAAAATTATCCAATCTTGTTTTACCCATAACTTCTTCATTTTAAATCCGTTTTGAGTGAATCAAATTGCTATGGTTTCATATTGAACTCTATTTTATGAATCTAAACAGAAAAAGTATAGTTTTATAGTCGGAAAAATAAGTTACAAGTTGTTTTTGTAAAGGTAGTCATTTCAGTCGAAAGAACGACGTCTAGATGACCATTTTAGAAAACATACTTCCACTTTGAGTTTAACCATAATTTTTGGATATAGTTTCATGTTCATAATAAAAATTATTTTCTCAGAATAACAACTTTTAATCAAAGTTTATCATAGTTTTTAATTAACTAACCCAAAACAGCCCGCGGTGTTACTACGACGGCGTAAATCCTGTTTTACGGTGTTTTTCGTGTTTCCAGGTTTTAAATCATTAAGTTAGCACATCATACAGATATAGAACATGTGTTTAGTTGATTTTAAAATTCAAGTTAGAAGGATTAACTTTTGTTTGCGAACAAGTTTAGAATTAACTAAACTATGTTCTAGTGATTACAAGTTTAAACCTTCGAATAAGATAGCTTTATATGTATGAATCGAATGATGTTATGAACATCATTACTACCTTAAGTTCCTTGGATAAACCTACTGGAAAAGAGAAAAATGGATCTAGCTTCAACGGATCCTTGGATGGCTCGAAGTTCTTGAAGCAGAATCATGACACGAAAACAAGTTCAAGTAAGATCATCACTTGAAATAAGATTGTTATAGTTATAGAAATTGAACCAAAGTTTGAATATGATTATTATCTTGTATTAGAATGATAACCTACTGTAAGAAACAAAGATTTCTTGAGGTTGGATGATCACCTTACAAGATTGGAAGTGAGCTAGCAAAGTTGAAAGTATTCTTGATTTTATGTAACTAGAACTTGTAAAATATATGAAGAACACTTAGAACTTGAAGATAGAACTTGAGAGAGATCAATTAGATGAAGAAAATTGAAGAATGAAAGTGTTTGTAGGTGTTTTTGGTCGTTGGTGTATGGATTAGATATAAAGGATATGTAATTTTGTTTTCATGTAAATAAGTCATGAATGATTACTCATATTTTTGTAATTTTATGAGATATTTCATGCTAGTTGCCAAATGATGGTTCCCAAATGTGTTAGGTGACTCACATGGGCTGCTAAGCGCTGATCATTGGAGTGTATATACCAATAGTACATACATCTAAAAGCTGTGTATTGTACGAGTACGAATACGGGTGCATACGAGTAGAATTGTTGATGAAACTGAACAAGGATGTAATTGTAAGCATTTTTGTTAAGTAGAAGTATTTTGATAAGTGTCTTGAAGTCTTTCAAAAGTTTACGAATACATATTAAAACACTACATGTATATACATTTTAACTGAGTCGTTAAGTCATTGTTAGTCGTTACATGTAAATGTTGTTTTGAAACCTTTAGGTTAACGATCTTGTTGAATGTTGTTAACCCATTGTTTATTATAATAAATGAGATGTTAAATTGTTATATTATCATGATATTATGATATATAATATATCTCAGTATGATGTATATACAGTTAAATGTCGTTACAACGATAATCGTTACATATATGTCTCGTTTCGAAATCATTAAGTTAGTAGTCTTTTTTTACATATGTATTTCATTGTTAATACACTTAATAATATATTTACTTATTGATGTTATGCGAGGTGTATATAAAATAGTATTAATTTTAGTGCGAAAATACTATTAAATACGATACAATTTTACACAAGATATTTATTTATTTATAGAATGGATATACTTAAACCTTGCTACAACACTTATAGGCAGTGTACCTAATCGTACAGTAGTGTAGTTTTTAGTAAGTCCGGTTCGTTCCACAGGGAAATCTTTAAACAAAGCTCAACGCTATATTAGTTTACTTTTATTAAAAATACAAATATATATATAAGTAATATTATTATTATAAAGGGGGGTTTTTACCGTTTAATGACCGGTTTGTCGATTTTAAGACTTTAGTCGCAGTTAAAACCTAATGTAAAATATAAAATAAATACAAGACTTAAATTAAAGCGTAAAGTAAATAACAATAATGAAATTGCGAATAATAAAAATGCGATAAAATAAAATTGCGATAATTAAAAAGTACGATAATTAAAAGTGCGATTAAATAACAATAAATAAAAGTGCGATAATTAGAAGTGCAATTAAATATAAAATAAAGGAAATTAAATATGAAATAAAAGAATTATGCTTATTTAAACTTCCGTAATCATGATGTTTGACGTGTTGATTTTAGTTTTATGCCCATGGGTTAATTGTCCTTTGTCCTGGATTATTTAATATGTCCGTCTGGTTTTTGTCCATAACAGTCCATCAGTCATAAATATAAAGTGCGAGTGTCCTCATCAAATTATTCTTATACCCGAAGTTAAATATTCCAACTAATTGGGGATTCGAATTGTAACAAGGTTTTAATACTTTGTTTAATGAATACACCAGGTTATCGACTGCGTGTAAACCAAGGTTTTACTACTTTGTTAACAATTACACCAATTACCCTTGAATGTAATTTCACCCCTGTTTTAATTATTCTAGTGGCTATTAATCCATTCCCGTGTCCGGTTAAATGAACGATTATTCGTACATATAAATACCCCGCCCATCGTGTCCGATCGAGTGTATATGGTAATTTATAGGGACGCCCAATTGTAAATCTTTATATTAACATTAACAAACTATCATTTAGTTAAACAAATATAAAGCCCATTAATAGCCCATAGTCTAATTTCCACAAGTGTCGTTCTTTTATCCAAACCCCAATTATGGTACAAAGCCCAATTACCCAATTTTAGAAATTAGCCCAACATCATGATTACTTCGTTTTAAATAAGCATAATAATAACTTAGCTACGAGACATTAATATAAAAAGGTTGAACATAACTTACAATGATTAAAAATAGCGTAGCGTTACACGGACAGAATTTCGACTTACACCCTTACAACATTCGCTAACATACCCTTATTATTAGAATTAAAATTAAAATTAAAATATGAATTATATATATATATATATATATATATAAATTTTACGTATGATAAGAGAAGAAAAAGATGATGGTTTTTGATCAGAATTCGGTTGGCTTTATAGGCAGTTTTCAAATTTAGGGCTCCGCGACTCGCGGCAAAAGCCTCTTCAAACTCTGCGAGTCGCGGAGGTTACTTTTACAGCTCAGTCCTTGGAGTTTTTCTCTGCCGACGGTTTTTTATTTATAAATATAATATATATATAATTAATATAATTAATTATATATTATATTATATTTATATACATAGTTAACTTGTAATTTTTAGTCCGTTGCGTCGAGCGTTAAGAGTTGACTCTGGTCCCGGTTCCGGATTTTCGAACGTCCTCGCGTACAATTTAATATCTTGTACTTTGCGTTTTGAATCTTGTACTTTTGTAATTTCGAGACGTTTCTTATCAATAATTGGAACCTTTTTGATTGTCTTTTGTACTTTTGAGCTTTTTGGTCGTTTGCGTCTAAAATTCGTCGAATCTGTCTTTTGTCTTCACCTTTTATTATTTAAACAAATATCTCTTGTAAATAGAACAATTGCAACTAAAAGCTTGTCTTTCTTGAGGAATAATGCTATGAAATATATGTTCGTTTTTAGCATTATCAAATATTCCCACACTTGAGCGTTGCTTGTCCTCAAGCAATATCGTCTTGAAATACTAGAATCACTTCTTTATTCTTCACACTTTGTACATCAGTGATTTCTATACGGCGGTATAAACAATGGTAGTAACGATATGGTTTACAGTCCCACATGACTATAAAAATTTAGATCCATTAAGGAAATTGGATCTTTATGAAAACATTTGATCTTTTTGAAATCTAGTTTTTACCCTAGATAAGTTTTCCGAAATAACCCTTTACCGGTGTTTGCAAAATATTTTTGTGGGTTTGGTGGGTTTCAGATTTGAAAATTTTAGCTCAAAACTTGCGGTTTTGTGTCACCCACTTGCTAACCTTGTATTTGGAAAGCAACACGTCCAGTTTACTTGTTCTGTATATTACCTTTCGGTAAACTACCGTCCGGTTGTAAAGGAAAGCGTTGAACAAGCAACTGTTAAGGCAATGTCCCCTGACATGCTTTTAATTATGGTCTATAACGTGTCGGACGCAATTACTATCCTTGGTAGGAGCAATAGTAAAGCTCACCCTTATAATTTTTTCGGTCTGGCACAAGGTCCTGTCTTTGACCACTATGCAACCACCGTTCTTACGGTTGACACCCGATTTGGTTCAGGTGACCTAATGAATTCCAGGTGAATTCCTAGGATTTTACGTTCAATGGTAATGAACGCATTGAAAATAGGGTTTTCAGAAAACAAATCGGTTTGTAATTTTGATCAAAATATTTTCTCGTTCAAGCTCGAGTTTAGATATCATCGAATTCCATGAGTTTGTAATTCTCAATCTTTAAGGTCAATCTCTAGGATTGAGTAATATCAGTCTTAAAAGCTGATTTTTAATCTTTAAGGAGATTATCCTTTCTGGGGATCTGATTCATTAGTCTTATCCAGCTAATTTGCATGGTGCCCCCCATTGTACGAGATAAATCCTTCTCATGGTTAGGATAAATCCGACCACATGGCGACCCTGTTTAATGCTGAGGTCCGTAGATTTCCTGCTGATTTTAGTGATGACTTTTCTAGATTTTTCGTCAACCTACAGCTGGTATGGACGACAACTTCATGACCTAAATCAAGAAGCGCGTGTCTTTTTCGGAAGACTTTACTTCCTTTTAATGATGGAATTGATTCATCGTGTAGATCCATCTCTTCTTTTCTTTCATTGGGTAAAACAGTTTAGTTTAGTTCAAAGCAAAAGTATTTTCAGTTATTTGTTACAGATATATGTGACATATGTTTAAAATAACTTGGTAAATTTTCCCACACTTGGCTTTTTATTTTTCTTTTTATCGTCCTCTATTCCATTTTAAATGAATTTTGACATTTTAGTTTGTTTCTTAATTTATGTCCTTTCCGAGGTAACAATAATTTCGGTGTTAAAACCTAGTTTTATCGTTCATAAATATGTATAAACATGATTTTGAATTCATTTAATTGAAAATTTTGAAAAATTTTACTAGAATTGGGTAGTCAGTATATAAGACTAGGGCTGTTCTTTTTTATCAGAGAGCACTAGATTCTAATACAACTACTGCTTTACTAGTATTTTTAAATGGTAACCAAGTGTTTAAGATAAAAATTTTAAAATCCGAAAGAATTTAACCCCTTCCCACACTTAAGATCTTGCAATGCCCTCATTTGCAAGAAATCAGTAACAATTTAAATTATTGAGGGTGATTTGTGTGAAAATGATTAAATTTTTACCAAAGTTTCCAAATATATTGGCGTTTGTTTGCTGAATGATAAATGGTGCACATCATTTGTTCATTCCGTCTTGTTGTTATTTCACATATATTTTGCATCTTGTCGTCAAAATTAGTTGCTTTTGCTGAACTTAATGCCAGTCTTTGAAAATGCGTTGTTTTACCCTGTTGTGTACATAAGATAAACTGCAAACATATATACATATTTTTGAAGTTTGGTATATTACCCCACATTCAAAAATTATTAAAATCTAAGAATAAAAGTTAAATAATTATAAAAATGATTACAATATTAACAAAAATATTAAATGTATCAATAATTACAAATTACAAAATAAATAAAAAATAATAATAAGTAAACTAAGGATGATATTGGTACCAATAGGGGTTCCAGGCATAACCATAAGTGATATAGAATGCTTCGGCAGGGTCATACGTAGGATATGGTGGCTGCATCTCTATAGACCAAGGAGGGAAGATGGGTTTCGGTGTAGGAATATAGTTTCTACCTATATGTTGGCAATGAGCTATGATCTGGTTCTGATGAACTTGCCAATCTTCAAATGCTCTCTGTCTAGCATTTTCGTATTCCTGAGAAGCTATAAACCTATGCATTTCTTGCATCTCATCCCCCCCTCCTACATTACCTTGCTGCTGGTTTCTCTCCACCTGTGGATGTCTACCATGGTATCGTACTGCGGCGTTATTTCGCCTCTTCAAAACTTTCGCACCATGGTATACATTTAAACCTATAGTATCGCGGGGTTCTGGTTCTTCTACTAATAATCCCCCCCGACTTATATCCACACCGAGATATTCACCAATCAAAGTAATAAAAATTCCACCACCTATTATGCTATGTGGTCGCATCCCCCGAACCATAGCTGATAAATAATAACCCACACAATATGGTATACTTACAGCGCTTTGTGGGTCTCGAATACACATATGGTAAAACAAATCCTGTTCATTTACTTTTTCCTTGTTTTTACCCCTTTGTGTAATCGAATTAGCTAAAAACCTATGTATCACTCTTAATTCGGCTCTATCTATATCCAAATGAGAGTAATTTCCCCCTTTGAAACGGTGATGGCTTGTCATTTGACTCCACACACCGTGTGTATCAAAATTCTCATCTATCTTTCTACCGTTTAGTATCAATCCTCTACAATCGGCAGACGCTAACTCCTCAGGCGTATATATACGTAAAGCCTGAGCCATGTCCAGTAAAGACATGTGGCGCATCGAACCGCCTAACAAAAATCTAATTAAAGAACGATCGGTTAAACTAGCTACCCGATCATTCAACTCTATACTACATAACAATTCTTCACACCATACTTTATATACAGGTCTACGTATGGTGAATAAACATATCCAGTCATTAAAAGAAGAATTACCATACCTCTGTACAAGTAATTCCCTAATTGGCCCGGCCAATTCTACAGCTTCTAAGGGTCCCCATTCTATGACCCTCGGTACCTCAACAACCTTAGAATGAAGAGTATGCAAACCCCTTTGATATTTTGGATAATCTATCCAAAGTCTGTCAAATCTCAGGTTCGGGTGCAACTCTTCCAAGTGCATATCGGAAAAGGTCATGACTGGATGAGGTACATCCTGCTTGTAGTAGTTATCCACCTCCTGTTGTTCCAAATTCTCAGCAGGAGCATTGCGGGCTTGGGATGAAGATTCACCCCTTTCATTCTGCAAAACACATCAAACACAAATTTTGTGCATCCAAATATGCATTAGTGTCAGCAAAATCATCAATCAAAATAATTACAATGACATTATCAATTTATATCAAACTTAAGCTTATTTTCACATTTTTATCAAATCTACACTTTTTCAAATAAGCATATACGAAAATTTTCGCCAAGTTCATAAGCATTCAACTCAAATAACATGTCAAAATAATCATTACTAGCAATCAAACAAGTCTCAAATGGCATTATCTTTCAAAAATCAAGTTCATGAATTTTAGACTTGAAAAAGTCCACTTTAATTCTCAAAATCATGTTTAGGCTCAAAGTTTGGATCATTTAATTACCTAGACATGTTACACTACTCAATTTAGCAACAATTCATGACAAAAATCGGCCATAACCTGTTTATATCAAAAAGCCCCAAATTTTCTCAAGAACACAAACCCTAGATTATTCAAAATTTGAAGTTTAAGGCTTCTAATCATGTTAAACAGCATCAATCTAGGTTATACAAGCATAATACATAAACAATTTAAGCCTAATTACACTAAAAAGCATCAAAATCAAATTGGGGAAAAATTTGCTCAAGAACACCAAATTTCGGATTAAATGGTGTTTAGGTGTAGAAATTTACCATTTTTCTTGAGTAATTCTTAGATAGCATCCTTCTCAACATGATTTTAGCAAAAGATTTGGTGATTAACGGTTAAAAATTGGGATTTTTGGGGTGTTTTTGGGTGGTTTTTCGGCAGTATTTCGCACCTGTTTTTCGGTTTTGAGGTTGTGGACTGATCAGTTCGGGTGTTTATATTTTTTTTTCTGGGTTTTGGTCCCTCCGCGAGTTGCGGAGATTTAGGCTCCAAACTCCGCGAGTCGCGGAGTTTGCTCTTTTTTTTTTTTTTTTTTTTTTTTTTTATAATCATTAACTTATAAAACAATTAAGTATTTAATTTTAAAATTTTGTTTCCCTTGTTATTTAGGACGAGGTCGTTTCGGATCGATGTCCTAGTCCGTCCTTCAACAAAATTTTAAAATTTGTCTTTTAGTAGCGATTGTTTTAAAAGCTAAGATTTTTGGGTTTTTTCAATGTTTTTGGCATACTCTAATTCAATAAGATTAAAAATAATGATAATAAAAGTTCTCGTCCCTCCCTCGGGTAAAGCAATTTCGGTTCAAAGACCTAGTCTTCAACTTACGACGAATTTTAAAAATCATATTCTTAACTTAATGAGATAAAGTAAATTTTTGTTTTTAAATTCACACAACTTAAATATAAAATTCAAAATTATTATTAAAAATTCACACCAAACTTAAAATTTAAAATGCATAAAATTAAAAATTAATATTTTAAAAATTAAAAATTCATACCAAACTTAATTTAAAAATTTATAAATTCATACTAAACTTATATTAATTTTTCAAATATTTACAATTTTAAATATATTGTTTTTACAAAGTTTACAATATTAATTTAAGATTTAAATATTAAGATTAAAAACATGGTAAAAATAAAATTAAAAATCTTTTTGTCTTTTTATCCCACTTTAATCAATCAAATATTATCAAAAATATGCGCCCCTCTTTTCGGTAAAGTAATTTCGGTTCCAAGACCTAATTTAACTCATGACGAATTTTTGAAATATTTTAGGTTGATTGTTTAAAGATATTTATACCTTAAGAATAAACGTTAAATTTCGCAGTGATGTAATAAATTTTTGAATGATATCAATAATTTCGGTCGCCAAACCTAATTTTATTTAATACCAATTTAATACTTTTTAGCGAACAAATTAGCGTTTATTATCAAAAGGTTAAAAATAAAAATAAAAATAAAAACTGTACAGACATACCTGTGAAATAGATTTCTTAGTTATATGATCTATTCCATTCATAAGATAGTCGGTTTAATTGATTTTCCATGGCTACAAAGGCGTAACCTCGAGCATTCAGTGTCTTTTCTTCTAAACATATGAACGGTCCGTCTCTGCATAAAGTAACAAATTCGGTATTTGAATATGTTTGATTATTTGAACATTTACCTCCATGTGACCATTTTCCGCATTTGTGACATCGTTCTAGGTGTCGTGCTCTTCTTTTCGCTGCGGATTTTGATTTTCCTTTACCAAATTGTAACTTATTATCTTCGCATCTGGATTCTTTTCTAACTCCGTCCATTCTTTCTCTGATTACTGATACTATTTCACTCGGTAGTATGTCATTATTTCTTTTAGTGATCAAAGCGTGTAGCATTAGACCATGGTTTAGTTCACAGGCAGTCTTCATTTTGTAAAAACCTAAAAAAAATAAAAATTCAGAATGGGGGGAGAAGACTAGTTCTTTAGGGTCTGCTAGGGAAAGACCATTCGGGTTCCATTTTCGAGAACTACACGAAAACAGACAATCTAACTCTAACAGAAATACATATTATCCTTTAAAGACTTGATTCTCCCCACACTTAGTTAGCTGTGGTATCGAAATTGTGATTAACTTCGTTGTCGACTTCCATCGGACCATGTATGTAATGTTTAACTCTGTGACCATTAACTTTAAATTCAATCCCATTTGAATTTATCAATTCTATCGTTCCGTATGGGAAAACTCTTTTGACTATGAATGGTCCAGACCATCTTGATTTCAATTTTTCAGGAAATAGCTTGAATCGTGAATTGAAAAGAAGAACTCTGTCTCCTTCTTTAAATTCTTTTGAACTTCTGATTCTTTTATCATGCCATTTCTTCGTTCTTTCTTTATAGATTAACGAATTTTCGTATGCTTCATGTCTTAATTCTTCTAATTCATTTAGTTGACTTAATCGTAGACGTCCGGCTTCATGTAAATCAAGATTACATGTCTTCAAAGCCCAAAATGCTTTGTGTTCAATTTCTACTGGTAGATGACATGCTTTTCCATAAACAAGTCTAAAAGGTGTGGTTTCAATTGGAGTTTTGTAGGCTGTTCTAAAAGCCCAGAGTGCATCCTCCAATTTAATGGACCATTCCTTCGGATTTGATCCTAAGGTTTTCTCTAGAATACGTTTTAAAGCTCGGTTGGTATTTTCAACTTGTCCACTTGTTTGTGGATGATATGCGGTGGAGATTTTATGAGTTACTCCATATCTTTTAAGAACTTTCTCAAGTTGATTATTACAGAAATGAGTACCCCGATCACTTATTAAAGCTTTCGGTGTTCCAAACCTTGCAAAAAGACGTTTTAAAAAGTTGACTACAACTCGTGCATCGTTAGTTGGGAGAGCTTGTGCTTCCGCCCATTTAGATACATAATCAATGGCTACGAGTATATATAGATTATTATGAGATTTTGGAAATGGACCCATAAAGTCAATACCCCAAATGTCAAATACTTCACATACTTGGATGACATTTTGTGGCATTTCATCACGTTGACTTATTTTTCCGGCCCTTTGACATGCATCACAGGATTTGCAAAGAAGGTGTGCGTCTTTGTAAATTGTAGGCCAATAGAATCCAGCTTCATAAACTTTTCTTACTGTTAGTTGAGGCCCATAATGCCCTCCTGTTGGTCCTGTGTGACAATGGTTTAAAATTTTACTAGCTTCATCTCCAAATACACATCGGCGTATTATTCCATCGGGACAACTTTTAAACAGATGTGGATCTTCCCAGAAATAGTGTTTTATATCACTGAAGAATTTCTTTCGTCTTTGGTACGATAATCCTTTTTCAAGGAATCCACAAACTAAGTAGTTTGCATAGTCTGCAAACCATGGAATTTCTTTATAATCTATCTTCAATAGATATTCATCAGGAAAGTTGTCTTGTATGGCCGATTCATTCAGAACTTCTAATTCGGGATTTTCAAGACGAGAAAGATGATCAGCGGCGAGATTTTCTGCTCCTCTTTTATCTCGGATTTCAATATCAAACTCTTGTAAGAGTAAGATCCAACGGATTAATCTTGGTTTAGCATCTTGTTTTGAAAATAGGTATCTAAGAGCAGAATGGTCGGTATAGACCACCGTTTTTGCTAGAACGAGATATGATCGAAATTTGTCAAAAGCAAAGACAATAGCAAGGAGTTCTTTTTCAGTAGTTGTATAGTTCGTTTGTGCTCCTTGTAATGTCTTACTAGCATAATATATAGGTTGAAATCGTTTTTCAATCCTTTGTCCTAAAACGGCTCCCATTGCAAAATCACTTGCATCGCACATTAGTTCAAATGGTAGATTCCAATTTGGTGTTATCATGATTGGTGCATTAGTGAGTTTTTCTTTAAGAATATTAAAAGATTTGATACATTCATCTGAAAAGATGAATGGCGCATCCTTTTCTAGGAGTTTATTCATAGGAGTGGCAATTTTAGAAAAATCTTTTATGAAACGTCGGTAAAAACCGGCATGCCCTAGAAAACTCCTAACTCCTCTAACATTGGTGGGATGTGGAAGTTTAGCAATTACATCTACTTTAGCTCTATCCACTTCAATTCCTTCTTTTGAAATTTTATGTCCAAGAACGATGCCTTCTTTAACCATGAAATGGCATTTCTCCCAATTAAGTACTAGATTTGATTGTTCGCATCTAAGAAGCATTCGTTCCAGATTAACTAGACATGATTCAAATGTATCACCGAAGACTGAAAAGTCATCCATGAAAACTTCCATGCATTCTTCTATCATGTCGTGAAAAATCGCCATCATACACCTTTGAAAGGTTGCAGGGGCGTTGCAAAGTCCAAATGGCATGCGTTTGTAAGCAAAAGTACCATAAGGGCACGTGAATGTGGTTTTCTCTTGGTCCTCGGGTGCTATTGGAATTTGAAAATATCCGGAAAATCCATCTAGAAAACAATAGTAACTATTTCCGGCTAATCTTTCCAACATTTGATCTATGAAAGGTAAGGGAAAGTGATCTTTTCTGGTGGCGTCATTTAATTTTGTATAATCAATACACACACGCCATCCTGTTACAGTCCTAGTAGGAATAAGCTCATTTTTCTCATTTGTAATGACAGTCATGCCACCCTTCTTAGGCACGCATTGAACTGGGCTTACCCATGGGCTATCAGAAATTGGATATATCAAACCTCCATCTAGCAGTTTAATAATCTCTTTCTTAACTACATCTTGCATATTAGGATTTAGTCTTCGTTGGCGTTGCACATACATTTTATGACCTTCTTCCATAAGGATTTTATGTGTGAAATACGAAGGACTTATTCCTTTAATATCATGAATCTTCCATGCAATGGCTGGTTTATGAGCTTTCAACACAGAAATGAGTTGTGATTTTTCATTTTCAGTAAGAGAAGACGATATTATTACAGGTAATTCAGATTCACCATGTAAATAAGCGTATTCCAAATGGTTTGGAAGTGGCTTTAACTCTAATTTCGGAGGTTCTTCTATCGATGATTTATATCGATATCTGTCTTCTTCTTTTAGCATTTGAATTTCTTCTGTTGTTGGTTCATATCCATTAGCTATAAGTGTAGCTAACATTTCAGCTTCATCAATTGGTTCATTACCTTCTCCTAAAGAACATTCTCCTGTTCCTTGTAATTCTGGAAATTCTTCTAATAATTCTGCATGTGCATCTATAGTTTGAATATAATAACATGTATCATCTGCAGATTGTGGTTGTTGCATTGCTCTATCAACTGAAAAGGTAACACTCTCATCCTCTATACTTAGGGTCAGTTTCTTACCGAACACGTCTATCATTGCTTTAGCCGTGTTTAAGAATAGTCTTCCTAATATGAGAGGAACTTGAGAATCTTCTTCCATGTCCAAAACAACAAAATCTACTGGAAATACTAAAGTACCAACTTTAACTAGCATGTTCTCCATTATCCCTCTAGGATATTTTATTGATCTATCGGCTAGTTGTATGCTTATTCTGGTTGGTTTCAATTCTCCAAGGTCTAGTTTAGCGTATAGTGAATACGGCATTAGATTTATACTAGCACCTAAGTCTGCCAATTCTTCTATTGAACTAAGACTACCCAGAAAACATGGAATTGTGAAACTTCCTGGATCAGATAATTTTTCTGGTATCTTATTCAACAGCACTGCTGAACAATTAGCATTCATAGTAACAGCCGAGAGTTCTTCCATTTTCTTTCTATTTGAGATTAGATCTTTCAAGAATTTAGCATATCTTGGCATTCCTGAAATCACATCAATGAAAGGAAGATTTACATTTATCTGTTTAAACATATCCAAGAATTTAGATTGCTCGGCTTCAAGTTTTTCTTTCTTCATTTTACTCGGGTAAGGAAGTGGTGGTTGGTATGGTTTAACATAAGGTTTATCCTTAACTGTGTTATCTTCATTAACCTTTTCAACTACCGGTTCTTTTTCCTTATCTTGATCAGGTTGTGGTTCTTGTGGAGTAGTAATAGCTTTATTAGAAGTTACAGGTATTTCAGGTGATTTAAGTGTTGTACCACTTCTTGTGGTAATGGCTTTAGCTGTTTCATTTCGGGGGTTAGCATTTGTATCGCTAGGTAGACTTCCCAGTTTTCTTTCACCTATTAACCTTGCTAGGTTACTTACTTCTTGTTCCAGATTTTGAATAGAAGCTTGTTGATTTCTAAATGCTTGAGCATTTTGTTCATTGGTTTGTTTCTGAGATGTGAAAAACTGCGTTTGAGTTTCAACTAGCTTCGTCCTCATATCTTCTAAATTCGGCTTTTTATCATCGGTTTGTTGTGGTGGTTTGTTTTGAAAATTCGGTCTTTGCTGATTATAAGTATTATTGGATAATTGTTGATTGCTAGGACCTTGTTGGTTGTTGTATGGAATATTTCGGTTATAATTCTGGTTTTGATTGTAAATCGGTCTTGGCGGTTGATAATTATTCTGATAATTATTTCCAGGCCTTTGGTTTATGTATGAAATATTCTCTCTTTGTTCCATTGTTAATTCAATACTGAGACAATCTATTGTCAAATGTGGTCCTCCACACTGCTCACAACTAATTCGTATTGAGTGAATATCTTTAGTCATCTTTTCCATTCGTCGTTCCACAGCATCTATCTTTGCGGAAATGGAATCTAAGTCATGGCTAGAATCGGCTCTAGCTGCTTTAGATGATCTAACGATATCTTTTTCTTGGTGCCACTCATGTGAGTGGGAAGCAGTGTTATCAATAATTTTGTAAGCATCAGTTTCGGTTTTCTTCATAATAGAACCACCAGCTGCTATATCTATGTCTTTTCTTGTAGTGATGTCGCATCCTTGGTAGAATATTTGTACTATTTGACAGGTGTCTAAACCATGTTGCGGACATCCTCTTAATAACTTTCCATATCTTGTCCACGCCTCATATAGAGTTTCATTTGGTTTCTGTGTGAACGTAACAATTTCTGCTTGAAGTCTTACGGCTTTAGATGCAGGAAAGAATTGTTTAAGAAATTTGTCAACTAAAACATCCCTTGTATCGATCGCCCCTTCAGGTAACGATTCCAACCAATCTTTGGCTTCTCCCTTTAAAGTCCAGGGAAATAACATGAGATATATCTGTTCATCCTCCACTTCTCGGATTTTAAATAGTGTGCAGATCCTATTAAAGGTACGTAGATGTTCATTTGGATCTTCCTTCGGCGCACCACTAAATTGGCATTGATTAGTCACCATGTGTAGAATTTGTCCTTTGATTTCATAATCTGGCGCATTAATGTCTGGATGAGTAATTGCGTGACCTTGGCCAGTGCGTTTAGCTCTCATTCGGTCTTCCATACTTAAAGGTTCCAGATTCTCCATAATTGAATTTGTTGAATCGGTATCACTAGATGATTCTGATTTAATGGTTCGTTCCTCAACAATCTCTGTTTGAATGATTGGTGGTTCCGGAGGAAAGTTTAATGGTTCAGGATCTACGAACCGTTCCTGAATATTTTCCGGATTCTCAATTGTGAGGTCGGGTTCAAAAAATGGATTATCGGAAATTTGAACTGAAGTACTTGGTCTACTGGATGACGATTCTAAAGAAAAATCAACGGCGGTTATATTTGCTAAATGTCTTGATCTAGTTACAGGTGGTGAACGTACAAAAGGTGATGAACGTCTTGCTCGGTGCATTCACTGAATATCCTATTAGTTTTTAAAAGGAAAGAAAAATTATAATAAGTTATCCAATCAATAGACTTTTCTGATTTTGCCCACGTTTCGAATAGCCAAAAGATGCAGCAGAGGGGCAGGATTCGTTTGGTCTCAATATAATTGAGGACTGTTTGGCTCCAATAACCCGGTCCACGTACAAATCCAACTATTACTACGAACCAGAAAATTTTGATGTCTATCAATTTAACCACTCAAAATAAATTTTCGTAATTTTAAGAAATTTAGATAAGAAGTAGAATAAAAATCTATGTCCTAAAACTAGAATAGCGAGAAATAAGAGAGAAAAAGAGTTCGTCGAAAAAGGTTGAAAAAGAAAAAATGGTTGAAAAATAAAAGGTGACGGAAAAATAAAAGAAACTTATAAAAACTTAAAAATACTTGACTAACCTAACCTTATTACTACAACTAACTTAAAATTATAATCGCAAATTGAAATTACTAATTGGAATGATAATTGGTACATAGTAAAAGGTGTCTAAAAATATTAAAGCTTACAGGAAAAACTAAATCCCAAATGGAAATAACTTAAAAAGAAACTAAAACTTAAAAAGGCGTCGCAAAATTCTAAAGCACCTAAATCTTAGTCTAAAGAAAAAGCACTTAAGGAATTCTACGGCAAAGCCTAAAAATCTAGGAGTAAAAATAACAATAGCAAAAACTAAGTTTAAAATTAAATATGAGCTAAAAATACAAATATTACGCTACAACGATTAAAAAGGGACAAAATATAAAAATATATAAAAAGTTGTAAAAAGTACAATTTTTATAAAAATATTATTTTTATATTATTTATTTAATAAAACTATTAATTTTACAAATTAATTAAACTAATTAATACTAAATACATAAATTAAATAAAAAGTAAAAATAAAAATAAAACTAATAATAATAATAATAATAATTAGGTTTAAATAATAATTATAATTAATAATAACCCGTAATTAATGCAGGATTAGGGTTTTTTGTCGCCTGTCAGAAAGGCTCCGCGAGTCGCGGCAATTAAAGCATCAAACCCCGCGAGTCGCGGGGTTCCAGAATTCAGCTGACAGGTTTGAAATTTTACGCGTTTTTAAATTTTTTTTTTATTTTCTGTTTTCTGTTTTGAAATAAATAAAAGATTTTAAAATAAAACTTATATTTTTATAAACTAAAATAAAAATAAGGAAACTTATAAAACTTAAATATTTAACAAAATCTTAAAAATACTTATATTTTTGTTTTTCTTTTTATATTTTTGAATAATTAACACGTATTTTTACAAAAACGAATTTTAATAAAAGTTAACTAAAAATCTGTTTTTTTTTTTATATTAGCGTTGCGCTTCCGGCGTTTAAGATAATCCCCGGCAGCGGCGCCAAAAATACTTGATGTTATGCGAGGTGTATATAAAATAGTATTAATTTTAGTGCGAAAATACTATTAAATACGATACAATTTTACACAAGATATTTATTTATTTATAGAATGGATATACTTAAACCTTGCTACAACACTTATAGGCAGTGTACCTAATCGTACAGTAGTGTAGTTTTTAGTAAGTCCGGTTCGTTCCACAGGGAAATCTTTAAACAAAGCTCAACGCTATATTAGTTTACTTTTATTAAAAATACAAATATATATATAAGTAATATTATTATTATAAAGGGGGGTTTTTACCGTTTAATGACCGGTTTGTCGATTTTAAGACTTTAGTCGCAGTTAAAACCTAATGTAAAATATAAAATAAATACAAGACTTAAATTAAAGCATAAAGTAAATAACGATAATGAAATTGCGAATAATAAAAATGCGATAAAATAAAATTGCGATAATTAAAAAGTACGATAATTAAAAGTGCGATTAAATAACAATAAATAAAAGTGCGATAATTAGAAGTGCAATTAAATATAAAATAAAGGAAATTAAATATGAAATAAAAGAATTATGCTTATTTAAACTTCCGTAATCATGATGTTTGACGTGTTGATTTTAGTTTTATGCCCATGGGTTAATTGTCCTTTGTCCTGGATTATTTAATATGTCCGTCTGGTTTTTGTCCATAACAGTCCATCAGTCATAAATATAAAGTGCGAGTGTCCTCATCAAATTATTCTTATACCCGAAGTTAAATATTCCAACTAATTGGGGATTCGAATTGTAACAAGGTTTTAATACTTTGTTTAATGAATACACCAGGTTATCGACTGCGTGTAAACCAAGGTTTTACTACTTTGTTAACAATTACACCAATTACCCTTGAATGTAATTTCACCCCTGTTTTAATTATTCTAGTGGCTATTAATCCATTCCCGTGTCCGGTTAAATGAACGATTATTCGTACATATAAATACCCCGCCCATCGTGTCCGATCGAGTGTATATGGTAATTTATAGGGACGCCCAATTGTAAATCTTTATATTAACATTAACAAACTATCATTTAGTTAAACAAATATAAAGCCCATTAATAGCCCATAGTCTAATTTCCACAAGTGTCGTTCTTTTATCCAAACCCCAATTATGGTACAAAGCCCAATTACCCAATTTTAGTAATTAGTCCAACATCATGATTACTTCGTTTTAAATAAGCATAATAATAACTTAGCTACGAGACATTAATATAAAAAGGTTGAACATAACTTACAATGATTAAAAATAGCGTAGCGTTACACGGACAGAATTTCGACTTACACCCTTACAACATTCGCTAACATACCCTTATTATTAGATTTAAAATTAAAATTAAAATATAAATTATATATATATATATAAATTTTACGTATGATAAGAGAAGAAAAAGATGATGGTTTTTGATCAGAATTCGGTTGGCTTTATAGGCAGTTTTCAAATTTAGGGCTCCGCGACTCGCGGCAAAAGCCTCTTCAAACTCCGCGAGTCACGGAGGTTACTTTTACAGCTCAGTCCTTGGAGTTTTTCTCTGCCGACGGTTTTTTATTTATAAATATAATATATATATATAATTAATATAATTAATTATATATTATATTATATTTATATACATAGTTAACTTGTAATTTTTAGTCCGTTGCGTCGAGCGTTAAGAGTTGACTCTGGTCCCGGTTCCGGATTTTCGAACGTCCTCGCGTACAATTTAATATCTTGTACTTTGCGTTTTGAATCTTGTACTTTTGTAATTTCGAGACGTTTCTTATCAATAATTGGAACCTTTTTGATTGTCTTTTGTACTTTTGAGCTTTTTGGTCGTTTGCGTCTAAAATTCGTCGAATCTGTCTTTTGTCTTCACCTTTTATTATTTAAACGAATATCTCTTGTAAATAGAACAATTGCAACTAAAAGCTTGTCTTTCTTGAGGAATAATGCTATGAAATATATGTTCGTTTTTAGCATTATCACTTATCATTTAACATAATTAACCAAGTGTATCAATATCTTAATATGATTCATATGTACCTAGTAAGACGTTGTTATAACGATAATCGTTATATATATCATTTTCGAGTTTCTTAAATTAATAGTCTCATTTTTATGTATATAACTCATTGTTAAAATAACTAATGAGATACATACTTATAATAAAAACATGTTAACTATATATATAACCATATATATGTTATCGTATAGTTTTTACAAGTTTTAACGTTCGTGAATCACCGGTCAACTTGGGTGGTCAATTGTCTATATGAAACATATTTCAATTAATCAAGTCTTAACAAGTTTGATTGCTTAACATGTTGGAAACATTTAATCATGTAAATATCAATCTCAATTAATATATATAAACATGGAAAAGTTCGGGTCACTACAGTACCTACCCGTTAAATAAATTTCGTCCCGAAATTTTAAGCTGTTGAAGGTGTTGACGAATCTTCTGGAAATAGATGCGGGTATTTCTTCTTCATCTGATCTTCACGCTCCCAGGTGAACTCGGGTCCTCTACGAGCATTCCATCGAACCTTAACAATTGGTATCTTGTTTTGCTTAAGTCTTTTAACCTCACGATCCATTATTTCGACGGGTTCTTCGATGAATTGAAGTTTTTCGTGGATTTGGATTTCATCTAACGGAATAGTGAGATCTTCTTTAGCAAAACATTTCTTCAAATTCGAGACGTGGAAAGTGTTATGTACAGCCGCGAGTTGTTGAGGTAACTCAAGTCGGTAAGCTACTGGTCCGATACGATCAATAATCTTGAATGGTCCAATATACCTTGGATTTAATTTCCCTCATTTACCAAATCGAACAACGCCTTTCCAAGGTGCAACTTTAAGCATGACCATCTCTCCAATTTCAAATTCTATATCTTTTCTTTTAATGTCAGCGTAGCTCTTTTGTCGACTTTGGGCGGTTTTCAACCGTTGTTGAATTTGGATGATCTTCTCGGTAGTTTCTTGTATAATCTCTGGACCCGTAATCTGTCTATCCCCCACTTCACTCCAACAAATCGGAGACCTGCACTTTCTACCATAAAGTGCTTCAAATGGCGCCATCTCAATGCTTGAATGGTAGCTGTTGTTGTAGGAAAATTCTGCTAACGGTAGATGTCGATCCCAACTGTTTCCGAAATCAATAACACATGCTCGTAGCATGTCTTCAAGTGTTTGTATCGTCCTTTCGCTCTGCCCATTAGTTTGTGGATGATAGGCAGTACTCATGTCTAGACGAGTTCCTAATGCTTGCTGTAATGTCTGCCAGAATCTTGAAATAAATCTGCCATCCCTATCAGAGATAATAGAGATTGGTATTCCATGTCTGGAGACGACTTCCTTCAAATACAGTCGAGCTAACTTCTCCATCTTGTCATCTTCTCTTATTGGCAGGAAGTGTGCTAATTTGGTGAGACGATCAACTATTACCCAAATAGTATCAAAACCACTTGCAGTCCTTGGCAATTTAGTGATGAAATCCATGGTAATGTTTTCCCATTTCCATTCTGGGATTTCGGGTTGTTGAAGTAGACCTGATGGTTTCTGATGCTCAGCTTTGACCTTAGAACACGTCAAACATTCTCCTACGTATTTAGCAACATCGGCTTTCATACCCGGCCACCAAAAATGTTTCTTGAGATCCTTGTACATCTTCCCCGTTCCAGGATGTATTGAGTATCTGGTTTTATGAGCTTCTCTAAGTACCATTTCTCTCATATCTACAAATTTTGGTACCCAAATCCTTTCAGCCCTATACCGGGTTCCGTCTTCCCGAATATTAAGATGCTTCTCCGATCCTTTGGGTATTTCATCCTTTAAATTTCCCTCTTTTAAAACTCCTTGTTGCGCCTCCTTTATTTGAGTAGTAAGGTTATTATGAATCATTATATTCATAGATTTTACTCGAATGGGTTCTCTGTCCTTCCTGCTCAAGGCATCGGCTACCACATTTGCCTTCCCCGGGTGGTAACGAATCTCAAAGTCGTAATCATTCAACAATTCAATCCACCTACGCTGCCTCATATTCAGTTGTTTTTGATTAAATATGTGTTGAAGACTTTTGTGGTCGGTATATATAATACTTTTGACCCCATATAAGTAGTGCCTCCAAGTCTTTAATGCAAAAACAACAGCGCCTAATTCCAAATCATGCGTCGTATAATTTTGCTCATGAATCTTCAATTGTCTAGAGGCATAAGCAATCACCTTCGTTCGTTGCATTAATACACAACCGAGACCTTGCTTTGATGCATCACAATAAATCACAAAATCATCATTCCCTTCAGGCAATGACAATATAGGTGTCGTAGTTAGCTTTTTCTTCAATAACTGAAACGCTTTCTCTTGTTCATCCTTCCATTCAAATTTCTTCCCTTTATGCGTTAATGCAGTCAAGGGTTTTGCTATTCTGGAAAAGTCTTGGATGAACCTTCTGTAGTAACCAGCTAGTCCTAAAAACTGGCATATGTGTTTCGAAGTTTTTGGGGTTTCCCACTTTTCAACAGTTTCTATCTTTGCCGGATCCACTGATGTCGTAGGGGGTGTATACAAAATAGTATTAAATTTTTGGTGCGAAATACTATTAAATACGATACAATTTTACGCAAGATATTTATTTATTTATAGAATGGATATACTTAAACCTTGCTACAACACTTATAGGCAGTGTACCTAATCGTACAGTAGTGTAGTTTTTAGTAAGTCAGGTTCGTTCCACAGGGAATCTTTTTTTAAACAAAGCTCAACGCTATATTAGTTTACTTTTATAAAAATACAAACATATATATAAGTAATATTATTATTATAAAGGGGGGTTTTTACCGTTTAATGACCGGTTTGTCGATTTTAAAACTTTAGTCGCAGTTAAAACCAAATGTAAAATAATAAATAAATACAAGACTTAATTTTAAGCGTAAAGTAAATAACGATAATGAAATTGCGATAAAAGTGCGATAAAATAAAATTGCGATAATTAAAAAGTACGATAATTAAAAGTGCGATTAAATAATAATAAATAAAAGTGCGATAATTAGAAGTGCAATTAAATATAAAATAAAGGAAATTAAATATGAAATAAAAGAATTTTGCTTATTTAAACTTCCGTAATCATGATGTTTGACGTGTTGATTTTAGTTTTATGCCCATGGGTTAATTGTCCTTTGTCCTGGATTATTTAATATGTCCGTCTGGTTTTTTTCCATAACAGTCCATCAGTCATAAATATAAAGTGTGAGTGTCCTCATCAAATTATTCTTATACCCGAAGTTAAATATTCCAACTAATTGGGGATTCGAATTGTAACAAGGTTTAAATACTTTGTTTAATGAATACACCAGGTTATCAACTGCGTGTAAACCAAGGTTTTACTACTTTGTTAGCAATTACACCAATTACCCTTGAATGTAATTTCACCCCTGTTTTAATTATTCTAGTGGCTATTAATCCATTCCCGTGTCCGGTTAAATGAACGATTATTCGTACATATAAATACCCCGCCCATCGTGTCCGATCGAGTGTATATGGTAATTTATAAGGACGCCCAATTGTAAATCTTTATATTAACATTAACAAACTACCATTTAGTTAAACAAATATAAAGCCTATTAATAGCCCATAGTCTAATTTCCACAAGTGTCGTTCTTTTGTCCAAACCCCAATTATGGTACAAAGTCCAATTACCCAATTTTAGTAATTAGCCCAACATCATGATTACTTCATTTTAAATAAGCATAATAATAACTTAGCTACGAGACATTAATGTAAAAAGGTTGAACATAACTTACAATGATTAAAAATAGCGTAGCGTTACACGGACAGAATTTCGACTTACACCCTTACAATATTCGCTAACATACCCTTATTATTAGAATTATAATTAAAATTAAAATATAAATTATAAATATATATATATATATTTTACGTATGAGAAGAAGAAGAAAAAGATTGATGAAAATGATCAGAATTCGGTTGGCTTTATAGGCAGTTTTTCATTTTGGGGCTCCGCGACTCGCGGCCTTTTTTTGCCTTCAAACTCCGCGAGTCACGGAGTTTGTTTTTACAGCTCACCCTTTTGGAGTCTTTCTCTGCCGACGGTTATTATTTATAAATATAATATATATATATAATTAATATAATTAATTATATATTATATTATATTTATATACATAGTTAACTTGTAATTTTTAGTCCGTTGCGTCGAGCGTTGAGAGTTGACTCTAGTCCCGGTTCCGGATTTTCGAACGTCCTTGCGTACAATTTTATATTTTGTACTTTGCGTTTTGAATCTTGTACTCTTGTAATTTCGAGACGTTTCTTATCAATAATTGGAACCTCTTTGATTGTCTTTTGTTCTTTTGAGCTTTTTGGTCGTTTGCGTCTTCAATTCGTCGAATCTGTCTTTTGTCTTCACCTTTTATTATTTAAACGAATATCACTTGTAAATAGAACAATTGCAACTAAAAGCTTGTCTTTCTTGAGGAATAATGCTATGAAATATATGTTCGTTTTTAGCATTATCAAATATTCCCACACGAGCGTTGCTTGTCCTCAAGCAATATCGTCTTGAAATACTAGAATCACTTCTTTATTCTTCACACTTTGTACATCAGTGATTTCTATACGGTCGTATGAACAATGGTAGTAACGATATGGTTTACAGTCCCATATGACTATAAAAATTTAGATCCATTAAGGAAATTGGATCTTTATGAAAACATTTGATCTTTTGAAAATCTAGTTTTTACCCTAGATAAGTTTTCCGGAATAACCCTTCACCGGTGTTTGCAAAATAATTTTGTGGGTTGTGTGGGTTTCAGATTTGAAAATTTTAGCTCAACACTTGTGGTTTTGTGTCACCCACTTGCTAACCTTGTATTAGGAAAGCAACACGTCCAGTATACTTGCTCCGTATATTACCTTTCGATAAACTACCATCCGGTTGTAAAGGAAAGCGTTGAACAAGCAACTGTTAAGGCAATGTCCCCTGACATGCTTTTAATTATGGTCTATAACGTGTCGGACGCAATTACTATCCTTGGTAGGAGCAATAGTAAAGCTCACCCTTATAATTTTTCGGTATGGCACAAGGTCCTGTCTTTGACCATGCTATGCAACCACCGTTCTTACGGTTGACACCCGATTTAGTTCAGGTGACCTAATGAATTCCAGGTGAATTCCTAGGATTTTACGTTCAATGGTAATGAACGCATTGAAAATGGGTTTTCAGAAAACAAATCGGTTTATAATTTTGATCAAAATATTTTCTCGTTCAAGCTCGAGTTTAGATATCATTGAATTCCATGAGTTTGAATTCTCAATCTTTAAGGTCAATCTCTAGGATTGAGTAATATCAGTCTTAAAAGCTGATTTTTAATCTTTAAGGAGATTATCCTTTCTAGGGATCTGATTCATTAGTCTTATCCAGCTAATTTGCATGGTGCCCCCCCATTGTACGAGATAAATCCTTCTCATGGTTAGGATAAATCTGACCACTTGGCGACCCTGTTTAATGCTGAGGTCCGTGGATTTCCTGCTGATTTTAGTGATGACTTTTCTAGATTTTTCGTCAACCTACAGCTGGTCTGGACGACAACTTCATGACCTAAATCAAGAAGCACGTTTCTTTTTCGGAAGACTTTACTTCCTTTTAATGATGGAATTGATTCATCATGTAGATCCATCTCTTCTTTTCTTTCATCGGTTAAAACAGTTTAGTTTAGTCCTAAGCAAAAGTATTTTCAGTTATTTGTTACAGATATATGTGACATATGTTTAAGATAACTTGGTAAATTTTCCCACACTTGGCTTTTATTTTCCTTTTTATCGTCCTCTATTCCATTTTAAATGAATTTTAACATTTTGGTTTGTTTCTCAATTTATGTCCATTTTGAGGTAACAATAATTTCGGTGTTAAAACCTAGTTTTATCGTTCATAAATATGTATAAACATGATTTTTAGTTCATTTAATTGAAAATTTTGAAAATTTTTACTAGAATTGGGTAGTCAGTATATAAGACCAGGGCTGTTCTTTATTATCAGAGAGCACTAGATTCTAATACAACTACTGCTTTACTAGTATTTTTAATGGTAACCAAGTGTATAAAGTAAAAATTTTTAAAATCCGAAAGAATTTAACCCCTTCCCACACTTAAGATCTTGCAATGCCCTCATTTGCAAGAAATCAGTAACAATTTAAATTATTGAGGGTGATTAGTGTGAAAATGATTAAATTTTTACCAAAGTTTCCAAATATATTGGCGTTTATTTGCTGAATGATAAATGGTGCACATCATTTGTTCATTCCGTCTTGTTGTTATTTCACATATATTTTGCATCTTGTCGTCAAAATTAGTTGCTTTTGCTGAACTTAATGTCAGTCTTTGAAAATGCGTTGGTTTACCCTGTTGTGTACATAAGATAAACTGCAAACATATATACATATTTTTGAAGTTTGGTATATTACCCCACATTCAAAAATTATTAAAATCTAAGAATAAAAGTTAGATAATTATAAAAATGATTACAGTATTAACAAAAGCATTAAACGTATCTATAATTACAAATTACAAAAAAAATAAAAATAATAAGTATACTAGGGATGATACTGGTACCAATAGGGGTTCCAGGCATAACCATAGGTGCTATAGAATGCTTCGGCAGGGTCATACGTAGGATACGGTGGCTGCATCTCTATAGACCAGGGAGGGAAGATGGGTTTCGGTGTAGGAATATAGTTTCTACCTATATGTTGGTAATGAGCTATGATTTGGTTCTGATGAACTTGCCAATCTTCAAATGCTCTCTGTCTAACATTTTCGTATTCTTGAGAAGCTATAAACCTTTGCATTTCCTGCATCTCATTCCCCCCTCCTACATTACCTTGCTGTTGGTTTCTCTCCACCTGTGGATGTCTACCATGGTATCGTACTGCGGCGTTATTTCGCCTATTCAAAACTTTCGCACCATGGTATACATTTAAACCTATAGTATCGCGGGGTTCTGGTTCTTCTACTAATAATCCCCCCCGACTTATATCCACACCGAGATATTCACCAATCAAAGTAATAAAAATACCACCTCCTATTATGCTATGCGGTCGCATCCCCCGAACCATAGCTGATAAATAATAACCCACATAATATGGTATACTTACAGCGCTTTGTGGGTCTCGAATACACATATGGTAAAACAAATCCTGTTCATTTACTTTTTCCTTGTTCTTACCCCTTTGTGTAATCGAATTAGCTAAAAACCTATGTATCACTCTTAATTCGGCTCTATCTATATCCAAATAAGAGTAATTTCCCCCTTTGAAACGGTGATGGCTTGTCATTTGACTCCACACACCGTGTGTATCAAAATTTTCATCTATCTTTCTACCGTTTAGTATCAATCCTCTACAATCGGCAGACGCTAACTCCTCAGGCGTATATATACGTAAAGCCTGAGCCATGTCCAGTAAAGACATATGGCGCATCGAACCGCCTAACAAAAATCTAATAAAAGAACGATCGGTTAAACTAGCTACCCGATCATTCAACTCTATACTACATAACAATTCTTCACACCATACTTTATATACAGGTCTACGCATGGTGAATAAACGTACCCAGTCATTAAAAGAAGAATTACCATACCTCTGTACAAGTAATTCCCTAATTGGCCCGGCCAATTCTACAGCTTCTAAGGGTCCCCATTCTATGACTCTCGGTACCTCAACAACCTTAGAATGAAGAGTATGCAAACCCCTTTGATATTTTGGATAATCTATCCAAAGTCTGTCAAATCTCAGGTTCGGGTGCAACTCTTCCAAGTGCATATCGGAAAAGGTCATGACTGGATGAGGTATATCCTGCTTGTAGTAGTTATCCACCTTCTGTTGTTCCAAATTCTCAGTAGGAGCATTGCGGGCTTGGGATGAAGATTCACCCCTTTCATTCTGCAAAACACATCAAACACAATTTTTGTGCATCCAAATATGCATTAGTGTCAGCAAAATCATCAATCAAAATAATTACAATGACATTATCAATTTATATCAAACTTAAGCTCATTTTCACATTTTTATCAAATCTACACTTTTTCAAATAAGCATATACGAAAATGTTCGCCAAGTTCATAAACATTCAACTCAAATAACATGTCAAAATAATCATTACTAGCAATTAAACAAGTCTCAAATGGCATTATCTTTCAAAAATCAAGTTCATGAATTTTAGACTTGAAAAAGTCCACTTTAATTCTCAAAATCATGTTTAGGCTCAAAGTTTGGATCATTTAACTACCTAAACATGTTACACTACTTAATTTAGCAACAATTCATGACAAAAATCGGCCATAACCTGTTTATATCAAAAAGCCCCAAATTTGCTCAAGAACACAAACCCTAGATTATTCAAAATTTGAATTTTAAGGCTTCTAATCATGTTAAACAGCATCAATCTAGGTTATACAAGCATAATACATAAACAATTTAAGCATAATTACACTAAAAAGCATCAAAATCAAATTGGGGAAAAAATTGCTCAAGAACACCAAATTTCGGATTAAATGGTGTTTAGGTGTAGAAATTTACCGTTTTTCTTGAGTAATTCCTAGATAGCATCCTTCTCAACATGATTTTAGCAAAAGATTTGGTGATTAACGGTTAAAAATTGTGATTTTGGGGGTTTTTTTTCGGGTTTTTCGTGGGTTATTTCGCAGTATTTTGCTGTTGTTTGAGTTGTGTGGTGCACTGATCTGTTTTTTTACGTTTTATTTTTTTCTGTAAATTGGTCCCTCCGCGACTCGCGGCATTTAACCCTTCAAACTCCGCGAGTCGCGGAGTTTGATTTTTTTTTTTTTGAACATTAACTTTTGAAACAATTAAGTACTTAATTTTAAAATTTTGTTTCCCTTGTTATTTAGGACGAGGTCGTTTCAGATCGATGTCCTAGTCCGTCCCTCGACAAAATTTTAAAATTTGTCTTTTTGTAGCGATTGTTTTAAAAGCTAAGATTTTTGGGGGTTTTTTTTTTTTTTAATGTTTTTGGCATACTTTAATTCAATAAGATTAAAAATAATGATAATAAAAGTTCTCGTCCCTCCCTCGGGTAAAGCAATTTCGGTTCAAAGACCTAGTCTTCAACTTACGACGAATTTTAAAAATCATATTTTTAACTTAATGAGATAAAGTAAATTTTTGTTTTTAAATTCACACAACTTAAATATGAAATTCAAAATTAATATTAAAAATTCACACCAAACTTAAAATTTGAAATGCATAAAATTAAAAATTCATATTTTAAAAATTAAAAGTTCACACCAATCTTAATTTAAAAATTCATATTATAAATTCATACCAAACTTATATTAATTTTTCAAATATTTACAATTTTAAAAATATTGTTTTTATAAAGTTTACAATATTAATTTAAGATTTAAATATTAATTTTAAAAACATGGTAAAAATAAAATTAAAAATCTTTTTGTCTTTTTATCCCACTTTAATCAATCAAATATTATCAAAAATATGCGCCCCTCTTTTCGGTAAAGTAATTTCGGTTCCAAGACCTAATTTAACTCATGACGAATTTTTGAAATATTTTGGGTTGATTGTTTAAAAATATTTATACCTTAAGAATAAACGTTAAATTTCGCAGTGATGTAATAAATTTTTGAATGATATCAATAATTTCGGTCGCCAAACCTAATTTTATTCAATACCAATTTAATACTTTTTAGCGAACAAATTAGCGTTTATTATCAAAAGGTTAAAAATAAAAATAAAAATAAAAACTGTACAGACATACCTGTGAAATAGATTTCTTAGTTATATGATTTATCCCATTCATAAGATAGTCGGTTTAATTGGTTTTCCATGGCTACATAGGCGTAACCGCGAGCATTCAGTGTCTTTTCTTCTAAACATATGAACGGTCCGTCTCTGCATAAAGTAACAAATTCGGTATTTGAATAGGTTTGATTATTTGAACATTTACCTCCATGTGACCATTTTCCGCATTTGTGACATCTTTCTAGGTGTCGTGCTCTTCTTTTTGCTGCGGATTTTGATTTTCCTTTACCAAATTGTAACTTATTATCTTCGCATCTGGATTCTTTTCTAACTCCGTCCATTCTTTCTCTGATTACTGATACTATTTCACTTGGTAGTATGTCATTATTTCTTTTAGTGATCAAAGCGTGTAGCATTAGACCATGGTTTAGTTCACAGGCAGTCTTCATTTCGTAAAAACCTAAAAAAAATAAAAATTCAGAATGGGGGGAGAAGACTAGTTCTTTAGGGTCTGCTAGGGAAAGACCATTCGGGTTCCATTTTCGAGAATTACACGAAAACAGACAATCTAACTCTAACAGAAATACATATTATCCTTTAAAGACTTGATTCTCCCCACACTTAGTTAGCTGTGGTGTCGAAATTGTGATTAACTTCGTTGTCGACTTCCATTGGACCATGTATGTAATGTTTAACTCTGTGACCATTAACTTTAAATTCAATCCCATTTGAATTTATTAATTCTATCATTCCGTATGGGAAAACTCTTTTGACTATGAATGGTCCAGACCATCTTGATTTCAATTTTCCAGGAAATAGCTTGAATCGTGAATTGAAAAGAAGAACTCTGTCTCCTTCTTTAAATTCTTTTGAACTTCTGATTCTTTTATCATGCCATTTCTTCGTTCTTTCCTTATAGATTAATGAATTTTCGTATGCTTCATGTCTTAATTCTTCTAATTCGTTTAGTTGACTTAATCGTAGACGTCCAGCTTTATGTAAATCAAGATTACATGTTTTCAAAGCCCAAAATGCTTTGTGTTCAATTTCTACTGGAAGATGACATGCTTTTCCATAAACAAGTCTAAAAGGTGTGGTTCCAATTGGAGTTTTGTAGGCTGTTCTAAAAGCCCAGAGTGCATCCTCCAATTTAATGGACCATTCCTTCGGATTTGATCCTACGGTTTTCTCTAGAATACGTTTTAAAGCTCGGTTGGTATTTTCAACTTGTCCACTTGTTTGAGGATGATATACGGTGCAGATTTTATGAGTTACTCCATATCTTTTAAGAACTTTCTCAAGTTGATTATTACAGAAATGAGTACCCCGATCACTTATTAAAGCTTTCGGTGTTCCAAACCTTGCAAAAAGACGTTTTAAAAAGTTGACTACAACTCGTGCATCGTTAGTTGGGAGAGCTTGTGCTTCCGCCCATTTAGATACATAATCAATGGCTACGAGTATATATAGATTATTATGAGATTTTGGAAATGGACCCATAAAGTCAATACCCCAAATGTCAAATACTTCACATACTTGGATGACATTTTGTGGCATTTCATCACGTTGACTTATTTTTCCGGCCCTTTGACAAGCATCACAGGATTTGCAAAGAAGGTGTGCGTCTTTGTAAATTGTAGGCCAATAGAATCCAGCATCATAAACTTTTCTTGCTGTTAGTTGAGGCCCATAATGCCCTCCTGTTGGTCCTGTGTGACAATGGTTTAAAATTTTACTAGCTTCATCTCCAAATACACATCGGCGTATTATTCCATCGGGACAACTTTTAAACAAATGTGGAACTTCCCAGAAATAGTGTTTTATATCACTGAAGAATTTCTTTCGTTTTTGGTACGATAATCCTTTTTCAAGGAATCCACAAACTAAGTAGTTTGCATAGTCTGCAAACCATGGGATTTCTTTATAATCTATCTTCAATAGATATTCATCAGGAAAGTTGTCTTGTATGGCTGATTCATTTAGAACTTCTAATTCGGGATTTTCAAGACGAGAAAGATGATCAGCGGCGAGATTTTCTGCTCCTCTTTTATCTCGGATTTCAATATCAAACTCTTGTAAGAGTAAGATCCAACGGATTAATCTTGGTTTAGCATCTTGTTTTGAAAATAGGTATCTAAGAGCAGAATGGTCGGTATAGACCACCGTTTTTGCTAGAACGAGATATGATCGAAATTTGTCAAAAGCAAAGACAATAGCAAGGAGTTCTTTTTCAGTAGTTGTATAGTTCGTTTGTGCTCCTTGTAATGTCTTACTAGCATAATATATAGGTTGAAATCGTTTTTCAATCCTTTGTCCTAAAACGGCTCCCATTGCAAAATCACTTGCATCGCACATTAGTTCAAATGGTAGATTCCAATTTGGCATTATCATGATCGGTGCATTAGTGAGTTTCTCTTTAAGAATATTAAAAGATTTGATACACTCATCTGAAAAGATGAATGGAGCATTCTTTTCTAGGAGTTTATTTATAGGAGTGGCAATTTTAGAAAAATCTTTTATGAAACGTCGGTAAAAACCGGCAAGCCCTAGAAAACTCCTAACTCCTCTAACATTGGTGGGATGTGGAAGTTTAGCAATTACATCTACTTTAGCTCTATCCACTTCAATTCCTTCTTTTGAAATTTTATGTCCAAGAACGATGCCTTCTTTAACCATGAAATGGCATTTCTCCCAATTAAGTACTAGATTTGATTGTTCACATCTAAGAAGCATTCGTTCCAGATTAACTAGACATGATTCAAATGTATCACCGAAGACTGAAAAGTCATCCATGAAAACTTCCATGCATTCTTCTATCATGTCGTGAAAAATCGCCATCATACACCTTTGAAAGGTTGCAGGGGCGTTGCAAAGTCCAAATGGCATGCGTTTGTAAGCAAAAGTACCATAAGGGCACGTGAATGTGGTTTTCTCTTGGTCCTCGGGTGCTATTGGAATTTGAAAATATCCGGAAAATCCATCTAGAAAACAATAGTAACTATTTTCGGCTAATCTTTCCAACATTTGATCTATGAAAGGTAAGGGAAAGTGATCTTTTCTGGTGGCGTCATTTAATTTTGTATAATCAATACACACAAACCATCCTGTTACAGTCCTAGTAGGAATAAGCTCATTTTTCTCATTTGTAATGACAGTCATGCCACCCTTCTTAGGCACGCATTGAACTGGGCTTACCCATGGACTATCAGAGATTGGATAAATTAAACCTGCATCTAGCAGTTTAATAATCTCTTTCTTAACTACATCTTGCATATTAGGATTTAGTCTTCGTTGGCGTTGCACATACGTTTTATGACCTTCTTCCATAAGGATTTTATGTGTGCAATACGAAGGACTTATTCCTTTAATATCATGAATCTTCCATGCAATGGCTGGTTTATGAGCTTTCAACACAGAAATGAGTTGTGATTTCTCATTTTCAGTAAGAGAAGACGATATTATTACAGGTAATTCAGATTCACCATGTAAATAAGCGTATTCCAAATGGTTTGGAAGTGGCTTTAACTCTAATTTCGGTGGTTCTTCTATCGATGATTTGTATCGATATCTGTCTTCTTCTTTTAGCATTTGAATTTCTTCTGTTGTTGGTTCATATCCATTAGCTATAAGTGTAGCTAACATTTCAGCTTCATCAATTGGTTCATTACCTTCTCCTAAAGAACATTCTCCTGTTCCTTGTAATTCTGGAAATTCTTCTAATAATTCTGCATGTGCATCTATAGTTTGAATATAATAACATGTATCATCTGCAGATTGTGGTTGTTGCATTGCTCTATCAACTGAAAAGGTAACACTCTCATCCTCTATACTTAGGGTCAGTTTCTTACCGAACACGTCTATCATTGCTTTAGCCGTGTTTAAGAATGGTCTTCCTAATATGAGAGGAACTTGAGAATCTTCTTCCATGTCCAGAACAACAAAATCTACTGGAAATACTAAAGTACCAACTTTAACTAGCATGTTCTCCATTATCCCTCTAGGATATTTTATTGATCTATCGGCTAGTTGTATGCTTATTCTGGTTGGTTTTAATTCTCCAAGGTCTAGTTTAGTGTATAGTGAATACGGCATTAGATTTATACTAGCACCTAAGTCTGCCAATGCTTCTATTGAACTAAGACTACCCAGAAAACATGGAATTGTGAAACTTCCTGGATCAGATAGTTTTTCTGGTATCTTATTCAACAGCACTGTTGAACAATTAGCATTCATAGTAACAGCCGAGAGTTCTTCCATTTTCTTTCTATTTGAGATTAGATCTTTCAAGAATTTAGCATATCTAGGCATTCCTGAAATCACATCAATGAAAGGAAGATTTACATTTATCTGTTTAAACATATCCAAAAATTTGGATTGCTCGGCTTCAAGTTTCTCTTTCTTCATTTTACTCGAGTAAGGAAGTGGTGGTTGGTATGGTTTAACATAAGGTTTATCCTTAACTGTGTTATCTTCATTAACCTTTTCAACTACCGGTTCTTTTTCCTTATCTTGATCAGGTTGTGGTTCTTGTGGAGTAGGAATGGTTTCATCAGAAGTTGCAGGTATTTCAGGTGGTTTAAGTATTGTGCCACTTCTTGTGGTAATGGCTTTAGCTGTTTCACTCCGGGGGTTAGCATTTGTATCACTAGGTAGACTTCCCGGTTTTCTTTCACCTATTAACCTTGCTAGGTTACTTACTTCTTGTTCCAGATTTTGAATAGAAGCTTGTTGATTTCTAAATGCTTGAGCATTTTGTTCATTGGTTTGTTTTTGAGATGTAAAAAACTGCGTTTGAGTTTCAACTAGCTTCGTCATCATATCTTCTAAATTCGGCTTTTTATCATCGGTTTGTTGTGGTGGTTTGTTTTGAAAATTAGGTCTTTGCTGGTTGTAAGTATTATTGGATATTTGTTGATTGCTAGGACCTTGTTGGTTGTTGTATGGAAAATTTCGGTTATAATTTTGGTTTTGATTGTAAATCGGTCTTGGCGGTTGATAATTATTCTGATAATTATTTCCAGGCCTTTGGTTTATGTATGAAATATTCTCTCTTTGTTCCATTGTTAATTCAATACTGAGACAATCTTTTGTCAAATGTGGTCCTCCAAATTTCTCACAACTAATTCGTATTGAGTGAATATCTTTAGTCATCTTTTCCATTCGTCGTTCCACAGCATCTATCTTTGCGGAAATGGAATCTAAGTCATGGCTAGAATCGGCTCTAGCTGCTTTAGATGATCTAACGATGTCTTTTTCTTGGTGCCACTCATGTGAGTGGGAAGCAGTGTTATCAATAATTTTTTAAGCATCAGTTTCGGTTTTCTTCATAATAGAACCACCAGCTGCTATATCTATGTCTTTTCTTGTAGTGATATCGCATCCTTGGTAGAATATTTGTACTATTTGACAGGTGTCTAAACCATGTTGCGGACATCCTCTTAACAACTTTCCATATCTAGTCCACGCCTCATATAGAGTTTCATTTGGCTTCTGTGTAAACGTAACAATTTCTGCTTGAAGTCTTACGGCTTTAGATGCAGGAAAGAATTGTTTAAGAAATTTGTCAACTAAAACATCCCATGTATCGATCGCCCCTTCAGGTAACGATTCTAACCAATCTTTGGCTTCTCCCTTTAAAGTCCAGGGAAATAACATGAGATATATCTGTTCATCCTCCACTTCTCGTATTTTAAATAGTGTGCAGATCCTATTAAAGGTACGTAGATGTTCATTTGGATCTTCCTTCGGCGCACCACTAAATTGGCATTGATTAGTCACCATGTGTAGAATTTGTCCTTTGATTTCATAATCTGGCGCATTAATGTCTGGATGAGTAATTGCGTGACCTTGGCCAGTGCGTTTAGCTCTCATTCGGTCTTCCATACTTAAAGGTTCCAGATTCTCCATAATTGAATTTGTTGAATCGGAATCACTAGATGATTCTGATTTAATGGTTCGTTCCTCAACAATCTCTGTTTGAATGATTGGTGGCTCCGGAGGAAAGTTTAATGGTTCAGGATCTACGAACCATTCCTGAATATTTTCCGGATTCTCAATTGTGAGGCCGGGTTCAAAAAATGGATTATCGGAAATTTGAACTGAAGTACTTGGTCTACTGGATGATGATTCTAAAGAAAAATCAACGGCGGTTATATTTGTTAAACGATGTCTTGATCGAGTTATAGGTGGTGAACGTACAAAAGGTGATGAACGTCTTGCTCGGTGCATTCACTGAATATCCTATTAGTTTTTAAAAGGAAAGAAAAATTATAATAAGTTATCCAACCAATAGACTTTTCTGATTTTGCCCACGTTTCGAATAGCCAAAAGATGCAGCAGAGGGGCAGGATTCGTTTGGTCTCAATATAATTGAGGACTGTTTGGCTCCAATAACCCGGTCCACGTACAAATCCAACTATTACTACGAACCAGAAAATTTTGATGTCTATTAATTTAACCACTTAAAATAAATTTTCGTAATTTTAAGAAATTTAGATAAGAAGTAGAATAAAAATCTATGTCCTAAAAACTAGAATAGCGAGAAATAAGAAAGAAAAATAGTTCGTCGGAAAAAGGTTGAAAAAGAAAAATGGTTGAAAAAAATAAAAGGTGACGGAAAAATAAAAGAAACTTATAAAAACTTAAAAATACTTGACTAACCTAACCTTATTACTACAACTAACTTAAAATTATAATCGCAAATTGAGATTACTAATTGGAATGATAATTGATACATAGGTAAAAGTTGTCTAAAAATATTAAAGCTTACAAGAAAAACTAAATCCCAAATGGAATTAATTTAAAAGGAAACTAATACTTAAAAAGACGTCGCAAAATTCTAAAGTACCTAAATCTTAGTCTAAAGAAAAAGCACTTAAGGAATTCTACGGCAAAGCCTAAAAATCTAGGAGTAAAAATGACTATGGTAAAAACTAAGTTTAAAATTAAATATGAGCGAAAAATAATACAAATATTACGCTACAACGATTAAAAAGGGACAAAATATAAAAATATACAAAAAGTTGTAAAAATTACAATTTTTATAAAAATATTATTTTTATATTATTTATTTAATAAAACTACTAATTTTACAATTTAATTAAACTAATTTAACTAAAATATATAAATTAAATAAAAAGTAAAAGTAATTATAATAATAATAATTAGTTAGGGTTATAATAATAATAATAATTAATAATTAACCGTAATTAATGCTGAATTAGGGCTTCTGTCGGCGTGTCAGGTTATCTTCGCGACTTGCGGTATTTAATGCTTCAAACCCCGCGACTCGCGGGGTTCAGAAATTCAACTCTGGAGCAGTTTTAATTTACGCATTTTTTATTTATTTATTTATTTATTTTTCTGTTTTTAAATATGTGTATTAATAAAACTTTTATATTTAAAACTTTAAAAAAAAAATCGAATCACTTTATAATTTTATAAATAAAAATCTTAAAACTAGATTTATATATATATATATATATTTTTTTTTATATTTATATGTTTTTAAATAAAAACAAAATACTTAAATAAAACTTATGTTTTTATAAAAACAAAGAAACTTTATAAAACTTAAATATTTATCAAACTCCTAAAAATATTTATATTTTTGTTTTTCTTTTTATATTTTCGAATATTTAAAATGTTTTTTTTTTTTTACAAAAACGAATTTTAATAAAAGTAAACTAAATTTTTTTTTTTTTTTTTATATTAGTGTTGCGCTTCCGGCTTTTAAGAGAGTTCCCCGGCAGCGGCGCCAAAAATACTTGATGTCGTAGGGGGTGTATACAAAATAGTATTAAATTTTTGGTGCGAAATACTATTAAATACGATACAATTTTACACAAGATATTTATTTATTTATAGAATGGATATACTTAAACCTTGCTACAACACTTATAGGCAGTGTACCTAATCGTACAGTAGTGTAGTTTTTAGTAAGTCCGGTTCGTTCCACAGGGAATCTTTTTTTAAACAAAGCTCAACGCTATATTAGTTTACTTTTATAAAAATACAAACATATATATAAGTAATATTATTATTATAAAGGGGGGTTTTTACCGTTTAATGACCGGTTTGTCGATTTTAAAACTTTAGTCGCAGTTAAAACCAAATGTAAAATAATAAATAAATACAAGACTTAATTTTAAGCGTAAAGTAAATAACGATAATGAAATTGCGATAAAAGTGCGATAAAATAAAATTGCGATAATTAAAAAGTACGATAATTAAAAGTGCGATTAAATAACAATAAATAAAAGTGCGATAATTAGAAGTGCAATTAAATATAAAATAAAGGAAATTAAATATGAAATAAAAGAATTATGCTTATTTAAACTTCCGTAATCATGATGTTTGACTTGTTGATTTTAGTTTTATGCCCATGGGTTAATTGTCCTTTGTCCTGGATTATTTAATATGTCCGTCTGGTTTTTGTCCATAACAGTCCATCAGTCATAAATATAAAGTGCGAGTGTCCTCATCAAATTATTCTTATACCCGAAGTTAAATATTCCAACTAATTGGGGATTCGAATTGTAACAAGGTTTTAATACTTTGTTTAATGAATACACCAGGTTATCAACTGCGTGTAAACCAAGGTTTTACTACTTTGTTAGCAATTACACCAATTACCCTTGAATGTAATTTCACCCATGTTTTAATTATTCTAGTGGCTATTAATCCATTCCCGTGTCCGGTTAAATGAACGATTATTCGTACATATAAATACCCCGCCCATCGTGTCCGATCGAGTGTATATGGTAATTTATAAGGACGCCCAATTGTAAATCTTTATATTAACATTAACAAACTATCATTTAGTTAAACAAATATAAAGCCTATTAATAGCCCATAGTCTAATTTCCACAAGTGTCGTTCTTTTGTCCAAACCCCAATTATGGTACAAAGTCCAATTACCCAATTTTAGTAATTAGCCCAACATCATGATTACTTCGTTTTAAATAAGCATAATAATAACTTAGCTACGAGACATTAATGTAAAAAGGTTGAACATAACTTACAATGATTAAAAATAGCGTAGCGTTACACGGACAGAATTTCGACTTACACCCTTACAATATTCGCTAACATACCCTTATTATTAGAATTATAATTAAAATTAAAATATAAATTATAAATATATATATATATATTTTACGTATGAGAAGAAGAAGAAAAAGATTGATGAAAATGATCAGAATTCGGTTGGCTTTATAGGCAGTTTTTCATTTTGGGGCTCCGCGACTCGCGGCCTTTTTTTGCCTTCAAACTCCGCGAGTCGCGGAGTTTGTTTTTACAGCTCACCCTTTTGGAGTCTTTCTCTGCCGACGGTTTTTATTTATAAATATAATATATATATAATTAATATAATTAATTATATATTATATTATATTTATATACATAGTTAACTTGTAATTTTTAGTCCGTTGCGTCGAGCGTTGAGAGTTGACTCTAGTCCCGGTTCCGGATTTTCGAACGTCCTTGCGTACAATTTTATATTTTGTACTTTGCGTTTTGAATCTTGTACTCTTGTAATTTCGAGACGTTTCTTATCAATAATTGGAACCTCTTTGATTGTCTTTTGTTCTTTTGAGCTTTTTGGTCGTTTGCGTCTTCAATTCGTCGAATCTGTCTTTTGTCTTCACGTTTTATTATTTAAACGAATATCACTTGTAAATATAACAATTGCAACTAAAAGCTTGTCTTTCTTGAGGAATAATGCTATGAAATATATGTTCGTTTTTAGCATTATCATCCACCTTAATACCTTCTTTGTTCACTATGTGATCGAGGAATTGAACTTCTTCCAACCAAAATGCACACTTTGAAAACTTAGCGTACAATTCTTCCTTCCTCAATACTTCTAACACCTTTCTCAAATGGTCACCGTGTTCTTGGTCATTCTTTGAGTAAATAAGTATGTCATCAATGAAAACAATGACAAACTTATCAAGGTATGATCCACACACTCGGTTCATAAGGTCCATGAACACAGCTGGTGCATTAGTTAAACAAAATGGCATGACCATAAACTCGTAATGACCGTAACGTGTTCTGAAAGCAGTCTTTGGAATATCATCTTCTTTCACCCGCATTTGATGATACCCGGAACGTAAGTCAATCTTTGAATAAATAGACGAGCCTTGTAGTTGATCAAATAAGTCGTCGATTCTTGGTAGTGGGTAGCGGTTCTTGATGGTAAGTTTGTTCAACTCTCGGTAGTCGATACACAACCTGAATGTACCATCTTTCTTCTTGACAAACAAAACAGGAGCTCCCCACGGTGATGTGCTTGGTCGAATGAAACCACGCTCTAAAAGTTCTTGTAATTGGCTTTGCAGTTCTTTCATCTCGCTGGGTGCGAGTCTGTAAGGAGCACGAGCTATTGGTGCAGCTCCTGGTACAAGATCTATTTGAAATTCAACGGATCGATGTGGGGGTAATCCCGGTAATTCTTTCGGAAATACATCTGGAAATTCTTTTGCGACGGGAACATCATTGATGCTCTTTTCTCCAGTTTGTACTTTCTCGACGTGTGCTAGAACAGCATAGCAACCTTTTCTTATTAGTTTTTGTGCCTTTAAATTACTAATAAGATGTAGCTTCGTGTTGCCCTTTTCTCCGTACACCATTAAGGGTTTTCCTTTTTCTCGTATAATGCGAATTGCATTTTTGTAACAAACGATCTCTGCTTTCACTTCTTTCAACCAGTCCATACCGATTATCACATCAAAACTCCCTAACTCTACTAGTATCAAATCAATCTTAAATGTTTCGCTAACCAGTTTAATTTCTCGATTCCGACATATATTATCTGCTGAAATTAATTTACCATTTGCTAATTCGAGTAAAAATTTACTATCCAAAGGCGTCAATGGACAACTTAATTTAGCACAAAAATCTCTACTCATATAGCTTCTATCCGCACCCGAATCAAATAAAACGTAAGCAGATTTATTGTCAATAAGAAACGTACCCGTAACAAGCTCCGGGTCTTCTTGTGCCTCTGCCGCATTAATATTGAAAACTCTTCCGCGGCCTTGTCCATTCGTGTTCTCCTGGTTCGGGCAATTTCTAATAATGTGGCCCGGTTTTCCACATTTATAACAAACTACATTGGCATAACTTGCTCCGACACTACTTGCTCCGCCATTACTCGTTCCGACACCATTTGTTCCTTTCGTTCTATTAACCCCTGGTCCGTAGACCTCACACTTCGCCGCGCTATGACCATTTCTTTTACACTTGTTGCAAAATTTGGTGCAGAACCCCGAGTGATACTTTTCACACCTTTGGCATAGCTGCTTCTGATTGTTGTTGTTGTTGCGGTTATTATTGTTGTTGGGATGATTGTTGTAGTTGCTGTTGTTGTTGTTGTTGTTGCTGTTGTTGGGCCGTTTGTTGTAGTTGCGATTGATGTTGCGATTGTTGGGATAATTGTTGCGATTATTGTTGTAATTGCTGTTGTTGTTGTATTGGTGATTCTTATCACCGTTTTCCTCCCACTTTCTTTTGACTTGCTTCACATTGGCCTCTTCAGTAGTCTGTTCTTTAATTCTTTCTTCAATCTGGTTCACTAGTTTGTGAGCCATTCTACATGCCTGTTGTATGGAGGCGGGCTCGTGTGAACTTATATCTTCTTGGATTCTTTCTGGTAATCCTTTCACAAACGCGTCGATCTTCTCTTCCTCATCTTCGAATGCTCCCGGACACAATAAGCACAATTCTGTGAATCGTCTTTCGTACGTGGTAATATCAAATCCTTGGGTTCGTAACCCTCTAAGTTCTGTCTTGAGCTTATTGACCTCGGTTCTGGGACGGTACTTCTAGTTCATCAAGTGCTTGAATGCTGACCACGGTAGTGCGTACGCATCGTCTTGTCCCACTTGCTCTAGATAGGTATTCCACCATGTTAACGCAGAACCTGTGAAGGTATGCGTAGCGTACTTTACTTTGTCCTCTTCAGTACACTTACTTATGGCAAACACCGATTCGACCTTCACGGTCCACCGTTTCAATCCGATCGGTCCTTCGGTTCCATCAAATTCCAAAGGTTTGCAGGCAGTGAATTCTTTGTAGGTGCATCCTACATGATTTCCTGTACTGCTAGATCCAAGGTTATTGTTGGTATGTAGCGCAGCCTGTACTGCGGCTATGTTTGAAGCTAGAAAAGTACGGAATTCCTCTTCATTCATATTCACGGTGTGTCGAGTAGTCGGTGCCATTTCCTTCAAAATAGTCAAATGGAACAAGTTAATCATACAGAATATTAAGAGTAGTTAATAGTATTTCGTAGCATAATATGAACTCATTTATAAAAGCTTTTTCTTCATATTAGCGTTTTATAAGTTTAAATTCGGGTAGTACCTACCCGTTAAGTTCATACTTAGTAGCTAATATACAATTCAACTACTACAATTCTATATGAAAAACTGATTATAATAATATTTCGCGTTCAAACTTTTATACAATATTTTACAAACTTACAATACCGCTTATTTTACATAAAGCATGAAATATAGCACACAATAACTTTGATACAAGATAGTTGTGAAAATAATTCTAGCTAGTACACAAGTCGTTCAGCAAAGGCAATAAAGACACGTAATTCATACGTCCAGAAACAAGTCATGCATTCTGGTTTTACTAGGACTACTTCCCATCCTTGGTCTTGTGGAACATAACCGTTATGGCCGTTGATAAGACAGCGTGTTGTAACGTCGTCAAAGGGACGAGGGTTACGTAATGTCCAACAGTCCCGTAACAATCTAAAAACCTCATTTCTTACCCCAATTACCGACTCCGTCATTTGTGGAAACGTTTTGTTTAATAGTTGTAGCCCGATGTTCTTGTTCTCACTTTGGTGAGAAGCGAACATTACTAATCCGTAAGCATAACATGCTTCTTTATGTTGCATGTTAGCCGCTTTTTCTAAATCACGAAGTCCAATATTCGGATATATTGAGTCAAAATAATTTCTTAACCCGTTGCGTAAAATAGCATTTGGGTTCCCCGCAATATATGCGTCAAAGTAAACACATCGTAACTTATGGGTTTCCCAATGTGATATCCCCCATCTTTCAAATGAAAGTCTCTTATAAACCAAGACATTCTTGGAACGTTCTTCGAATGTCTTACAAACTGATCTCGCCTTAAATAGTTGTGCCGAGGAATTCCGGCCGACTCTAGACAAGATTTCATCAATCATGTCTCCGGGTAGGTCTCTTAAAATATTGGGTTGTCTATCCATTTTTTGTTTTTAAACTGTAAAATAGACAAGAGTTAGATTAAAAAAAAATACTTATTAATACAAGAAATTTTTACATATATCATAAAGCATAAGAACACTATATTACATATATTACACCACACGAATACAACTATCTTATTCCGACTCGCTCGTTTCTTCTTCTTCGGTTTTGGTTCGTTTTGCCAAGTTTCTAGGGATATATGATGTTCCCCTAATACTAACTGTCGTTTTCCACAACGGTTTAGAAAAACCTGGTGGTTTAGAGGTTCCCGGGTCATTGTTACAACTTAAGGACTTCGGGGGTTGACGATACATATAAAGTTCATCGGGGTTGGAATTAGATTTCTCTATTTTTATGCCCTTTCCCTTATTATTTTCTTTTGCCTTTTTAAATTCAGTTGGGGTAATTTCTATAACATCATCGGAATTCTCGTCGGAATCCGATTCATCGGAGAATTGGTAATCCTCCCAATATTTTGCTTCCTTGGCGGAAACACCATTGACCATAATTAACCTTGGTCGGTTGGTTGAGGATTTTCTTTTACTTAACCGTTTCATTATTTCCCCCACTGGTTCTACTTCTTCATCCGGTTCCGATTCTTCTTCCGGTTCCGATTCTTCTTCCGGTTCCGACTCTTCTTCCGGTTCCTCTTCGGGAACTTGTGAATCAGTCCACGAATCATTCCAATTTACATTTGACTCTTCATTATTATTAGGTGAGTCAATGGGACTTGTTCTAGAGGTAGACATCTATCACATAATATCAAACGCGTTAAGAGATTAATATATCACATAATATTCACATGTTAAAAATATATAGTTTCCAACAAAATTTGTTAAGCAATCATTTTTCAAGTAAACACGGTCGAAATCCAGACTCACTAATGCATCCTAACAAACTCGATACGACACACTAATGCAAAATTCTGGTTCTCTAAGACCAACGCTCGGATACCAACTGAAATGTCCCGTTCTTATTGATTAAAAACGTTCCATATTAATTGATTTCGTTGCGAGGTTTTGACCTCCATATGAGACGTTTTTCAAAGACTGCATTCATTTTTAAAACAAACCATAACCTTTATTTCATAGATAAAGGTTTTAAAAAGCTTTACATAGATTATCAAATAATGATAATCTAAAATATCCTGTTTACACACGACCATTACATAATGGTTTACAATACAAATATGTTACAACAAAATAAGTTTCTTGAATGCAGTTTTTACACAATATCATACAAGCATGGACTCCAAATCTCATCCTTATTTAAGTATGCGACAGCGGAAGCTCTTAATAATCACCTGAGAATAAACATGCTTAAAACGTCAACAAAAATGTTGGTGAGTTATAGGTTTAACCTATATATATCAAATCATAATAATAGACCACAAGATTTCATATTTCAATACACATCCCATACATAGAGATAAAAATCATTCATATGGTGAACACCTGGTAACCGACATTAACAAGATGCATATATTAGAATATCCCCATCATTCCGGGACACCCTTCGGATTTGATATAAATTTCGAAGTACTAAAGCATCCGGTTCTTTGGATGGGGTTTGTTAGGCCCAATAGATCTATCTTTAGGATTCGCGTCAATTAGGGTGTCTATTCCCTAATTCTTAGATTACCAGACTTAATAAAAAGGGGCATATTCGATTTCAATAATTCAACCATAGAATGTAGTTTCACGTACTTGTGTCTATTTTGTAAATCATTTATAAAACCTGCATGTATTCTCATCCCAAAAACATTAGATTTTAAAAGTGGGACTATAACTCACTTTCACAGATTTTTACTTCGTCGGGAAGTAAGACTTGGCCACTGGTTGATTCACGAACCTATAACAATATATACATATATATCAAAGTATGTTCAAAATATATTTACAACACTTTTAATATATTTTGATGTTTTAAGTTTATTAAGTCAGCTGTCCTCGTTAGTAACCTACAACAAGTTGTCCACAGTTAGATGTACAGAAATAAATCGATAAATATTATCTTGAATCAATCCACGACCCAGTGTATACGTATCTCAGTATTGATCACAACTCAAACTATATATATTTTGGAATCAACCTCAACCCTGTATAGCTAACTCCAACATTCACATATAGAGTGTCTATGGTTGTTCCGAAATATATATAGATGTGTCGACATGATAGGTCAAAACATTGTATACGTGTCTATGGTATCTCAAGATTACATAATATACAATACAAGTTGATTAAGTTATGGTTGGAATAGATTTGTTATCAATTTTCACGTAGCTAAAATGAGAAAAATTATCCAATCTTGTTTTACCCATAACTTCTTCATTTTAAATCCGTTTTGAGTGAATCAAATTGCTATGGTTTTATATTGAACTCTATTTTATGAATCTAAACAGAAAAAGTATAGGTTTATAGTCGGAAAAATAAGTTACAAGTCGTTTTTGTAAAGGTAGTCATTTCAGTCGAAAGAACGACGTCTAGATGACCATTTTAGAAAACATACTTCCACTTTGAGTTTAACCATAATTTTTGGATATAGTTTCATGTTCATAATAAAAATCATTTTCTCAGAATAACAACTTTTAAATCAAAGTTTATCATAGTTTTTAATTAACTAACCCAAAACAGCCCGCGGTGTTACTACGACGGCGTAAATCCTGTTTTACGGTGTTTTTCGTGTTTCCAGGTTTTAAATCATTAAGTTAGCACATCATATAGATATAGAACATGTGTTTAGTTGATTTTAAAATTCAATTTAGAAGGATTAACTTTTGTTTGCGAACAAGTTTAGAATTAACTAAACTATGTTCTAGTGATTACAAGTTTAAACCTTCGAATAAGATAGCTTTATATGTATGAATCGAATGATGTTATGAACATCATTACTACCTTAAGTTCCTTGGATAAACCTACTGGAAAAGAGAAAAATGGATCTAGCTTCAACGGATCCTTGGATGGCTCGAAGTTCTTGAAGCAGAATCATGACACGAAAACAAGTTCAAGTAAGATCATCACTTGAAATAAGATTGTTATAGTTATAGAAATTGAACCAAAGTTTGAATATGATTATTACCTTGTATTAGAATGATAACCTACTGTAAGAAACAAAGATTTCTTGAGGTTGGATGATCACCTTACAAGATTGGAAGTGAGCTAGCAAACTTGAAAGTATTCTTGATTTTATGTAACTAGAACTTGTAAAATATATGAAGAACACTTAGAACTTGAAGATAGAACTTGAGAGAGATCAATTAGATGAAGAAAATTGAAGAATGAAAGTGTTTGTAGGTGTTTTTGGTCGTTGGTGTATGGATTAGATATAAAGGATATGTAATTTTGTTTTCATGTAAATAAGTCATGAATGATTACTCATATTTTTGTAATTTTATGAGATATTTCATGCTAGTTGCCAAATGATGGTTCCCACATGTGTTAGGTGACTCACATGGGCTGCTAAGAGCTGATCATTGGAGTGTATATACCAATAGTACATACATCTAAAAGCTGTGTATTGTACGAGTACGAATACGGGTGCATACGAGTAGAATTGTTGATGAAACTGAACAAGGATGTAATTGTAAGCATTTTTGTTAAGTAGAAGTATTTTGATAATTGTCTTGAAGTCTTTCAAAAGTGTATGAATACATATTAAAAAACTACATGTATATACATTTTAACTGAGTCGTTAAGTCATCGTTAGTCGTTACATGTAAATGTTGTTTTGAAACCTTTAGGTTAGCGATCTTGTTGAATGTTGTTAACCCATTGTTTATTATAATAAATGAGATGTTAAATTGTTATATTATCATGATATTATGATATATAATATATCTCAGTATGATGTATATACAGTTAAATGTCGTTACAACGATAATCGTTACATATATGTCTCGTTTCGAAATCATTAAGTTAGTAGTCTTATTTTTACATATGTATTTCATTGTTAATACACTTAATAATATATTTACTTATCATTTAACATAATTAACCAAGTGTATCAATATCTTAATATGATTCATATGTACCTAGTAAGACGTTGTTATAACGATAATCGTTATATATATCGTTTTCGAGTTTCTTAAATTAATAGTCTCATTTTTATGTATATAACTCATTGTTAAAATACCTAATGAGATACATACTTATAATAAAAACATGTTAACTATATATATAACCATATATATGTCATCGTATAGTTTTTACAAGTTTTAACGTTCGTGAATCACCGGTCAACTTGGGTGGTCAATTGTCTATATGAAACATATTTCAATTAATCAAGTCTTAACAAGTTTGATTGCTTAACATGTTGGAAACATTTAATCATGTAAATATCAATCTCAATTAATATATATAAACATGGAAAAGTTCGGGTCACTACAAGTACAACAACAACAACAATTACAACCACAATCGCAACAACTATCCCAACAACAATCGCAACAATAACCGCAATACTAACAATAACTACAACAAACGTCCCAACAACAACAACAACCACAACCACAATAGCAACCATCCCAACAATAATAAAAAAAGGCAAAAACCATGTCAGAGGTGTGAAGGATACCATCCGACTGGGTTCTACACAACAACGTGTACTAAGTGTAAGAGAGTTCGTCATAGCGCGACGAAGTAAGAAATCTACGGACAGGTGATTAACAAAAATAATGCAACGAGTATTGTCGGGACAAGTAATGCCGCTTTTATTTGTTATGGATGTGGAAAATCGGGCCACGTCAAGAGTAAATGCCCAAACCAAGGAAATACAAATGGGCAAAGCCGTGGAAGAGTCTTCAACATTAATTCGGCAGAAGCACAGGAAGACCCGGAGCTTGTTACGGGTACGTTTCTCATTGACAATAATTCTGCTTATGTTTTATTTGATTCGGGTGCGGATAGAAACTATATGAGTAGAGATTTTTATGCTAAATTAAGTTGTCCATTGACGCCTTTGGATAATAAATTTTTACTTGAATTAGCAAACGGTAAATTAATTTCAGCAGATAATATATGTCGGGATAGAGAAATTAAACTGGGTGATGAAACGTTCAAGATTGATTTAATACCAGTCGAGTTAGGGAGTTTTGATGTAATAATTGGCATGGACTGGTTGAAAAAGGTGAGAGCAGAGGTCGTTTGTTACAAAAATGCAATTCACATTATACGCGAAAAAGGAAAACCTTTAATGGTGTACGGAGAAAAGAACAATGCGAAGTTAAATCTTATTAGTAGTTTGAAGGCGCAAAAACTAATAAGAAAAGGTTGCTATTTCATTCTAACACACATCGAAGAAGTTAAACCTGAAGAAAATAACATCAGTGATGTTCCCGTCGCAAAAGAATTTTCCGATGTATTTCCGAAAGAATTACCGGGACTACCTCCACACCGATCTATTGAATTTTAAATAGATCTCGTACCAGGAGCTGCACCAATGGCTCGTGCTCTATACAGACTCGCACCCAGTGAAATGAAGGAACTCCAAAGCCAATTACAAGAACTTTTAGAGCGTGGTTTTATACGACCAAGCACATCACCGTGGGGAGCTCCTGTTTTGTTTGTCAGAAAGAAGGATGGTACATTTAGATTGTGTATCGACTACCGAGAGTTTAACAAACTTACCATCAAGAACCGTTATCCACTACCGAGAATCGACGATTTATTTGATCAACTACAAGGCTCGTCGGTTTATTCGAAGATCGATTTACTTCCGGGTATCATCAAATGCGGGTGAAGGAGGATGATATTCCAAAGACTGCTTTCAGAACGCGTTATGGTCATTACGAGTTTATGGTTGTGCCATTTGGATTGACTAACGCACCAGCTGTGTTCATGGACATAATGAACCGAGTGTGTGGGCCATATCTTGACAAATTTGTCATTGTTTTCATCGATGACATACTCATTTACTCAAAGAATGATCAAGAGCACGAAGAACATTTGAGAAAAGTGCTAGAATTATTGAGGAAGGAACAACGGTATGCAAAATTTTCAAAGTGTGCATTCTGGTTGGAAGAAGTTCAATTCCTCGGTCACATAGTGACCAAAGAAGGTATTCAAGTAGATCCGGCAAAGATTGAAACCGTTGAAAAGTGGGAAACCCCGAAAACTCTGAAGCATATACGCCAATTTTTAGGACTGGTTGGTTACTACAGAAGGTTCATCCAAGATTTTTCCAAAATAGTAAAACCCTTGACTGCATTAACGCATAAAGGGAAGAAATTTGAATGGAAGGATGAGCAGGAGAAAGCGTTTCAATTGTTGAAGAAAAAGTTAACTACGGAACCTATATTGTCATTGCCCAAAGGGAACGATGATTTTATGATATATTGTGACGCATCAAAGCAAGGCCTCGGTTGTGTATTAATGCAATGAACGAAGGTAATTGCTTATGCGTCTAGACAATTGAACATTCACGAGCAGAATTATACGACACACGATTTGGAATTGGGCGCTGTTGTTTTTGCATTAAAGACTTGGAGGCACTACTTATATGGGGTCAAAAGTCTCCAACACATATTTAATCAGAAACAACTGAACATGAGGCAGCGTAGGTGGATTGAGTTATTGAATGATTACGATTTCGAGATTCGTTACCACCCGGGGAAGGCGAATGTGGTAGCCGACGCTTTGAGTAGAAAGGACAGAGAATCTATACGGGTAAAAGATATGAATATAATTATTCGTACTAACCTTACTACTCAAATAAAGGAGGCGCAACAGGGAGTTTTAAAAGAAGAAAATTTGAAGAATGAAATACCCAAAGGATCGGAGAAACATCTTAATATTCGGGAAGACAGAACCCGGAATAGGGATGAAAGAATTTGGGTACCAAAGTTTGGAGATGTAAGAGAAATGGTACTTAGGGAAGCACATAAAACCAGATACTCAATACATCCCGGAGCGAGAAAGATGTACAAAGATCTCAAGAAATACTTTTAGTGGCCGGGTATGAAAGCCGATATTGCTAGATACATAGGAGAATGTTTGACGTGTTCTAAGGTCAAAGCTGAACATCAGAAACCATCAGGTCTACTTCAACAACCCGAAATCTCGGAATGGAAATGGGAAAACATTACCATGGATTTTATTACTAAATTTCCAAGGACTGCAAGTGGTTATAATATTATTTGGGTAATAGTCGATCGTCTCACCAAGTCAGCACACTTTCTGCCAATGAGAGAAGATAAAATGAAAAAATTGGCACGTTTATACTTGAAGGAAGTTGTCTCCACACATGGAATACCAGTCTCTATTATCTCTGATAGGGATGGCAGATTTGTTTCAAGATTTTGGCAGACATTACAGCAAGCATTGGGAACTCGTCTAGACATGAGTACTGCCTATCATCCACAAACTGATGGGTAAAGTAAAAGGACGATACAGACCCTTGAAGACATGCTACGAGCATGTGTTATTGATTTCAAAAACAGTTGGGATCGACATCTACCATTAGCAGAATATTCCTACAACAACAGTTACCATTCGAGTATTAAGATGGCACCGTTTGAAATACTTTATGGTAGAAAGTGCAGGTCTCCGATTTGTTGGAGTGAATTCGGAGATAGAAAAATTACGGGTTCGGAGATAATCCAAGAAACTACCGAGAAAATCATTGTATTTGGCCTTGTATTTGGCCTTGGTCTCCTTCATGGTTTGCTCAATCTGTTTTTCAGTACCAAAGTTTCTATCGAGCATTCCTAACACTCCCTTCTTTATCATCAAACTTCTGGCCGTTTAGACCATCTACAATTTTTCTGTTTCCTCTGCATTTAATGCTACGATATCTGAATCATTGGTTATCAATCCGAGGTGGTTTCAGGAGAATTGTGTTTTTAGATGAGTAAACGCTAATGGTAATATGGTGAAATATAAAAGGTTCTCCGGTAACGATGACGAAAGACAAACTTATATATCAAGGTTATAATAATGCTTATTCGAATGAAAGTCGAAGTTGGTTTGTTGGAGCTGTGACAAAATTGGCTACTTTTGAAAGGAATTGCAAAGTTATTTTCGGTAATAGCAACGCCAAAGGAGCTAGCATAGATACGTGTTAAACGTTTACTCAGGTTCAGAGTATTTTCAGGTGCATAATTATATGCATCATTCTTTTCTTACGTATATAAAGTGCGGTTGGTTCATCCTCTCGATTGAGGGGTTTTCAAGAATCATGAAAGGTTTGAACGCAGATTGTAATCGTCAAGATACAAATGAGGTTTAAGATGAAATCAATTGGGAAACTTGAAGAAATGTTTAGTTTCATATGTTATAATCAATATTTTAATTCATTTTAATTGTCCAATGTTATTAGTCCATAGTTGATAGTCCACAGTTAACAGTCCAATAATTCATATATAGTTTAATATATAATATTCGAATTAATTAATACGTATCATGACCCGTGTACATGTCTCAGACTCGATCACAACTCAAATTATATATATTATTGTAGAATCAACCTCAACCCTGTATAGCTAACTCAAGCATTACTGCATATAGAGTGTCTATGGTTATTCCAAATAATATATATAGATGCGTCGATATGATATGTCAAAACCTTGTATACGTGTCCTAATATTTAAAGTGCGTAAAATAAATAACAGAAATTAAATGACGATAAATAAAATTGTGAGACTTAAAATTGCGATAAATAAAATGCGATAAATAAATTGCGATAAATAAAAGGTAATACGGAATTAATAGTTAGCTAGGAATAGTTAGCTAGGATTTTGTTATCGTGGATTCTTAACAAAATTTCTCATAGTTAATTTGTTTGTTTCTAACAAATTTTTATTTTGTCAAATGTTTTCTTCATTATGCCACTTGTTGGATTCTAATAAGTCAAAATCCAATTATGAAATTGAATGAAAATGGTTACTCTGTGGTGAACGGATTTGTATAGCTGTGGGTGTAAGTAGGATAGTAAATGATTGTTGAATCAGATTCGAAGAATGCAAAGTGTAACTTATTAATGTGAAATCTAAATATTCCTCGGGTATTACCTATCCGTTAAAATATTTTCATCATTAACAGTTTGTACAAGAGAATTTTTAATTACAATCTTTATGAAAACATATATACATATATATTTTCTTCAGATGTAATCATGGATTTAATGAGTTAATATGATATTAATCTCATTTGCTTTTCGGTTTGAGCTAGAATAAGTAATCTCTAAAACTATTAGGAACCACATATTCTTCGCATAATATTAATGAAGTTATGGATCAATACTTCATCGTTAACTATTATGAATCACATATTCTTCGCAGAATATTTCTTCAATGAAGTTATGGATCAATACTTCATCGTTCATTGTTGTTGGTACTCCTTGGTATCTATGGTGCGTATGATGTTGATGTTCGAGGTATAGATTGTAATGTCGAGACGTTTGATGTTGAAACTCGGGTTGTTGGTGGTACTGGTGTTGCCGGTGCTGTTGCTGAAGCTGGTAGGTTTTGCACTATGTTTTCCAAATTGATTATTCGAGAGCGAAGCTCGTTGACTTCTTCTATTACTCCGGGATGATCGTCGGTTGAAATGAGCGGATGAATAAGGTTTAGAATTGTGGATAAAAATATAATCATGACGAGCTACCCTGGAAATGAGGCAGAAAATGGTGTTTCGGATAGGTTCGCCGGTAAATGCTTCAGGTTCATCATCAAAAGGGCAATATGGTGGGTGGAAGGGATCACCTTCTTCTTGTCTCCAATAGTTAAATAGACTACGAACCCATCAGATGAATTGGGGATGGCTGATTGACTGATTCATTCTGGTGACGCTGCTTCCGGAGGTAGGTGAACATCCATGTCGGAATAGCTACCGGAGTTCGAGGGACTTGAACTAGTGACGAGTTCCATTTCGTACGAATGAGTAAAGGATTTTTTGATATAAAATGATTTTTGACTATCGGGTGGTATTCTAATTATATAGAATATCTATATATATAGAACAAAAGATTTCGTAGATTACGGAGGAATTCACGGAATATACTAGGAAAAGTTTACAGTAACAGATACGCTAAGATATGAATTAGCAGATACGCTAAGATATGAATTTTGTCTATACACTATTCATGCAGTCAATGCAGTAAAACGTGTCTAGACTAAGAATGATAAGTAGGTAATTTTCGACACGATTTGATAAACAAAATTTTTGACATGCAGACACGGTCGAAGTCCAGACTCGCTAATGCATCTAAACAACTATCAGTTAGACACACTAATGCAAGACCTGGTTCGCTAAGACCACCGCTCTGATACCACATGAGACGAACCGTCCTAATCCATAAGGACGAATACAATAACATATGATTTCATCGCGAGGTATTTGACCTCTATATGATACATTTTACAAACATTGCATTCGTTTTTAAAAGACAGACTTTCATTACATCGAAAGTTGACGGTATGCATACCATTTCGTAATATATCTAACTATAATTGACTTAATAATAATCTTGATGAACTCAACTACTCGAATGCAACGTCTTTTTGAAATATGCCATGAATGACTCCAAGTAATATCTCTAAAACGAGCGAATGCACAATGGAAGATTTCTTTCATACCTGAGAATAAACATGCTTTAAAGTGTCAACCAAAAGGTTGGTGAGTTCATTAGTTTATTATAATCAATCATTTCCATAATATTAATAGACCACAAGATTTCCTTTATTCAATAATCATACATTCGAAAGTGTTTAAAAATCATTCATATGGATTGAACACCTGGTAACCGATATTAACATAATGCATATAGAATATCCCCAAAACAGAAATCCATCTGTATAAATAACTCGAAGTACTAAAGCATACCATTTTCCAGTATGGGGGGAGTTAGTGCCCGTAGATCTACCTTTAGGATTCTCGTCAATTAGGGTGTCTGTTCCCTAATTCTTAGGCTATCAAGCTAAAAGGGGTGATATTCGATTCTATAATATAACCATAGAATGTAGTTTCAATTAATTGTGTCTATTTCGTAAAAAATTTATAAAAGCAGCGCATGTATTCTCAGTCTCAAAAATATATATTGTAAAAGCATTTAAAAAGGGAGCAAATAAAACTCACAATACTGTATTTTGTAGTAAAAGTACATATGACGAAACTGAACAATGCAGGGTTGGCCTCAGATTCATGAACCTATATTATTCATATATTTATTAAAACATATACTTGTAATCGAACAAGTTTAGATATTATTATTAATTGTTATTTTAGTAACTTGTATGTTTCATTGATAACTATTTTAACTATATTTATTTTATATACATTAGATAAATAATTAGTATTTATTATGAAAATATTAATGTTGTTATGCGATATGTTTTAAATATATTCTTATATAGCTATTTATTTGTTAAAACAATATCAATAATAATAAATAAAAATTTGTATCTTTTTATGATAATAATAATAATACTAAAAGTAATTAGATTTAGTAATGATACTGCTATTAATAGTTTTGATAATAATACTAATAATAGGAATAATGTTAGTGATAATAATAATTTCAATGAAAAGATATTAATGATAAGATAAATATGTTAGTTTTCATTAAAATAATATTTTAAATAATAATGGTACCATTAATAAAAATGATGATTCTAATAGAAATTTTTAATAGTCATATTAATAATAATACTATTTATTTTAATAATAATAATAATAATAATAATAATAATAATAATAATAATAATTTGACTAATATTAACAATAATGATAATTACATTAATTAATTGTATTAACAATACTAATAATTATGTTCTTCATATTAGTAATAACCTAATAACAATAATAACTAATAACAATAATAATAAAAATAATAATAATAATAATAATAATAATAATAATAATAATAATAATAATAATAATAATAATAATAATAATAATAATAATAATAATAATAATAATAATAAATGAGTAATAAGTAAACTACCTCAATGAAGTAGTCCTTAAAAAATGCCCAAGTCCGGGTTTGAACCCGCGACCTTCCGCTAACCCCATAACATTACAGACCATCCCTCTATTTCTTATTTTCCTAATTTAATATGAAACCCATTTATATTTAACCAGTTATCTCTGTTTCACTTCTTCATCAAACTAAACCCAAAATTATTCCTTATCTTCTTCATATGATATCATCACTTAACATAACTATTATCATCGTTATCATTTTAATCATGACTCTCTCATCATTTAGCATATCATCTTTACCGTCCATAAACCGTCATTATCATCCCATGATTATCATATCATCATTTATATAACCGATCATGATTATCATGCATCGTGTTACCATCATTATCATATTTGTTATTATGTATGCGTATTAAAATAAAACGAAACAGCAGCAGAGTAAATCGTTATCAATATCTAAACCATCAAACCAATAACTCTTATTCATTTTCATTATCAAGATCCTCAGTCGGCTCAACAAGGTTTACGGCCGAAAATAAAAAAAACATGGCAGCCCAACAATTTAATTACATCTCGGCCCAAGTGATCAATTTGACTGTGTTATTTCGTTATGCAGTTTAATTATCTATAACAACTTCCAGCTGTTCGTCACTAATATTTTTTCTCATCTACAGACCCTACCAATATCTTGTAATCCCTTTAATTATAATCCAATGAAAATTATATAGCTACATCATTATCTAAATTTCATCTTCAATGTCATTATCGTTTTTAGATTAGAAACAGAAAACAAACCAAGTAACAGCTGTTTGCGAAGTAGATGGATCAATGGTGACTGTTTGAAAGGCTGTTCGAAGAAGAAACAGAAGGATACAATAATTTGGTTGTTTCCGGTTGGTTTTCCAAGTGAAACAGAAATGTAACACGCCCAGAATCCCAATGTGTCGATGATGGTGTCTCAAACGGGTTGAGGTGGTTTATGTCTGTTGTTGATCAGAAAAAAAGGTGGAGATAGGTTTTGAGAATGATGGAATTGAGTACTGTTGATTTGTCGAGCAAATTAGGGTAGTCGGTTTTTAAATAGAAAAAAATCAAACGGTCAGCGGCGATTTAGTTCATGGTGATTTGATGTTCAAAATTTCGGTCATGAATAGAAGAGAGAAAGAAATATGGTCATTGGTTTGATGATGTTTGGTTGTGGTGTTCGTAGGTGGTCCGAAGGTGGGTTCGATGATGGAGGTTTTCGAATATGCATGAAACAGAAGAATAGACGTGTGAGGGAGGTTGAAGATGAGGGTTACAAAGGTGAGCCAAAGTGGTGATGTTTAACGATCAACATAAACTTGAAATTGAGAGCGAGCTTGGATTGATTTTTGGGTCGGTTCTTTAGCTGCAAAAATGATCAAACAATAGCCAATAAAGGTTGATCGAATTTGGTTTGTATGATGGTTGTTTCAGTTGCACAAGTGAGCCGAGTGAGGTTGTTTTTGGGTGTTGATAGTTGCTCAAAGAAAAGGGCTATTCTTTGTTTTTTAGAAAGAAATAAAAAGAGAGTAGCAAGTGTGTTTGTTAACTTATGAAATATGTATCTGTATGTAGTATTTAATATATGTTAGTGGAGATCAATCACAAAAAGCATTCTAATTTGATTGAATCGATTATGTATAGTAATATATTAATTTATACAAATCTCCATTCACGGAATAAAGTATGTGGAGATTAAGATAGGTGCATCGAGTATTAGACAAATGAAATGAATTTCATGTGTAAAATAAAAGCCAAAACCATATATGGCTAACATAAATATTTTTATAATAATATAATAAGAACATGTAAATATATTAGCCGTCGTCTATTACTGACTGAATTTCGTACCCCGTTGTTAAACAGTGGCGGATAAAAGTTTTCAGAAAAATTCCATATTTTTTTAAATTAATTATATTTATTTATTTTGTTCATTATGGTATAAAATTTGGTCATTAACTATTAAATAAAAATTACATTAATTATTCACTCCCAACCCCAAGTAAAATATAAAAATTTTAAAATTCAACAAATAATTCATAAATACATTTTAATAAGCCTAAAATTTATAAAACTCATTTTCGAATCACCGTTTATTTTGAAATCTTATAAGTTTGAATTTAACTTACTTATTATCATTTGGTACATCAAATGAATATTACAATTATTTAATATTTATTTTTAATATACTTTATTTATATATATAGATATATTTTAAATAATAATTATTATAATATCCTATTTTTATTTTATTTTACATAATTAAATTTTAATAGCAATAACATATAATATTTTAAATTATATTTTCAATTACTATATATATATATATATATATATATATATATACACACACACACACACGTATCTATTTACATTTAATTGTTCGTGAATCATCGAAACTGGTCGAAGGTATTTGAATACATGAACATAGTTCCAAAATTTTCGAGACTCAACATTATAGACCTTGCTTATCGTGTCCGAAACATATAAATATTAAGTTTAAATTTGGTCGAAAATTTCTGGGTCGTCACAAATGATGGGGATATTCTATATGCATCTTGTTAAGGTCGATTACCAAGTGTTCACCATATGAATGATTTTCATCTCTACGCAGTTTGCGAAATGCCTGATATGAGATGTATATTTATGGAAAAATGAAATCTTGTGGTCTATTAAAATGATGAAAATGATCGATTATGATAAACTAATGAACTCACCAACCCTTTTGGTTGACACTTTAAAGCTTGTTTATTCTCAGGTATGAAAGAAATCTTCCGTTGTGCATTTGCTCATTTTAGAGATGTTACTTGGAGTCATTCATGACATATTTCAAAAGACGTTGCATTCGAGTCTTTGAGTTCATCAAGATTATTATTAAGTCAATTATAGTTAGATATATTATGAAATGGTATGCATGCCACCAACTTTTGATATAATGAAAGTTTGTCTTTTAAAAATGAATGCAATGTTTGTAAAATGTATCATATAGAGGTCAAGTACCTCGCAATGAAATCAACTATTGTGAATCATTTATAATGTATATGAACGGGTCCTTTCATCAGTAGCAGATGCGCCGCATCTAAGGCAGATGCGCCGCATTCCTACCTGATTCAGTGAAATTGCTTAAAAATTTTACAAGTCTCGGACCAAACTTCAATTTGTCGTAACTAATGAACCGTAAACACCTAAAACGCATACAATACATCGTTGGAAAGGTAATCTAACGAGGAATACAACTAAAACTTTTCATCACACAAAAATATTATTTAAAATAACCGAATCCTCGTCAAGTGATCATTAAATGTTCATTATCAAGGTTTCAAGTTCGTAAAACGTATTTTATGATCCGGGAATCCAGTTTACACATACGATATGCCGTTTCAAAGATATTTAAACATACATTGCAACTAAACACTTACAAGAAATATTGTCAAGCATTTAAGGCATCAAAAATCTCAATGAAGACCACCAAACCCTAACCAAAAATCATAAACTCATAAATCATGTTATTGAAGTTTTCTTAATCAACCTACACATCAAAATGAAGCTAGTGATGCTAGTAACATAATTAATACTTGCACTTTAGCATATCAACACCATTTAATCATCCAAAACTCAAGATCAAACACACACTTTTCAAGTTCATGCTAGTTACACTAAAATAACCAGATCGAGCATATAAATCACATAATCATGTTAGACTTAAGCCATAGACACTAATTAATACTTCTATAAGGTAAAAACATCAAGAACACAAAATCTAGTATTTTTAGAAAGTTACCCAAATGCAATAAAGTTGGTACGGATTCGAAGAGGAAGATGCAAGGATTTCGAATATGAAATTTGTTTTAGTTGATGCTTGCTAGATCGAAAATAGATGATGAATCTTTGAGTTGGTTATTGGAAAGAGAAGTTGAAAGTAAGAGGGAAAGTGAAAGATGAATGAATGGAGGAGGATGGATTTGACTAGTTGACCTAGTCATCTCTTTGCCCTCTTGGCAAGTTTAGTCCTTCAAGTTTGATTCGGGTGCGTGAATTACCTCAATGAAATATTTTAAAACGCGTATTAACGGAAGATGTTATAATTATATAATGGACTTTAAAATAGTATTACGGAAAGTAAAAAGAAAAAGACGGGATGTTACATTACCTACTCCTTAAAATAAATTTCGTCCCGAAATTTAAGTAGGCGTAGTAGTCGTTGTTTCTTCCACGGGGTTGTGCATTTCCGAATTCACGAATAGATGAGGGTATTTCCTTTGCATTTGATCTAGTCTATCCCAAGTAAACTCGGGTCCCCTTTTGGCGTTCCAATGGACCTTGACAATTGGAATTCGGCTTTGTTTTAGTGTTTTAACGGAGTGGTCCAAATTCCAACCGGTTCCTCCACGAAATGAAGTTTGTCATCAACAGTAAGCTCCTCATGAGGGATGACGAGTTCGGGTTCTGTAAGACACTTCTTCAAATTAGAGGCATGGAAAGTAGGATGCACGGAGCTCAATTGAGGCGGAAGATCTAAACGATAAGCAACGGTTCCAACACGCTCCAAGATTTCGAAAGGACCAATATACCATGGATTTAGTTTCCCGCGTTTCCCAAAACGGATTACACCTTTCCAAGGTGCGACTTTTAACATTACGCGATCACCGACTTGGAATTCGAGGTCATTGCACCTAGTGTCGGTATAGCTCTTTTGACGACTACGGGCCGTCCTAAGCCTATCTCGGATTTGAACGATCTTTTCGGTTGTTTCATGAATGAGTTCGGGTCCGGTGATTTGTGTGTCGCCTACTTCGGCCCAACAAAGAGGTGAATGACATTTTCAGCCATATAACGCTTCAAAAGGTGCGGCGTTGATACTCGCGTGGTAACTATTGTTTTAAGAGAATTCGGCGAGAGGTAAGTGCTTGTCCCAAGCTTTTTCGAAATCGATAACACAAGCTCGTAGCATGTATTCCAAGGTTTGAATTGTGCTTTCGCTTTGTCCGTTGATTTGTGGATGATATGCGGTGCTCATGTCTAAACGCGTTCCCAACACTTCTTGTAAAGTACGCCAAAATCTAGAAACAAAACGGCCATCTCGGTCAGAAATAATCGATAAAGGCACACCGTGACGGGAAACGATCTCTTTAATGTAAAGTGGTGCAAGTTTTTTCATGTTGTCGGTTTCCTTCATGGCGATGAAATGTGCGGATTTGGTAAGATGGTCAACAATAACCCAAATAGTATCATAACCGCCCACCGTCTTTGGTAGTTTGGTGATAAAATCCATCGTTATCCTTTCACACTTCCATTGCGGGATTTCGGGTTGTTGAAGTAGTCCGGACGGTCTTTGATGTTCGGCTTTGACTTTGGAGCAAGTTAGGAACCTTCCAACATAAGTAGCAACGTCCCTTTTAATGTTCGGCCACCAATATTGTTCTTTGAGGTCGTGGTACATCTTATTGGCACCGGGGTGAATCGAATATCTTGACTTATGGGCTTCTTCAAGAATAAGGCTTCGCAAGTCCCCATAACTAGGCACCCAAATTCTTCCGGCGAAATATCGGAGTCCGGTCTCCTTAACTTCAAATCGAGAGGTGAGGACGTTCAAGTGTTCGAGAGAGATGTTTTCATCCTTGAGAGCCTCGTCTTGGGCTACACGAATTTGACTATTAAGATTGGTGTGGATGGTGATGTTTAAAGCTTGGACATGAAGAGGCACTGCTCTTTCTTTTCGAATTAAGGCATCGGCTACTACATTTGCCTTCCCAGGATGGTAACGAAGCTCGCAATCGTAGTCGTTTAGGGTTTCAATCCACCGTCGTTGTTTTATGTTTAGTTGTTTTTGATCGAAGATGTGTTAGAGGCTTTTGTGATCGGTGATGATAGTACTCTCGGTTCCATAAAGATAGTGTCTCCACATTTTAAGTGCAAAGACAACGACTCCGAGTTCGAGATCATGTGTCGTATAGTTACATTCATGAATTTTTAGTTGTCGAGAGGCATAAGTAATGACTTTCTTTCGTTGCATCAATACACACCCAAAACCATGTTTCGAGGCATCGCAATATACAACAAAATCATTATTGCCTTCGGGAAGTGACAAGATAGGAGCGGTGGTAAGCTTTGTCTTCAAGATTTGAAACGCGAATTCTTGCTCGGTCGCCCAAATGAATTTCTTTCCCTTGTGAGTTAACGCGGCTAGAGGACGTGCAACCAAAGAGAAGTTTTTGATGAATCTACGATAATACTCGGCGAGACCCAAAAATTGACGAATGTGAGTAGGAGTAGTAGGAGTCTCAAAATTGCTAATGGCTTCGATTTTTGCGGGATCGACTTTAATACCCTGATCACTTACAACATGACCAATTCCTTCAACCAAAATTCGCACTTGGAAAATTTGGCATAGAGTCGTTCTTGTCTCAAGAGTTCGAGCACAAGTCGAAGGTGTTGTTCGTGTTATTCTTCTCTTTTAGAATAGACCAAGATGTCATCGATGAACAACAATAACGAATTTATCGAGATACGGTTTGCACACACGATTCATAAGGTCCATGAACACCGCCGGTGTGTTAATGTGACCAAATGGCATTACAAGAAATTCATAACTACCATAACCAGTCAGGAAAGCGGTTTTGGAGACATCTTCCCCCTTAACCCTCAATTGATGATAACCCGAGCGGAGATAGATTTTCGAATATACACGAGATCCTTGTAATTGATCAAAGAGGTCATCGATGAGTGGAAGAGGATATCGGTTCTTAACCGTCAATTTGTTTAGTTCACGATAGGCGATACACATTTGTAGGGATCCATCTTTCTTCTTAATGAATAAAATCGGAGTGCCCCATGGTGAATGGCTAGGTTGGATAAAACCATGGTCAAGCAGTTCTTGGATTTGACTTTGCAATTCTTGCATTTCAGATGGAGCAAGTCTATACGGTGCACGTGCTACGTGTAACGACCCGGATTTTTTTGAATGTTTTATACATATAAGATTAATATTTACATAAATTAAACATTACCAACATGATAAGCAATCCAAATTGTTGAGTCTTGTGTTTTTGAAAAGAGTTTTACACAACGTTTGACCGTCCAATTTGATCGATGATATCACGAACTATATAACATACAATAATTATACGATTGTGAACATATACGTATTTATACATATTTAACATGATCTAAGGATGGTTTAACATCTCATTGTGTACTAAGAACAATGAGTTATAAGTATACTTTGAGACTACTAACTTAAGTTTTCAAAACGGTAACTATATGTAACGTTCTTTGACATTTATACCTATAACCTATAATGCTTATACAAGTATCGTATAAATACATATTTAATCACTTTTAAAGGGCTTAAATACATAAAAAAATATAAGTATATTCACAAAAGATAGTTATATTTGAATTCTCATTTTGTTTCCTCAAGATTTCTACACGTATACCTAGAGTATATGTAACCGTATTATATGCAGCTTCTAGATGTATTTACTATTGATAAATACCAATTATTAGACCTCAATTACCTGCTCTTAGCAGCCTTTGTTAGTCAACAACATATGGGATCAAGTGTTAATCAAAACTTAAAATCTATATATATACATACATATACACGTTTACATACATATACATATACTTTCATACCAACTTTCTTTCAAGCTAGATTAACTTCTAAACTCTCTCATCTTCAACTTTCAAGTGTTCTTAAAGGTCCTCATAAGTTTCTAGCTTCATAATCAAGGTAAAACTATGTTTAAACTTTGATTCAATTTATGTAAGTTAATTATCTTAAATCAAGATATAAACTTACTTACAACCTTTGTTTCTTTTCATGATTTCACTTCTTAATCTTCCAAGTCATCAAGAACAAGTTCATATCTTGTTTATTCAGTAACTTTCTTCATCATACTTGAGGTATAACCTTTGTTCATCATCTTGTTCAATTATAACTATCTTACTACGAATATACGAATTATAACAACAAGAACATAGTTTGAATGATTTCAAACTTGTTCGCAAACTAAATAGATCCTTCTAACTTGACTTTTAAAACACTTCAAGACCTGTAATATATCATAATGATATGCTAACTTAACAAGATACAACTTGATTTTACAAAGAACACCTTAAAACTGAATCTACGTCGTCGGAGTGCAACCGGGGGCTGTTTTGGGTTGGATAATTAAAAACCATCTTAAACTTTGAATTGGAAGTTTATATTCTCGAAAAATGATATTTCTTATAAATATGTTAATATATAAAAATCTCATGGTATAACTCAAAGTGTAAGTATTTTTATAAAAATGATCATCTAGATGTTGTTTTTATGACGGAAATGATCACTTTCATTAGATTCACCCAAGTTTGACCTATAACATGTGATTTTGAATGCAAACCAAGGTATTTACAGTTCTTATTCATAAATAATGGCTCTATCCAAGGAAGTGGCAAGTTGAACCAATAAAAACGGAGTTGTATTGAAGAAACTATGGCTAAAACAAAATTTGGTATCCGAAGCTAGTTTAGCTACGAAATTATTTGGAGTAAAACTAAACTAATCATATCTTTGATAATAAATATGATATTTTATATATATTTACTTATGATTTGATTTTATATATTTCAGGACCACCCATAAACAACACGAGAAGATTAATTATAAGACCTCATGATTGTACACAATACGTCATTTGACAATACGGTACTTTGGGTCACGATTTTAAATCATAAGACACCATGTACACAATACGTCATTTGACAACACGGTACCATGGGTCGAGATTAGTTCCGATCAATACGAATACGATAGGGTATTTATTTATTTTATTGAGCAACTAATTGTGGACCACTAACATCGGACTGCTAACTACGGACTACTAGATATTAAAAGTATTATAAGTATACATGTAACGATTATTGGAAAAAGAAAATATGTTGGTATATTATATATGGTTAGGTTCGTGATATCTATCGGAGACCAGGTCGTGTTATATATCTTCAAGGCAAAAGTGAGTATATAGTCCCATTTTTAAACTCTAAATATTTCGGGATAAGAATACATGCATTTTATGATTTACGTTATGGAAACAAGTGATTAAAAATATATATTCTACGTTGAGTTGTACCACTGACATACTACCCTGTAACTTGGTAACTACTATTTACATGCGGTATTGTAAACGCGAATCCTGTTGATAGATCTATCGGGCCTAACAACCCCAACCGGACTGGACGATAAGTATTCAACGATTGCACAGTACTTCGTTTCGGTGACTACACTTGGTACGGTGTAGTGAGATTTCATAATAAAGGGAATATGCGACGTTGATTAAATGTTAAGTATGGTTATCAAGTGCTCAACCACTTAGAATATTTTTATTAAAACGTTTATGTATATTAAATCTTGTGGTCTATATTTATAACGCTGCTAGCATTAAACCTATATCTCACCAACTTTATGTTGACGTTTTGTGCATGTTTATTCTCAGGTGATAAATAAAAGCTTCCGCTGCATTATGCCGAATTTAAGCAGGATTTGGAGTATGCATATTTGTGTCAAAAATAAAACTGCATATCGGAAGATTTGTAATGTGAAATATGTTGGAAATCGTATTGTTATTATCAAATGTAAAGTTTGTAAAACTAAGATTATCGCTAAAGGTAATCATTATTATGTTGTTTGATACTTTGATTATAATAAAGGTTATGGTTTGTATTATAAAAACGAATGCAGATTTTGAAAAATGTCACATATAGAGGTCAATATCTTGCAATGACACCAATAAGTACGTGACATTTATAATCGATATGAAAGGGACACTACAGGTGGTATCAGAGCATTGGTCTTAGAGAACCAGAAAAATTGCATTAGTGTGTCTTATCGAGTTTGTTAGGATGCATTAGTGAGTCTGGACTTTGACCGTGTCTGATTTCGAAAACTATTGCTTATCCTTGTTGGTTAAAAATTAATATGTAAATATTATGTGGTACTAATGTGCTAGTTGTTGTGTGATAGATGTCTGGCTTAAAACTTGTTATCACATTCAGCGACCCCGAACTAGAATCCTCAGATAGTGTTCCAGTCATTAACCTATCCGATGATGAAAACGACACCTTTGGGGAAGACTCACAATTTCCGGCTGAATCAATTGAAGAGGAACCGAAAAGTGATCCTGAGGAGGAAGAAATACAGGAAATTACGAAAGACAAGTTTGAACGAGGAAAGAAACGAAAGGCTACTGAATTGGAAAATCCAAATCCCGAGTTTAGTGAGGATGTTGTGGCACCAACTCCACCAGACACTTCCACCCCTATTACCGCTATTCCTATTAGTTCTATCCCGGCATCCAGTTCTTCGGCCCCTTCGCCAAAATGCAGGGAGACAGCCAGGATAAGCGTTAAGCGATTTCCTGAACACAAACGTTTTGGGAATATAGGCTAAATGATGCGCTGTTGTTTTAAATCATGGGATCATATAACGTTTTGTATAATATTACTAGTGTGGTTTGCTTAATATTTAATGTAAGATAAGCATATGTGAAATAGTGAAGTGTGAAATGCAATAATTTTCCAAGGTGGAGTATTATCTGGATGGTACTAATTAATTTCCGTACTAAGCTATTAAATATGAACTTTAACGGGTAGGTACTACCCTAGATATAATTATAAAATGCTAATAGGAAGAAAAGGGTTTTATAATAATAACTGGTTAATATAATAAGCTATGATGTACTGTAAATACACACTACATCTATAATATTCTATGTGAATAATTATTTTTTTCATTCTTATTGAAGAATATGGCGCGATTGAACCGAATGATGGAACAAGAAATCGAGGAACTCATCAATCAGCGAGTGGACGACAGAATGTTATGGGTCGAGGCTGCAAGAGGTGCTGCAGTTAACCCAAATCCTCGTGTGGGATGCACCTACAAAACTTTTCAAGGTTGCAAGCCCTCATCATTCAGTGGAACAGAAGGACCGGTCGGTTTTACCCGATGGATTGAAAAGATTGAGTCTGTATTTAAAATTAGTGGTTGTATTGAGAAGGACATGACCAAGTATGCATCGTGCACCTTACAAGATAGTGCACTCACGTGATGGAAAAACTATGTGAAGGCCGTAGGAGGAGATGTAGCTTATGATACTCCATGGGAAGAATTCAAAACAATGTTAATCAACGAGTATTGTCCAAGGAACGAGGTTAGAAAGTTAGAAGCTGAATTACCAAACCTGAAAATTGTTGGTACTGAACTCATCAACTACAATCAGCGATTCATGGAATTAGCTTTGCTATGTCCCGAATTGGTACCAACCGAGGAACGGAAGATAGAACTGTACAAATATGGTTTGCCTAAAAATGTCAAGGCAAATGTTACAGCATCGAAACCCAAGACTATTCATGAAGCCATAACCATGGCAAATGAGTTGATGGACCAGATTATTCTGGATAAGAACACCGATGTCAAGACATCGGAAAACAAAAGAAAGTGGGAAGGTAATCATCAACAATCCAACAAGAAATAAGAAACCACGCAAGGTGCGGGTAGTGGTTCAAGCTCAGGTTACAAAGGACGAAATCCTTTATGTAACAGATGCCACAAAGATCACTCTAGTTATTGTAATGTGGTGTGCAACAATTATAATCGAAGGGTTCATCTTACTGAAGATTGTAGGGTTCCCGTTACAAATACAAATGGCACCAAGACTCCTGCCACCAATGCAAATAGAACTGCCTTGGCCACTGTTACTTGTTATGGGTGTGGGAAACAGGGTCATTATAAGAGCCAGTGCCCAAATCCAGAGAAGAATAACGGATCTGCACGTGGAAGAGCATTTATTATTAATGCTAGAGAGGCATGTGAAGACCCGGAGCTTGTTACGGGTACGTTTACCATTAATAACTTATCAGCATCTATTATATTTGATACTGGTGCCAATAGAAGTTATATGTGTAGAGACTTTTACGCTAAATTGAATTGTTCATCATTACCTCTAGATGTTAAGTACATGATTGAGTTAGCTAATGGTAAACTAATTAAAGCCGATAAAATTTGCTGTGATTGTAAAATAAATTTAGCCGGAGAAACGTTTAAAATTGATTTGATACCCGTAGAATTAGGAAGTTCTGATGTAATAGTCGGTATGGACAGGATGTCCAAAATAGGAGCTGAAGTTGTGTGTGCCAAGAAGGCAATTCGCATTCCTCGTAAGGATAAAACGCCAGTAATGATTTATGGAGAGAAGAGTAACTCAAAGCTAAAACTCATTAGCTGTTTGAAAGCCCAAAAGTTCTTGAAGAAAGGGTTCTATGCTATCTTAGCACATGTTAATAAAGTCGAAATGAAGGAAAAAGAGAAGAGCATCAACGACGTGCATGTAGCAAAAGATTTTCATGAAGTCTTTCCGGAAGAGTTGCCAGGATTACCTCCATTTATATCTGTAGAATTTCAAATAGATCTAGTATCAGGAACTGCACCAGTGGCTCGTGCCCCATACAGACTTGCACCATCTGAGATGAAAGAGTTACAAAGATGGTTACGAGAATTACTGGACCGTGGTTTCATTCGACCGAGCACTTCATCGTGCGGAGCTCCAATTTTATTTGTCAAGAAGAAAGATGGATCCTTCCGAATGTGTATAGATTGCTGTGAATTAAATAAGTTAACTATCAAGAATCGGTATCCACTACCAAGAATTGACAACTTATTTGATCAACTGCAAGGATCATGTGTTTATTCGAAAATGGACCTAAGATCGGGCTATCATCAACTACGCGTCAAAGAAGAAGATATTCCGAAAACTGCTTTCCGGACACGCTACGGTCATTATGAATTTTTGGTCATGCCGTTTGGATTGACGAATGCGCCAGCTGTATTCATGGACCTCATGAATCGAGTTTGTAGTCCGTATCTAGATAAGTTTGTTCTCATTTTCATTGACGATATTCTTATCTATTCTAAAAATGAGCAAGAGCATGAGCAGCATTTAAGGTTGGTATTAGAATTGTTAAGAAAAGAACAGTTATACGTCAAATTTTCTAAGTGTGCATTTTGGTTGAAAGAAGTGCAATTTCTTGGCCACGTTGTTAGTAGCAAAGGAATTTAGGTTGATCCAGCTAAAATTGAGGCCATTGAAAAATGGAAGACTCCTAAGACACCAACACAAATACGTCAATTTTTGGGTTTAGCCGGTTATTATAGAAGGTTTATTCAAGATTTTTCCCGAATAGCTAAACCATTAACAGCGTTAACACAAAAAGGGAAAAGTACGAATGGACTTCTGAGCAGGAGAGTGCATTTCAATTACTGAAGAAGAAGTTGACTACGTCACCTATTTTATCGTTACCTGAAGGGAACGATGATTTTGAGATATATTGTGACGCTTCACGACAAGGTTTTGGTTGCGTCCTTATGCAACGAAAGAAAGTTATTGCGTACACATCCCGACAATTGAAGATTCACGAGCGAAATTATACGACACATGATCTAGAACTGGGAGCAGTAGTGTTTGCATTGAAGATATGGAGACATTACTTATATGGGGTTAAATGCACTGTGTTTACCGATCATAAAAGCCTTCAACATATTTTTGATCAAAAACAGCTGAACATGAGGCAACGTAGGTGGGTTGAGCTGATAAACGACTATGATTGTGAGATTCGCTATCATCCCAGGAAAGCGAATGTAGTGGCCGACGCTCTAAGCAGAAAGGAACGATAGCCAATTCGAGTACGAGCGATGAACATAAAAATTCGCATGAATCTCAACTCACAAATCAAAGAGGCTCAACGAGAAGCTCTTACTAAAGAAAACATAGGAAATGAAATAATGAAGAAGTATGAGAAGCAACTCATTATACGGGAAGACAGAATTCGATATTTTGCAAAACTTATTTGGGTACCAAAGTTGGCTAGATTAAGGAAGTTGATATTGAACGAGGCACATAAGACAAGATACTCGATACATACTGGAGTTGGAAAGATGTTTCAAGATCTTAAGACGCATTACTGGTGGCCTAATTTAAAGACAGACGTTGCAACATATGTCGGGGAATGTTTAACTTGTTCCAAAGTCAAAGCAGAACACCAGAAGCCGTCAGGGTTATTTCAACAACCAGAAATCCCAGAATGGAAGTGGGACGGTATTACCATGGATTTTATCACGAAGTTACCCAAGACTGCATGGGGTTATGACACCATTTGGGTAATAGTTGATCGTCTCACCAAATCTGCACATTTCTTGCCTATAAAAGAAATGGATAGAATGGAGAAACTATTACGATTATACATAAAGGAAATTGTTTCAAGACATGGAATACCTATTTCCATTATATTCGATCGTGATAGTAGATTTACATCAAAGTTTTGGCAATCACTACAGGAGGCCCTGGGAACTCGTTTGGATATGAGCACCGCATATCATCCGCAAACTGACGGGCAGAGTGAAAGAACAATTCAGACTCTTGAAGACATGCTCAGGGCATGTGTGATCAATTTTGGAAACGGATGGGATAAATATCTACCATTAGCAGAATTCTCGTATATTAATAGTTATCATGCAAGCATTAAAGCTGCACCTTTTGAAGCATTGTATTGAAGAAAGTATAGATCCCCTATCTGTTGGAATGAAGTAGGAGATCGACGATTAACTGGTCCCGAGATCATACACGAAACTACTGAGAAGATAGTACAAATCAAGGAGAGATTGAAAATAGCCCGTAGTCGCCAAAAGAGCTACGCTGATGTCCGAAGGAAACCATTAGAGTTTCAGATCGGTGACATGGTTATGCTAAAGGTGTCACCTTGGAAAGGTGTAATACGTTTTGGAAAAAGGGATAAACTGAACCCAAGGTATGTAGGCCCGTTCAAGATCATCGAACGCATTGGACCGGTAGCTTATCGAATTGAGTTACCATAACAACTCGCCAGAGTACATAATACGTTTCACGTTTCAAACCTTAAGAAGTGTCTTGCAAAGGAAGACCTCACCATTCCTCTTGAAGAAATCCAAGTCGACGAGAAACTACAATTCATAGAAGAACCAGTCAAAATCATGGACCGTGAAGTTAAACAGCTCAAGCAGAGCAACATACCAATCGTTAAGGTTCGCTGGAATGCTCGAAGGGGTCCCGAGTTTACTTGGGAATGAGAGGATCAAATGAAATAAAAGTACCCATATTTGTTTCCCGAGAACGCAAAATAGGTACAACTTTAAAATTTTGGGACGAAATTTATTTAATTGGTAGGTATTGTAACTGTAGTGACCCGAACTTTTCCATGTTTATATATATATTAAATGAAATTGTTATTTACATGATTAAGTGTTTCCAACATGTTAAGCAATCAAACTTGTTAAGACTTGATTAATGGAAATAGGTTTCATATAGACAATTGACCACCCAAGTTGACCGGTGATTCACGAACGTTAAAACTTGTAAAAACTATATGATGACATATATATGGATATATATATAGTTAACATGATATTATGATAATTAAACATATCATTTAGTATATTAACAATGAACTACATATGTAAAAACAAGACTACTAACTTAATGATTTTGAAACGAGACATATATGTAACGATTATCGTTGTAGCGACATTTAATGTATATATATCATATTAAGAGTTATTCATACATCATAATATCATGATAATATAATAATTTAAAATCTCATTTGATATTATAAACATTGGGTTAATAACATTTAAAAAGATCGTTAACCTAAAGGTTTCAAAACAACACTTACATGTAACGACTAACGATGATTTAACGACTCAGTTAAAATGTATATACATGTAGTGTTTTAATATGTATTCATACACTTTTGAAAGACTTCAATACACTTATCAAAATACTTCTACTTAATAAAAATGCTTACAATTACATCCTCGTTCAGTTTCATCAACAATTCTACTCATATTCACCCGTATTCGTACTCGTACAATACACAGCTTTTAGATGTATGTACTATTGGTATATATACTCCAATGATCAGCTCTTAGCAGCCCATGTGAGTCACCTAACACATGTGGGAACCATCATTTGGCAACTAGCATGAAATATCTCATAAAATTACAAAAATATGAGTAATCATTCATGACTTATTTACATGAAAACAAAATTACATATCCTTTATATTTAATCCATACACCAACGACCAAAAACACCTACAAACACTTTCGTTCTTCAATTTTCTTCATCTAATTGACCTCTCTCAAGTTCTATCTTCAAGTTCTAAGTGTTCTTCATAAATTCTACAAGTTCTAGTTTCATAAAATCAAGAATACTTCCAAGTTTGCTAGCTTACTTCCAATCTTGTAGAGTGATCATCCAACCTTAAGAAATCTTTATTATTTACAGTAAGATATCTTTCTAATATAAGGTAATACTCATATTCAAACTTTGATTCAATTTCTATAACTATAACAATCTTATTTCGAGTGGAAATCTTACTTGAACTTGTTTTCGTGTCATGATCCTACTTCAAGAACTTTCAAGCCATCGAAGATTCTTTGAAGCTAGATCCATTTGTCTCTTTTCCAGTAGGTTTATCTACAAAACTTGAGGTAGTAATGATGTTCATAACATCATTCGATTCATACATATAAAGCTATCTTATTCGAAGGTTTAAACTTGAAATCACTAGAACATAGTTTAGTTAATTCTAAACTTGTTCGCAAACAAAAGTTAATTCTTCTAACTTGACTTTTAAAATCAACTAAACACATGTTCTATATCTATATTATATGCTAACTTAATGATTTAAAACCTGGAAACACGAAAAACACCGTAAAACTGGACATACGCCGTCGTAGTAACACCGCGGGCTGTTTTGGGTTTGATAATTAAAAATAATGATAAACTTTGATTTAAAAGTTTTTCTTCTGAGAAAATGATTTTTCTTATGAACAAGAAACTATATTCAAAAATCATGGTTAAATTCAAAGTGGAAGTATGTTTTTCAAAATGGTCATCAAGACGTCGTTCTTTCGACTGAAATGACTACCTCTTACAAAAATGACTTGTAACTTATATTTACGACTATAAACCTATACTTTTTATGTTTATATTCATAAAATATAGTTCAATATGAAACCATAACAATTTTATTCACTCAAAACGGATTTAAAATGAAGAGGTTATGGGTAAAACAAGATTGGATATTTTTTGATTTTTGTAGCTACGGGAAATATTAACCATTCTATACAAATCATATCCTAACTAACTTATATTATATTATACATGTATTCTAATATATTATGTAATCTTGGGATACCATAGACACGTATGCAAATGTTTTGACATATCATATCGACCCATGTATATATATTATTTGGAACAACCATAGACACTCTATATGCAGTAATGTTGGAGTTAGCTATACAGGGTTGAGGTTGATTCCAAAAATATATATACTTTGAGTTGTGATCTAGCCTGAGACGTGTATACACTGGTTCGTGGATTGATTCAAGATAATATATATCGATTTATTTCTGTACATCTAACTGTGGACAACTAGTTGTAGGTTACTAACGAGGACAGCTAACTTAATAAACTTAAAACATCAAAATGTATTAAAAGTGTTGTAAATATATTTTGAACATACTTTGATATATATGTACATATTTGTTATAGGTTCGTGAATCGATCAGTGGCCAAGTCTTACTTCCCGACGAAGTAAAAATCTGTGAAAGTGAGTTATAGTCCCACTTTTAAAATATAATATTTTGGAATGAGAATACATGCAGTTTTATAAATGTTTTACGAAATAGACACAAGTAATTAAAACTACATTATATGGGTGAATGATCGAAGCTGAATATGCCCCTTTTTCTTGGTAGCCTAAGAATTAGTAAACCGATCTACTAATTGACGCGAATCCTAAAGATAGATCTATTGGGCCTAACGAACCCCATCCAAAGTACCGGATGCTTTAGTACTTCGAATTCGTTTTTATCATGTCCAAAGGATTTCCCGGAATGATAGGGGATATTCTTATATGCATCTTGTTAATGTCGGTTACCAGGTGTTCACCATATGAATAAATTTTATCTCTATGTATGGGATGTACATTGAAATATGAAATCTTGTGGTCTATTATTATGATTTGATAATATATAGGTTAAACCTATAACTCACCAACATTTTTGTTGACGTTTTAAGCATATTTATTCTCAGGTGATTATTAAGAGCTTCTGCTATTGCATACTAAAATAAGGACAAGATTTGGAGTCCATGCTTGTATGATATTATGTAAAAACTGCATTCAAGAAATTTATTGTTGATGTAATATATTCTTAATGTAAACCGTTATGTAATGGTCGTGTATAAACGGTATATTTTAGATTATCATTATTTGATAATCTACGTAATGCTTTTTAAACCTTTATCGATAAAATAAAGGTTATGATTGTTTTAAAAATGAATGCAGTCTTTGAAAAACGTCTCATATAGAGGTCAAAACCTCGCGACGAAATAATTAATATGGAACGTTTATAATCAATATAAACGGGACATTTCAGTTGGTATCCGAGCGTTGGTCTTAGAGAACCAGAAAATTTACATTAGTGTGTCTTATCGAGTTTGTTAGGATGCATTAGTGAGTCTGGACTTCGACCGTATTTTCTTTAAAAATGATTGCTTAACATTTTTGTTGGAAACTATATATTATTAACATGTAAATATTATGTGATATATTAATCTTTTAACATATTTGATATTGTGTGATAGATGTCTACCTCTAGCAAAAATCCCATTGACTCACCTAATAATAACGAAGAGCCGAATATATATTAGCAAGATTCACAAGTTCTCGAAGAACCGGAAGAGGAAACGGAACCGGAAGAAGAGGAACCAGAAGAAGAGGAACCGGAAGAAGAAGAGGTTCCGGAGAGGGGAATAGTAGGAACCACAGAAAACCGGTCAAATAAAAGAAAATCCTCAACCAATGGACCAAAGTTAATAATGGTCAATGGTGTTTCCGCTAAGGAAGCAAAATATTGGGAAAATTACCAATTTTTCGATGAATCGGATCCTGATGAGGATTTTGATGATGTTATAGAAATTACCCTGACCCAATTTAATGAGGCAAAAGAAAATAATAAGGGAAAAGGCATCAAAATAGAGAAATCTGATTCCGACCCCGATGAACTTTATATGTACCTTCAACACCTGTATTTTCAATATCGTGACAATAACCCGGGAACCTCTAAACCACCAGGTTTTTCTAAACCAATGTGGAAAATGACGACTTGTATTAGAGGAACATCATATATCCCTAGAAGATTAGGAAAAAGAACCAAGTCCGAAGAAGAAGAAACCATTGATTCAGATTAAAGGGGTGTGAGCATGTTGTGTAATAAATGTATTGTAGTGTGCTTGTACTTTTATGTTCTATGTAAAAGTTGCTTGTATTATTTGTTGTTACGAATCTAATCCTTGTCTATTTTACAGTATAAAAACAAAATGGACGTTAAGGGTAGACAACCGAATATTTTAGAAGACCTACCAGAGGATATGATTGAGGAAATCTTGTCTAGAGTCGGTCAGAATTCATCAGGACATTTAGTTATGGCAAAATTAACTTGTCAAACATTTGAAAGACTTTTCGGAAATGCCTTAGTTTATAAAATGCTTTCTTTTGATAGGTGGGGTATATCACATTGGGGAGACCGTAAGTTACGCCGTGTTTTCTTTAAAGCATTAAATGCGGGGAACCCAAATGCAATTTTACGCTACGGGTTAAGAACCTATTTTGACTCAACATATCCCAACATAGGATTTCGTGAATTAGAAAGAGCTTCTAACATGCAACATAAAGAAGCATGTTATGCTTACGGGTTAGTGATGTTCGCTTCTTACCAAAGTGAGAAAAAGAATATCGGATTGCAACTTTTAAATAAAACCTTCCCACAAGTGACGGATTCAGTAGTTAGGGTGAGAAACAAGGTTTTTAGATTATTACGGGGCTGTTGGACATTACGAAACCCTCGTCCTTTTGACGACGTTACAACATGCTGCCTAGCCAATGGTCATAACGGTTATTTTCCACAAGACCAAGGATGGGAAGTCGTCTTAGTAAAACCAGAATCCATGACTTGTTTCTGGACTTATGAATTACGTGTCTTTATTTCCTTTGCTGAACAACTTGCGTATTAACTAGATTTATCTTCAAAACTGTCCTGTATCATAGTGTACTATATTTCATGTTATTTGTAATATAGCGAAGTTTTAAGTTTGAAAAATATTTGTATGTGATATATTATTATAATCAGTTTTTCATATGGAATTGTAGTAGTTGAATTGTATATTAGCTAATAAGTATGAACTTAACGGGTAGGTAGTACCCGAATTTATGTAGTGACCCGAACTTTTCCGAACCTTTCTATGATTATATGTTTAATGAAAACTATATTTACATGATTAAATGTTTCCAACATGTTAAGCAATCAAACTTGTTAAGACTTGGTTAATTGAAATGGAAATTTTGTAAACGTCTGATTACCCAATTTGACCAATGATTCACGAACGCTATAAGTTGTATATGACATGATGATACATAAATGAATAAATATATATGTTTAACATGATATAATGATTATCAATTATCTCATTAAAAATAGTAACAATAAGTTATATACTTAAAAAGGAGACTATTGACGTATGAAACTCGAAACGGTACATATAACGATTATCGTTATAACCACGTCTTACTAAATATATATGAAGCATATTAATACATTGTTATATTATATATAACATGATAATATGATAATTAAATATATCATTAAGTGTGTTAACAATGAACTACATAAGTAAAAACAAGACTACTAACTTAAGGATTTCGAAACGAGACATATATGTAACGATTATCGTTGCAACGACATTTAAATGTATATATCATATTAAGATATATTAATATATCATAATATCATGATAATATAATAATTTAAAATCTCATTTGATATTATAAACTTTGGGTTAACAACATTTAACAAGATCGTTAACCTAAAGGTCTCAAAACAACACTTACATGTAACGACTAACGATGACTTAACGACTCAGTTAAAATGTATATACATGTAGTGTTTTAATATGTATTCATACACTTTTTAAAGAGTTCAAGAAACTTATCAAAATACTTCTACTTAACAAAAATGCTTACAATTACATCCTCGTTTAGTTTCATCAACAATTCTACTCGTATGCACCCGTATTCGTACTCGTACAATACACAGCTTTTAGATGTATGTACTATTGGTATATACACTCCAATGATCAGCTCTTAGCAGCCCATGTGAGTCACCTAACACATGTGGGAACCATCATTTGGCAACTAGCATGAAATATCTCATAAAATTTCAAAAATATGAGTAATCATTCATGACTTATTTACATGAAAACAAAATTACATATCCTTTATATCTAATCCATACACCAACGACCAAAAACACCTACAAACACCTTCATTCTTCAATTTTCTTCATCTAATTGATCTCTCTCAAGTTCTAACTGTAGGTTTTTCGTATGCCCGAGAGACGTATTTAATTAATGTGGCTGATATGTTATGATCCAAGTCGGGTCATACCCAATAACAAGCTTACCGACACCTTAAAAGTTTTTGATCTTAACTATTGGATCATTAAACGAATATGCGACACTTGGATTTTAGAAAATCGGGTTTCTAAAATATTATCACTTGAGATAAATTGTTTGGACAATTTATATATTAAGGATTTGATTATTTATATGTATAAATAATTATGTTTTGTTATACTTTATAAATTGGTTTATAAAGTACAAGTAACCTATATTTATAACTTGAACTTTAATAACAAGTTTTATATAAAGTGTAACAAGTTTTATATAAATTATACTTATTATTTAAATGATACAAGAATGCAGATTTTGGGACTCCTAGGTGACATCCCATGCTTGCTTGGTTACTTGTAAACAATATATTCCTTAAGGCATGCAAGACTCTCTTTAACCAAGGGATTCCTTGACTCAAGTGAGTGAGAAAACAAGCAATACACAAAAAAAAATGCACTTTTTCTGCTGAAAACACAGCTGCTGGCTGTGGCAGTTTAGAGGGAAAAAGAGAGTGTTTTTGCATGGTAATCTTGTTAATCAAGTGTCTAAAATCCTAACCAAACAAAGGAAGGTGTTGGTGCATCAAAAGCTTGGGGTATTACACACTTGAGGCTTCAAGTTAGAAGCTTTCTTGCCTTGATCTTCATCATCATCTTGCATATTTGTAAACTACCCTCAACTAGCTTGAGGAGGAATTATCTCTAAACCCACTCTTAATTTGTAAGTATCTTTCACAACTTGATCCTATTTGGGATTTAACTTTAAATGGTTAAAGATTTACAAGTTTTAAAATGGTAATTTATACGCTTCCGTAAATATTATTTCTTGAATGATTATAAGTATTATGGAACTTGTTAAATCCCAACAATGGTATCTAGAGCCGAAGTTGTTGAAATATGCTTCGAGATGGTTATTAAACCCAATATAATTTTGCATTCTATGAACATGCATGAAGTAGAATGTAAAATTTTCGGTTTTGAGTGGTTTGTCATTTTGGCCAAAATCACTTGTGATTCTGCATTCTGTGTTGCCGATCACTTGTGATTCTGTGTTGCCAATCACTTGTGATTCTGTGTTGCCGATCACTTGTGATTCTGTATTGCCAATCACTTGTGATTCTGTGTTGCAGATCACTTGTGATTCTGTGTTTCCAATCACTTGTGATTCTGTATTGCCTATCACTTATGTTGATGATGTTCACAATCTAAGCCTTGACCTTGTGTTTGGTTGCATGTTTGGTTGATTTAATATTTATTCATTTGGTATGTAATAATATTATTTTGGTTATGTAATTTATTTTATATTTGGTATGTAAAATAGATTAGGTTGTAATTTCACTTTTTTAGACAAAATGTATTAGGATATATTTTGTAAAAAGATGAAGATGATGAAGACTTGAAGAACACAAGAAGAAGCATTTGGAAGCAAGATTAAGTGGGAGATTTAAAATCTCCTACTTTGTGTTATAACCCCTTATCCAGTGGCATTTGTTTTCGGCTAAACAAATGTCTACCAAAATGGCTTGATTGTGAACATATTTGTTTTGCATGCATGGTTGTTTATTGTATGATTATGGATTGTATGTTTGTATGTTACAAGTTAATCACACAAGTTAACAACAAGTAAAATGGCAATTTAATTGGTTAAATTATACATTAATTAACGACATGCAAAATGACAATTTAATTGGTTAAATTAAAATTGCTAAAAGGACATTAATAAACGGTTATTAAGAACATGATTAGGATCATATATATAAAATGGTTTATAGACATGAAAATGGATTTCAAATGAACCATACACTAAATGCATGTTGGTGTATGGCATAAAAGTTTTCTCAAACTAGAATTAATGAAAACTTAAAATCCCTTATTAACAAGGCAAACAAGTTAAACGCCATCCTTTTGTGCAACACTTAAAAATATTAGGGAACTCACAATGGGATAAAGGTCACCTAACCGTTATGAGCAAACTAATATGATTAAGGTGAATTTCGCATGCTTGTGGGATAAAGGTCACCTAACCACTTGTATGTTAAGTTTACACGTTTACACAAGTAGGACGACTTGATTTGGAAATCATGAACTTAGGGTCACCGAAGCATGAGGAACAAATAGGCGTTGATGGGATAAATATGTCATGCAAAAGGATTGCATGATCCCATAACTTAGAAGTTGCAAAAGGATTTCAATTGTCATATAATGACTACCTAGCTAAATCAAATAATGGGATAAAGGTCACCTAACCGAAATTTGGTTTACCGTTGGATTCTAAAATTTAATAAATATCAATTGGATTTAAAGGGTATTGATCGTTAAATTAAAATTGATACTTAAATAACTTTGTTAAATTTTGTAGATGGCCGCCAATAACAACAACATTCCGAACGTACCAATAAGCTTGAACAACCTATCGTTGAGGTCAATCGTTGAAAAGGAAAAACTCAACCATACGAACTTCATGGATTGGTTCCGCAATCTAAGAATTGTCCTCAAACTAGAGGATAGGGTGTATGTGTTGGAAGACCCCATTCCCGATCAACCGGATGAGGATGATACGGAAGGCATGGCTTATTGGGAGAAATATTGCACCGATTCGTTGCAAGTTTCTTGCCTCATGATTGGGACTATGATACCCGAACTCCAAAAGGATTTTGAGCATCATAGTGCATATGACATGATCACACAGTTGAAGGAGATGTTCCTTCAACAAGTTCATGTCGAGCGCTTCGAAACGGTTCGAGCGCTTCATGCATGTCGGATGGACGACTCCCAATCCGTTTCATCTTATGTCCTTAAGATGAAAAGCCTTATTGATCGAGCGAACCGTCTAAATTGAAACGTGTCTAATGAATTAGCCACAGACCTCATTCTCAACTCATTGTCAAAAAGGTTTGACACATTTGTAATGAATTACAATATGAATGGTTGGGATAAAAGCATTGGCGAATTACATGCCATGCTTAAGACGGCAGAAGCAAGCATGGGTAAAAGGGCTTCACCTGTGTTTACGATCAATGAAGGCGGGTCCAAAAACAATAACACTTCTAAGCTAAAGGCGGCTAAGAGGAAGGGACCCGCCTACCAAGGCAAAGGCAAGTGAAAAGGGAAGATGGTTACCCCAACCAACAACAACAAGAAGCAAAAGGTTGCTGGTAAAGCTAACCCCAAGGAAGATCCTTGCTTTGGTTGTGGTGAGATGGGTCACTGGAAACGCAACTGCCCGGTCTACCTAAAGGAGTTGAAGGAAAAGAGGTATGCTGGGCAAACCTCAGGTAATGTATATATGGTATACATTAAGCTTAGTATTACTTCTTCTAATACATGGGTATTAGACACAGGATGTGGAACTCATATTTGCAATTCTTTGCAGGGGTTCAAAAGAAGTAATCAAGATGCGGGAACAACAAGTCTCTTCATGGGAAATGGAGCAAGGGTGCAGGTGAAAGCTCAAGGAGACTTTGTTTTAAAGCTTCCAAGTGGTTTGGAGCTTACTTTGAAAAATGTTTTGTATGCACCTGATTTATCACGAAACATTATTTCTGTATCCCGTTTGAAACAATATGGTTTTAATCTTAATTTCATTAATGATGATATCCATGTTTCTTTAGATAATGTGTTCTATTTCAAGGCTTCGCGTTCGAATGGTATTTATGAATTGGTTCATGATGACACATCATACAATAGCTCAATGTACCATTAAAACATCAAGAAACTCAAAAGGGATTTGAGTGATTCCTACTTATGGCATTGTCGCCTTGGTCACATAAACAAGAATCGAATGCATACACTTCAAAAGAATGGCCTTTTGAAATCAAATGAACTAGACTCGTTTGATGTATGTGAATCTTTTTTACAAGGCAAAATGACTAAAGCATCTTTCAAAGGGACCTCTGAAAGGGCTAAGGACTTATTGGGATTGATACACTCGGATGTATGTGGACCCTTTAAGCCCATAACTAGGAATGGTGAAAGATACTTCGTTACTTTCATTGATGACTTTAGTCGTTTCGGATATGTCTACTTATTAAGACACAAGGACGAAACTTTTGAAGCATTCAAGGAATATCAAAACGAAGTACAAAATCAACTCAATAAGACAATCAAGGTACTTCGTACCGATAGAGGAGGTGAATACCTAAGCGATGCTTTCCAAGATCATCTTAAAAGTTCTGGGATTATCTCGCAACTCACTCCTCCTGGAACACCCCAACTTAATGGAGTTTCCGAAAGGAGGAACCGAACCCTAATGGATATGGTTCGATCTATGATGGCTAGAAGCTCGTTACCTCTATCATTTTGGGGTTATTGTCTATGCTCCGCGGCTAGTATTTTAAATATGGCCCCAACCAAGAAAGTGGAACGAACACCTCATGAGATGTGGTTTGGAAAACCTCCATCTCTATCATACTTAAAGGTATGGGGATGTGAAGCTTATCCTAAGCGGTACGTCCCTAATAAGTTGAATGCTCGATCCACGAAGTGTATCTTCATAGGATATCCCAAGGATGATATGGGATATTATTTCTATGATCCATCCGAGCAAAATGTATTTGTTGCTCGAAAGGCTGAATTCCTTGAAACTAAGTTCCTAATGGAAGGAAATAGTGAAAGGAAGATAGATCTTGCAGAGGTTCAAGATCAAGTAGATGATACACAATTGGTTGACACTAGCACTCAACATGAAAATGTTGAGAATGATCAAATGGATGATCAAAATACACAAGACGTTCGTAGATCTGGTAGGATTAGTAATCCTCCTGAGAGATATAGGTTTCTCATGGATGGTTGCTATGTGGTTGATTTAGATGAACCAATAAAATACCAAGATGCTTTATCAAGGATTGATAAAGATAAATGGCAGGAAGCCATGAACGCTGAGATGCAATCCATGTATGACAACCAAGTTTGGAAACTTGTTACACAACCTGCTGGCTCAAGGCTAGTTGATTGTAAATGGCTTTTCAAAATGAAAACCGACATGCATGAAAACTTGGATACATATAAAGCTAGACTTGTAGCAAAAGGTTTCACTCAAACTCAAGGGGTTGACTATGATGAAACTTTTTCGCCTGTGGCAATGCTAAAGTCTATTAGGATATTACTTGCCATTGCTGCTCATTATGATTATGAAATATGGCAAATGGATGTCAAGACCGCTTTCCTAAATGGACATCTTGAGGAAGATGTCTATATGGTTCAGCCTGAAGGTTTTGTTGATCCGAAATATCCTAAAAAGGTATGCAAGTTAAAGAAGTCAATCTACGGATTGAAACAAGCATCTAGAATGTGGAATCATCGATTTAATGAGGAGGCCAAGAAATTTGGCTTCATTAAAAATGGTGATGAAGCTTGTGTATACAAGAAAGCTAGTGGGAGCACTATCATGTTCCTTGTACTATATGTGGATGATATATTGTTATTTGGAAACGATATTCCGGCAACGCAAGGTGTTAAAACTTGGCTAAGTAAATGCTTCTCCATTAAGGATCTTGGAGAAGCACAATACGTTTTGGGGATTGGGATCTACAGGGATAGATCCAAGAAACTGATAGGTTTGAATCAAAGTGCATACATTAAAAAGGTCTTGAAAAGGTTCAAGATGGAGAACTCTAAGAAAGGTTTGGTACCTATTCAAAGAGGAACGCTCCTTAGTTCATCTCAGTGCCCCACCACGAAAGATGAACATGAAAGAATGAAGAATGTCCAATATGCGTCTGCTATTGGGTCAATCATGTATGCAATGATATGCACTAGACCGGATGTGTCATGCGCTCTAAGCTTGACAAGTGGATACCAGAATAACCCAGGAAACAGTCATTGGATTGCTGTTAAAAGTATATTGAAATACCTTAGGAGGACTAAGGATATGTTTCTAATATATTGGTCTGGTGAGGAGGAACTCGCTGTAAAAGGTTACATGGACGCGAGTTTCCAAACTGATCGAGATGATTCTCGATCACAATCCGGTTATGTCTTTACGTTAAATGGAGGTGCGGTCTCTTGGAAGAGTTCAAAACAGGATGTTGTTGCATTATCCACTACAGAGTCGGAGTACATTGCTGCCTCATTGGTAGCGCAGGAAGCTGCATGGATGAAGAAATTCATCGATGACTTAGGAGTAGTCCCTTCCATTCAGGACACTCTTGAGATCTTTTGTGACAATGAGGGTGCAATTGCTCAAATCAAGGAACCTCGTGCTCACCAAAAGACCCGTCACATTGAGCGGAGATTCAACTACATAAGGGATGAAGTTGAAAAGGGAAAGATATGTATTCGCAAAGTTCACACATATCTTAATATAGCGGATCCTCTCACGAAGCTCTTACATGGATCAAAACATGCAGGACATATTTGTGCATTAGGGCTTCGATATTCTAGTGATTGGTCATGATCTGTTTTAAGTATTGTAATGGAACGAAATTATTCAAACTCATTAATATAATTATGGTTTAATTTATTTTGAGTTAGGTTCCTATTTTGCATGTTTTATCCATGAATAAGCAATTATTCTAAATTCCGTAGTCGATCACATTTGTGGGAACAAGTGTGAGGTTTAGACTATTATGAACTTGGATTGGTATACATTCAAGGACTGAATTTGGGGCAAGGTTGCAACCAAGGTTCATAAATATTTGTGGGATACAAATATTGTGACGACCCAGAAATTTCCGACTAAATTTAAACTTTATCTTTATATTATTCTGACACGATAAGCAATGTTTGTTAAGTTAAATCTCAAGGATTTTAAACTATGTTTATACATTCATTTAAACCTCGACCAAATTCCAATGATTCACGAACCATTAAATGAACATATATGAATATGTATGTATATGTGTATATATTATAAATTGAAAATGTCAAAAAAGTATTTAAACGTATAATGCTTTACATGAACGTATTTGTTTCAATATGATTATCGACGAAATTAAAAAAATATATTAAATGCTTGAATTACCAGAAACATTGAATTATGATTACAAGTCTCTTTTGAGAGGTCCACTATGATTGAGAAAATCTATTCCTTTTAACGATATTCGGAATAATTTGTAAAGCTATTTATAAATAAAAACAAAAAGTGTCATTTACAAAAGTTACACAAAAGTTAGTGGAGAATTGGTTTGCATAATATTCTATTAATCTATTTTCAAACGTACAAAAACGTTTTCAGTTTAAAAAGAACTTTATTATTAAAATATATATAACTTTTATAAATATCTAGAATCACTTTTGACAACTCATTACTTAACCAGTATAATAAATATAATGATATTTATATTTTATTTCATTAAATATATATAATGATTTAAATTAATATTATATATATTTATACGCGTATTATACATACATAGTTTTTATACTTTTACTATACTTTAACTTTATCTTTAATTTACTTTTACTTTACTTTAACTTTAATAATTCACTTTAATAATTCATACTTTAATAATTCACTTTAATAATTCATACTTTAATAATTCACTTTAATAATTCATACTTTAATAATTCACTTTAATAATTCATACTTTAATAATTCACTTTAATAATTCAAAAATCTATTATAAATAGAATTCAATAGGTTTCATTATTTCATAGAAACTTGAAAATATATTTCTCTAAACTCTCTCAATCGATTTATATATATATATATATATATATATATATATATATATATATATATATATATTTGCTCTGTATTATTTCAAGATATTATTAGTATACATAAAATATTACGACGGAGTGATGTCCGAGTGATTTCAAAATAGTTTTTTGAATGAGTCGAAGCTAAGGAAATTATGGGTTATAGCTATGGAGGTGATGGGTATGGTTCATGGGTATGCTCGTGAGGTCAATCTAGTGTTTATCATCTCCGTTGCGTCTACGTACTTTCCTGCAATATTAAATCTCAATATTGATACGTTCGTGAATCCGAGGCCAACCTTGCACTTGTTAAATGACGTTATATGTATTTTTACTACGAAATACAGTATGGTGAGTTTCATTTGCTCCCTTTTTAATTGCTTTTGCAATATATATTTTTGGGCTGAGAATACATGCGCTGCTTTTATAAATGCTTTACGAAATAGAGACAAGTGATCAAAAATGATAATTCTGCGGATTGATGTGCTGGGTAATTTAGTTACATGTTATAAGAGCATGTGAGCGCGAATCCTAAAGACAGATCTATCGGGCTTAACACCCCCATCCTGTAGGCTGCACTAGACATAAGAGCTAGTGGGCGGATGTTTAGTACTTCGAGGATTATTTATACACTTGCGAGTGTACGTATCCATCTTTGCGAAGATGACTTATTATATTATTGTTAAGGTTGGTTACTGAGGCCTCAACATAAGCAGAACGGTTTTATACACTTGCGAGTGTACATATATTTATAAACGGAAATCTTGTGGTCTATTAATATATTGAAATGATTGTTATGATAAACCTATGAACTCACCAACCTTTTGGTTGACACTTTAAAGCATGTTTATTCTCAGGTATTAAAGAAATCTTCCGCTGTGCATTAGCTCATTTTAAGGATATTACTTGGAGTCATTCATGGCATATTTTGAAAGATGTTGCATTCGAGTCATTGAGTTCATCAAGATTATTTTTAAGTCAATTATAGTTGGATGTATTATGAAATGGTATGCATGCCATCAACTTTCGTTGTAAAGAAAGTTTGTCTTTTAAAAACGAATGTAATGTTTGTAAAATGTATCATATAGAGGTCAAATACCTCGCGATGTAATCAAGTATTATGAATCGTTTATAATGTATATGAACGGGTCATTTCATTTGGTATCAGAGCGGTGGTCTTAGCGAACCAGGTCTGCATTAGTGTGTCTAACTGATAGTCGTTAGGATGCATTAGTGAGTCTGGACTTCGACCGTGTCTGCATGTCAAAAGTTTTGCTCATCATTCTTGTCAGAAATTACTTGCTTATCATTCTTAGTCTAGACACATCTTATTGCATTGATTGCATGAATAGTGTATAGACAAAATTCATATCTTAGCGTATCTGCTAATTCATATCTTAACGTATCTGTTACTGTAAATTTTGCCTGACATATTCCGTAAATTCCTCCGTAATCTACGAAATCTTTTGCGCTATATATATAGATATTATATGTAATTAGAATACCACCCGATAGCCGAAAAATCATTTCATATCGAAAAATCCTTTATTCAATCGAACGAAATGGAATTCGTCATTAGTTCAAGTCCCTCGAATTCCGATATGGAATCCCACTCAAGCTCCGAAAGCAGTGTGACCGGAATGGATCAACCAATTAGCCATCATCTATTCTGGATGAATTGGGGATAGGTTCGTAGCCTCCTCAATAATTGGAGACAAGAAGAAGATGATCCCTTCCATCCACCACATTGCCCTCTTGGCGATGAACCTGAAGCACTTACCGACGAACCGGTCTGAAACACCATTTGCTCTCTCATTTTCAGAGTATCTCGTCATGATTATATACTACATCAAATTCTAGATTTTATTTATCCGCTCGTCCGAACCGACAATCACCCCGGTGTAACAGAAGAAGTCAACGCGCTTCGCGCTCTAGTAGTGGCTTTAGAGAATATGGTGCAAGGGTTACAAACACCAACAAATAACGAAGTATTAATTCATAATTTCAATTTTATTGAATAAATACTCCGTAGAAGTTATGTAATTTCTAAAGTCTTTAGGGATTATTCAGTTCTAGTTTCAACCGTAAATCAAATGAGTTTAATTTAATATTAACTCATTAAATCTATGTTACATCTGAAGAAAATATGCACATATATATTTTCATAAAGACTGTAATAAAATTTTGTTGTACAAAATATTAATTGTGAAAAAAAAAATTTAACGGGTAGGTAATACCCGAGAGATATATAAATTCACAATTAATATGTTACATTTTTCGAATCTGATTAAGCAAATCATCAACTATACTCCCAAAATCTCACAACAATATACATTCTTGTATAGTAATCAAAACAACCATTCTCACCCAAATTTGATTACGCATTCTGATTTTGACAAATCAAAATCCAAGTCATGATTTAACAGAAGACATCACTCTTAGATTCCTACATCTTTCAAAGCTTTACTTTAACTTCAAAACTGTGTTAGAACATCATATGTATATTAACGATTACAAACTGTGTTCAAACTCTCCGAAGTTTTCGAAGACACTTCAAACAATGAACAATCGAGATGATGATCCAACCACATATTACCCACATTTATGTACCAAAAAAGCTCTCGAAGCCAAAGTTATAGTTCAACTCGTATCCGTGTCAGACCCTTTGGCATTTATTAGCTAAAATGACTTTTCAATTCTTTTTCAAAGTAGACAGTTTTGTCACAGCTCCAGCAAGTCAACTTCGACTTTTCAGTCGGACTAGTCTTATTATAACCTTGATAGATACGTTGCCCTTTCGCCAACGTTACCGGGGAATCGTTTATATTCACCACATTAGCAATAAACTTACCAACAAATTCACTGATCTTTGACTTTCAAAAAAAAAATCATTATAATTATCGAAACCCTATCATATATTTATTCGTACCTTATAACAAGAATTGCCATACCAATTATTGAGAATCAGCAATCAGTATTTTGAAACCTCGCAGCATGTCTACATCAACAATTACATATACACACAACGTCTACCTCCAAGACTTACATTCTTTGAATGAGAAATTTCTGAAAAACACCCTAAACTGCGAACTAGTTCTCGAAATTTTGAAAAATGCTGATGAAGCAACAAAAACTGTAAACGACCTTAACAGTAAAAAGTTGGATTATAAAGGATAGTATATTGGCAAAGCTCAGAAAAAGAGAAGCTTTAGAACTGGAAAACGGATTGAGCAAAGTATGAAGGAGGCTGTGGACAAATCATAAAGGCTGAACCTGCCTTCAAAGGATCCAAATGATTCATTACTTGCTGAAGTCATTAACGAATACCTTGCTCCTAACTCTAAACCCCTGCGGACAATATCCTTCATCATCCTCTGATATTAGACATTCTAAGATATCATCGTATCTTTCATTATAAATATCATCCATACTTCTGAAGATATTTTTATAATTATTCTTATCTGAAATCATTTACCTCTTCGCGCTATCTGTATTATATCATAAAGGAAACTATTTTAGTTTCTAAATTCTGAAACATTCGAGTTTAAAATAGGAATATTCTTGAAGAAGTGTTGGGAGCTGAAGCATGAGTTAGTATAATATAATGACACTTGATCAACGTGATTATATTACAGTAATTCATGCTGAGTTTCTAAATGGAACATGATGATTCACAGATCATAACGTCATCATGTGTTATGTTACACGACTCTTGTATTCTATTTAATCTCTAAAAATATCAAGAATATATTTTCTTGATGATTCGGTCTTTTCAGGGTATTTTGGTAAATTAACAAATCAAGATCGTGTCATTACAATTTCCTTCCTAGAACATTAACAATGTTCATTCTGAAATTTATATCTGCAAATTCTGGACCATTACAAGCGGTGCTTAATCGCAAGAAGAAGAAACGAAAGGACAAAGCTCTGAACTAGAAATGGGAGTATAAATCATAGCAAATAGAAGAGAGCATTAACTGTGGATGACAACGATTATAGAAGAAGCAAGGACTTTGAAATATAAGGGAAGATATAAAACCCAACAACAACCCAGAAATCACAAACCGTATATATCAATGCATATAGCAATATAAAGACACGGGAGAATTAAAAACACTATAAAACCAAGAGTATACTAGAAGTAAATAGATTCTTCCGGAGGCAGATGAAAAAGAAGAATGACAGATATGAAAGTGAGGAGTATATCGAGAATCAGTACTGGATGAAGCATATTGACAAATACTTTAAAATATGAGTTGAGGGAGAAAGAATAGAAGGTGTGAGTTGTAAGGAAACGAAGGAGGTGGATTTATAGTGAAATACCCGACAGAGAAATCAAGATGGATTATCGTATTAATTCGAAGAGAATCATAATCTCCTTAATCACCGAAGCATCAAATCCAACATAGATTACAAAGATTTTCTTTAAATTCAGTGATCAATTGTGATGACGTCAAAAGATATGACGAATCACTATAATCTTATTTCCTTCATTTACGATAACTTCCCTCATACGCTTCGAGTAATCGAATTATTTTATCCATACTTCTTAGACATGATAAAACTTTATAATCGTCATAATAACATTCTCATTGTTAGTCATGACGACCTCTATCAAATTTCGGGGACGAAATTTCTTTAACGGGTAGGTACTGTGACGACCCAGAAATTTCCGACTAAATTTAAACTTTATCTTTATATTATTCTGACACGATAAGCAATGTTTGTTAAGTTAAATCTCAAGGATTGTAAACTATGTTTATACATTCATTTAAACCTCGACCAAATTCCAATGATTCACGAACCATTAAATGAACATATATGAATATGTATGTATATCTGTATATATTATAAATTGAAAATGTCAAAAAAGTATTTAAACGTATAATGCTTTACATGAACGTATTTGTTTCAATATGATTATCGACGAAATTAAAAAAATATATTAAATGCTTGAATTACCAGAAACATTGAATTATGATTACAAGTCTCTGTTGAGAGGTCCACTATGATTGAGAAAATCTATTCCTTTTAACGATATTCGGAATAATTTGTAAAGCTATTTATAAATAAAAACAAAAAGTGTCATTTACGAAAGTTAGACAAAAGTTAGTGGAGAATTGGTTTCCATAATATTCTATTAATCTATTTTCAAACGTACAAAAACGTTTTCAGTTTAAAAAGAACTTTATTATTAAAATATATATAACTTTTATAAATATCTAGAATCACTTTTGACAACTCATTACTTAACCAGTATAATAAATATAATGATATTTATATTTTATTTCATTAAATATATATAATGATTTAAATTAATATTATATATATTTATACGCGTATTATACATACATAGTTTTTATACTTTTACTATACCTTAACTTTACCTTTACTTTACTTTTACTTTACTTTAACTTTAATAATTCACTTTAATAATTCATACTTTAATAATTCACTTTAATAATTCATACTTTAATAATTCACTTTAATAATTCATACTTTAATAATTCACTTTAAAAATTCATACTTTAATAATTCACTTTAATAATTCAAAAATCTATTATAAATAGAATTTAATAGGTTTCATTATTTCATAGAAACTTGAAAATATATTTCTCTAAACTCCCTCAATCGATTTACATATATATATATATATATATATATATATATATATATATATATATATATATATATATATATATATTTGCTCTGTATTATTTCAAGATATTATTAGTATACATAAAATATTACGACGGAGTGATGTCCGAGTGATTTCAAAATAGTTTTTTGAATGAGTTGAAGCTAAGGAAATTATGGGTTATAGCTATGGAGGTGATGGGTATGGTTCATGGGTATGCTCGTGAGGTCAATCTAGTGTTTATCATCTCCGTTGCGTCTACGTACTTTCCTACAATATTAAATCTCAATATTGATACGTTCGTGAATCCGAGGCCAACCTTGCACTTGTTAAATGACGTTATATGTATTTTTACTACGAAATACAGTATGGTGAGTTTCATTTGCTCCCTTTTTAATTGCTTTTGCAATATATTTTTTTGGGCAAAGAATACATGTGCTGCTTTTATAAATGCTTTACGAAATAGAGACAAGTGATCAAAAATGATAATTCTGCGGATTGATGTGCTGGGTAATTTAGTTACATGTTATAAGAGCATGTGAGCGCGAATCCTAAAGATAGATCTATCGGGCTTAACACCCCCATCCTGTAGGCTGCACTAGACATAAGAGCTAGTGGGCGGATGTTTAGTACTTCGAGGATTATTTATACACTTGCGAGTGTACGTATCCATCTTTGCGAAGATGACTTATTATATTATTGTTAAGGTTGGTTACTGAGGCCTCAACATAAGCAGAACGGTTTTATACACTTGCGAGTGTACATATATTTATAAACGGAAATCTTGTGGTCTATTAATATATTGAAATGATTGTTATGATAAACCTATGAACTCACCAACCTTTTGGTTGACACTTTAAAGCATGTTTATTCTCAGGTATTAAAGAAATCTTCTGCTGTGCATTAGCTCATTTTAAGGATATTACTTGGAGTCATTCATGGCATATTTTGAAAGACGTTGCATTCGAGTCATTGAGTTCATCAAGATTATTTTTAAGTCAATTATAGTTGGATGTATTATGAAATGGTATGCATGCCGTCAACTTTCGTTGTAAAGAAAGTTTGTCTTTTAAAAACGAATGTAATGTTTGTAAAATGTATCATATAGAGGTCAAATACCTCGCGATGTAATCAACTATTATGAATCGTTTATAATGTATATGAACGGGTCATTTCAAATATTGGAAGACCCGCCCTCAAGATTTACTAAATGGAGCCTTTGTGGTTGATCATGTAGCGACCCGACAAAATTGTCATTTGACGGCGCCGACTACTTAGGTCCCGTTACGTGGTCATAAGTCTTTAAAATAACGTTTGACCAAAATATGTCGCATTCATTGCAAAAGTAAAGAGTGTTCCCTAGTTTACAAGAATTGTTCATCCAAAAGTTACGTTACAAAGTTATAAGTACAAATGAAACCTATGCGACACAATTTAAAAGTAGCCAAAAGATGCTCCATGTATGCATAAATACTCGACATCCAAAGCAAGTATCAAAATAATGAGCGGAAGCATGTAACACATATCGTTCAAAGACCTGAGAAAAACATAGAAATCTGTCAACGAAAACGTTGGTGAAATCATAGGTTTAAGTAAGTAAGTGAGTAAATAAGTAGATTGAACCACAAGATTTGCAACATCGAATTAATAGTTAACCATTCCAAAAGTTGTTTCACGAGCACCCAATTATCAATGCTTAACATTTCTCCCATTGAACCCCATCACTTAGTGCTAGAACATACACTGTTTCTCGAAAATATATTTCATTCGTAAACGGTAGCGAACCGTTTGAATGAGGGTTTGTCAAACCCATATGGATCCATACAACATAAGTTCTCGCTTACACCCGGCAAGTGTAACTAATGATAATCGAATTGAGGATTTTGTTCTAAACTCGTATGTAGAATGTTTGTTTTCCTGTACTTGTGTTCACTTAGTAAAGAAATGTTTATGTTTTCTCATCCCAAATGTAAGTTCAAAAGAGTAAAAGTGGGACTATGATCTCACCTTGAGTGCATGAGTAGTAAAGTACTTCAACAAGTAAACGTGTGCAAAGAACAATGCTAGTCTTGACCTAAACAATAGGTTGTATCAATAACGGTAATCACGATAGGTCAAAGATGTTCAATTAGTCCTATGGCTCGTTAAGACTCGATCATAATAGCATGTGAATCAAATTGTCATGTTTCATGCAAGGTACAAGTATAAAAACATGTTAGAAAGGTTGCATAATCATTTGGTTAAGTTTGATAAAAAGTCAAACTTTGGTCGGTCAAAGTCAACACGTTCGGGTCGGGTCCCGAACTATTTTTCTGAGGTTTTTATTCATATATAGGCATGTTAGAACAAGTCTCATGTGAATCGGAGGTCTAGAACGGGCCAAACATTTTTCACATTTGGGACAAGGAGGTCAGAACCTGGCCCCCTTATATGTCGCGCCGCGACAGGAAAGGGCCGCGCCGCGGCAAAGGCCGGGTGCTGGTGCCTGGCCAGTCCCAAATGTTCAAGTCTCAATCCAAAACCTTTTTGTGCATAAAACACAAACCGCTAACACTTAGGACTCGCACCTTATATCGTTGGAAAGCTCTTTTGACGTAGAATGCAACTAAACACAATTCATCAATCAAAAACCTCATTTTTAACAACCGAGTTTTCAAACCAAGTGATCATTCAATGCACACATTAATGCTTCAAACTCACCAATGCACATTTAATGATTTAGGCATTCAATGCATACATATGACATGCCATTTTGTAGGTAATTGAGCATACAATACAACTAACAACTTACTAACAACAAATCATGGCAATCAATGCATCAAATAATCATTTCAAGTTCATTAAACCCTAGCTCAATTCCACCAAAAATCACTAAACAAGTTCTTAGAGTTTTCTCATGCAACCTATACATCAAAATGAAGCTAGTGATACTAGGAACACAATTAAAATATGAACTTTTAACATCTAACAACCTATGATCATCCAAAATTCAAGAACAACACACCAAAATTCAAGTTCATGCTAGTTACACTAAAACAACGAGATCGAGCATATAAATTACACACACGACATCACAATGAGCCATAGACACTAACTAACACCATTTCAAGTCAAAAACACGAATTTAGAGAAATCTAGAGTTTTAGAAATGTTACCCAAACGAGATGAAGTTGGTACCAAAATGAAGAGGATGAAGAGAGGATTACGAATATGTAATTTATTTTGTTGTAAGCCTCCTAGATCGGATTTAGATGATGATTGAATGAATTTGGTAATGGTGGGTGTGTTCTTGCTAGAGAGAAAGAGAGAGAGATGGAGATGATAATGAATGGGTGAAAGGGGTTTGACCCTTTGACCTAGTCAAGGGTTTGATCCCTTGTCAAGTTTAGTCCCTCAACTTTCGTTCGGGTGCGTGAATTACCTAAACGAGATAATTTAAAACGTGTATCAACGGGAGATGTTATAAACATATAACAGACTTTATATTAGTATAACGGAAAAGTAAATGGAAAAAGGCGGGATGTTACATTACCTACTCCTTAAAAGAAATTTCGTCCCGAAATTTAAGTAGGCGTAGTAGTAGTTGTTTCTTCCTCGAAATCTTGCGTTTCTGAATTCACGAATAGATGAGGATACTTCCTTTGCATTTGATCTTGTCTTTCCCAAGTAAACTCGGGTCCCCTTTTGGCGTTCCAACGGACTTTAACAATCGGGATTCGGCTTTGTTTCAATGTCTTGACGGAGGTGTCCACAATTTCAACCGGTTCCTCCACAAAATGAAGTTTGTCATCAATAGTAAGTTCCTCGAGAGGGATGACGATATCGGATTCGGCAAGACACTTTTTCAAGTTAGATACATGGAAGGTAGGATGAACGGAGTTCAATTGAGGCGGAAGATCTAAACGATAAGCAACGGTTCCAATACGCTCCAAGATTTCGAAAGGACCAATATACCGTGGATTTAGCTTCCCGCGTTTCCCAAATCGGATTACACCCTTCCAAGGTGCGACTTTTAACATGACGCGGTCACCGACTTGAAATTCAAGGTCATTGCGTCTTTTGTCGGTATAGCACTTTTGACGACTCCGGGCCGTCCGAAGCCTATCTCGGATTTGAACGATCTTCTCGGTGGTTTCGTGAATGAGTTCGGGTCCGGTGATTTGTACGTCGCCTACTTCGGCCCAACAAAGAGGTGAACGACATTTTTGGCCATATAGCGCTTCAAAAGGTGCGACTTTAATACTCGCGTGATAACTATTGTTGTAAGAGAACTCGGCGAGAGGTAAGTGCTTGTCCCAAGCTTTTCCGAAATCAACCACGCAAGCTCGTAACATGTCCTCTAAGGTTTGAATTGTACGTTCGCTTTGTCCATCGGTTTGAGGATGATATGCGGTGCTCATGTCTAAACGCGTTCCCAACGCTTCTTGCAATGTACGCCAAAATCTAGAAACGAAACGGCCATCTCGGTCGGAGATAATCGATAAAGGTATACCGTGTCGGGCTACGATCTCCTTAATGTAAAGTTGTGCAAGTTTCTCCATTTTGTCCGTTTCTTTCATGGCAAGGAAGTGTGCGGATTTAGTGAGACGGTCAACAATAACCCAAATGGTATCATAACCGCCCGTCGTTTTTGGTAGTTTGGTGATAAAATCCATCGTTATTCTTTCCCACTTCTATTACAGGATCTCGGGTTGTTGAAGTAGTCCGGACGGTCTTTGGTGTTCGGCTTTGACTTTGGAACATGGTAAACACTTGGAAACATAAGTAGCTACGTCCCTTTTGATGTTCGGCCACCAATATAGTTGTTTAAGGTCGTAGTACATCTTATTGGCACCGGGGTGAATCGAGTATCGTGACTTATGGGCTTCATCTAAAATAAGGCTTCGTAGGTCCCCATAACTAGGCACCCAAATCCTTCCAGCGCAATATCGGAGTCCGGTCTCCCTAATTTCGAATCGAGAGACGAGAATGTTCAAGAGCTCGTGTGAAAGGTTTTCATCCTTGAGGGCCTCATCTTGGGCTACACGAATTTGGCTATTAAGGTTGGTGTGAATGGTGATGTTTAAAGTTCGGACACGAAGAGGCACCACCCTTTCTTTTCGACTTAAGGCATCGGCTACTACGTTTGCCTTCCCGGGATGGTAACTGTCATAACCCGTCCTTAACCGTAAGAACGTGTTAGATAACGTATGATTTCATTGCGAGGTATTGACCTCTATATGCGACATTTTTAAAAGAAAAACTGCATATATTATACATTACAAACCATAACCATTATTTTTGTTACAAGCTTAAGACAATAAAAAGAAGATTAACGTTTAGCGATAATCTTCGACTTACAAACTTTACAAATGATGACAACAACACGGTTTCTAGCATATTTTACAACACAACATCTCGGATATGCAGTTTTATTTTTGACACAAACATGCGTACGCAAGATCCTGGTTAGATCCAACATGATGCAGCGGAAGCTTTAGAAATCACCTGAGAATAGACATGTTTTAAAAAGGTCAACATAAAGTTGGTGAGATATAGGTTTAATGCCGGCAGCAATATATATATAGACCACAAGATTTCGTATATAAACAGTTTAATAAAAGTATTCTAAGTGGTTGAGCACTTGGTAACCATACTTAACATTTAATCACGTCGCATATTCCCTTTATTATGAAATCTTACTACACCGTACCAAGTGTAGTCACAAAACGAAGTACTGTGCAACCGTTGAATACTGGTCGTCCAGTCCGGTTGGGGTTGTCAGGCTCGATAGATCTATCAACAGGATTCGCGTTTACAATACTGCTGTAAATAATAGTTACCAAGCTACAGGGAAGTATGCCAGTGGTACAACTCAACGTAGAATATATTTTTCAGTTACTTGTGTCCATATCGTAAAACATAAAATACATGTATTCTCATCCCGAAATATTTAGAGTTTAAAAGTGGGACTATATACTCACCCTTGTCTTGATGATATATATATTTTGACTCGGTCTTCCGGTTGATATCACGAACCTATCCATATATAATATATCAATATGTTTTCATTTTAAAACAAACGTTATATATATATATACTTGTTATACTTTTAATATTTTGAATATTTCCTTAGTCCGTAGTTAGCATTCCGATGTTAGTAATTCAATTTTAATGGTTCATTTTTAGATGTTTAATATACCCGCAATAAACAAAACCCCCAACGAAATAAATAAAACCCCATCGTATATGTATTGGTCGAGATTAATCTTGACCCACGGTACCGGTGTTGTCAAATGACGTGTTGCGTACATAAAGTACCGGTGTTGTCAAATGACGTGTTGCGTACAAACATGGGATCTTATGATTAATCTTCTCGTGTTGCTTACGGGTGATCCTGAACCATATGAAATTGAATTATGAGTACATATATATAAAATATCATGTTATCTTATAAAGATGTGATTTTATATAAATTTTTCCAATGAATCCCGAAGTCAATTAAGTCTTGGATAACCAATCTTGTTTCGGTCATAGTTTCTTCGTTACAAGTCCGTTTTCGTTGATTCAAATTGCCATCTTCTTGGATCGAGTTCTTCTTTAAGACTATGAACTGTAAATACCTTGGTTTGTATTCAAAATCATACGGCATAGGTGAAAGTTTAGTGAAACATATGAAGTTAAACATTTTTGTTACAACAAAATCATTAAATGACCATTTTTCCAAAAATACTTATACTTTGAAAAACCAAGTTTTACCTTGTTAAATTAACATATAAATAAGTTATGTTACATGTCTTGAAGTATTTTAAAAGTTAAGTTAGAAGGATCTATTTAGTTTGCAAACAAGTTTGAAAACATTCAAACTATGTTCTTGTTGTTAAACTTTTGTACCACAAAATAAGATAGCTATATATATATGAATCGAATAAGGTTATGAACATAGATTCTACCTCAATTTCCTTGGATAAGTTTGCTGTAAAAGAGGAGTAAGAAGCTAGAATCAAAAGGGTGATAGAAGTGGATGAAAGTTTGGAAGTAAGTTGGTGTTCTTGGAAGGTTTTCTTGAAGTGTTGTTGTAAGAGTTTTCTTATGGTGTTTTAGTATGGTTTTTATGGCTAGATCTCCTTGGTTATTTGCTGGATTGTTATGGAGTTTAGAGAGTAAGAAAGAGTGTGTGTTTTTGATAAGAAAATGGTAGTAAAAATGGATCAAAATGAGCATGTATATATACACCAAAAAAAACGTGTAACATGGTGTATATGGACAAAATTTCAAGTGATAATTTTATGTATCTAGTCCTAATTGCTTCCAAGTTCAATTACCTAGCCCTCATGGCATGAATAATGGCTGGTTAGGTGGTGATTTTGATGTGTATTTACTATTAGTAAATACATATAGGAGCTTGGTATGATACGAGTACAAATACTCTAGGTATACGTATAGAAATTTTGTGAAAAATGGAATGTGGATTCAAATATAGCTATCTTTTGTGAATACACTTATATGGTTTTATGTATTTAAGTCTTTAAAAGTGATTAAATACATTACTTATACAATATATGTATAAACATTATATGTCTTAAGTATTTATGTCAAATAACGTTACGTATAGTTATCGTTTTGAAAACTTAAGTTAGTAGTTTCAAAATACACATATAACTTGTTGTTATTAATATAAAATGAGGTATTAAAACATTCTTTAATCATGTTAAATATGTATATATACATATATATACACAAACGTATAGTTATCATATATTGTATAGTTCGTGATATCATCGGTCAAACTAGACGGTCAAACGTTGTGTAAAACTCTTTTCGGAAATATAAGTCTCGACAATTTGGATTGCTTATCATGTTGGAAAGGTTTAATTTATGTAAATATTAATCTTATAAGTATAGAATGATCGAAAAAAGTGCGGGTCGTTACATTACCTCCCCGTTAAATAAATTTCGTCCCGAAATTTTAAAATTGTACCTATTTTGCGTCATCGAGAAACAAATGCGGATACTTTCGTTTCATCTGATCCTCTCGTTCCCAAGTAAACTCGGGACCTCTTCTAGCATTCCAACGAACCTTAACAATCGGTATATTGCTCTGTTTGAGCTGTTTAACTTCACGGTCCATGATTTCAATTGGTTCTTCGACGAATTGTAGTTTCTCGTCGACATGGATTTCTTCAAGAGGAATGGTGAGGTCTTCCTTTGCAAGACACTTCTTAAGGTTTGAGACGTGAAAGGTATTATGTACTCCGGCGAGTTGTTGCGGTAACTCGAGTCGATAAGCTACCGGTCCAATGCGTTCGATGATCTTGAACGGGCCTACATACCTTGGGTTTAGTTTACCCCTTTTTCCAAAACGTATTACACCTTTCCAAGGTGACACCTTTAACATAACCATGTCACCGATCTGAAACTCTAATGGTTTCCTTCGAACATCGGCGTAGCTCTTTTGGCGACTACGGGCTGTTTTCAATCTCTCCTTGATTTGTACTATCTTCTCAGTCGTTTCGTGTATGATCTCGGGACCAGTTAATTGTCGATCTCCTACTTCATTCCAACAAATAGGAGATCTACACTTCCTTCCGTACAATGCTTCGAATGGCGCAGCTTTAATGCTCGCATGATAACTATTATTATACGAGAATTCTGCTAATGGTAGATATTTATCCCATCCGTTTCCAAAATCGATCACACATGCCCTGAGCATGTCTTCAAGAGTCTGAATCGTTCTCTCACTCTGTCCATCGGTTTGTGGATGATATGCGGTACTCATATCCAAACGAGTTCCTAGTGCCTCCTGTAGTGATTGCCAAAACTTTGAGGTAAATCTACTATCACGATCGGATATAATGGAAATAGGTATCCCATGCCTTGAAACAACTTCCTTTATATACAATCGTAATAGTTTCTCCATTCTATCCGTTTCCTTTATAGGCAAGAAATGTGCAGACTTGGTGAGACGATCAACAATCACCCAAATGGTGTCGTATCCCCAGGCAGTCTTTGGTAACTTCGTGATGAAATCCATGGTAATACCATCCCATTTCCATTCTGGGATTTCTGGTTGTTGAAGTAACCCTGACGGCTTTTGGTGTTCTGCTTTAACCTTGGAACAAGTTAAACACTCCCCAACATATGTTGCAACGTCTGTTTTTAAATTAGGCCACCAATAACGTGTCTTAAGATCTTGATACATCTTTCCAACTCCAGGATGTATCGAGTATCTTGTCTTATGTGCCTCGTTCAATATCAACTTCCTTAATCCACCCAACTTCGGTACCCAAATACGATTTGCAAAATATCGAATTCCATCTTCCCGCATAACGAGTTGCTTCTCATACTTCTTCATTATTTCATTTCCTATATTTTCTTTAGTAAGTGCTTCTCGTTGAACTTCTTTGATTTGTGAGTTGAGATTAATACGAATTTTTATGTTCATTGCTCGAACTCGAATTGGTTCTCGTTCTTTTCTGCTTAAAGCATCGGCCACCACGTTCGCCTTCCCGGGATGATAACGAATTTCACAATCATAGTCATTTATTAACTCGACCCACCTACGTTGTCTCATGTTCAGCTGTTTCTGATCAAAAATATGTTGAAGGCTTTTATGATCAGTAAACACAGTGCATTTAACCCCATACAAGTAGTGTCTCCATATCTTCAATGCAAACACGACTGCTCCCAGTTCTAGATCATGCGTCGTATAATTCCGCTCGTGAATCTTCAATTGTCGGGATGCGTATGCAATAACTTTCTTTCGTTGCATAAGAACGCAACCAAAACCTTGTCGCGAAGCGTCACAATATATTTCAAAATCATCGTTCCCTTCTGGTAACGATAAAATAGGCGCCGTAGTTAACTTCTTCTTTAGTAATTGAAATGCACTCTCCTGCTCAGAAGTCCATTCATATTTCTTCCCTTTTTGCGTTAACGCTGTCAACGGCTTAGCTATTCGGGAAAAATCTTGAATAAACCTTCTATAATAACCGGCTAAACCCAAAAATTGACGTATCTGCGTTGGTGTCTTAGGAGTCTCCCATTTTTCAATGGCTTCAGTTTTTGCTGGATCAACCTGAATTCCTTTGCTACTAACAACGTGGCCAAGAAATTGAACTTCTTTCAACCAAAAAGCACACTTAGAAAATTTAGCATATAGTTGTTCTTTTCTCAACAACTCTAATATCAACCTTAAATGCTCTTCATGCTCTTGCTCACTCTTGGAATAGATAAGAATATCATCAATGAAAACGATAACAAACTTATCTAAATACGGACTACAAACTCGATTCATGAGGTCCATGAATACAGCTGGCGCATTCGTCAATCCAAACGGCATAACCAAAAATTCGTAATGACCATAACGTGTCCGAAAAGCAGTTTTCGGAATGTCCTCTTCTTTGACGCGTAGTTGATGATAGCCCGATCTTAAGTCGATTTTTGAATAAACACATGATCCTTGCAATTGATCAAATAAGTCATCAATTCTCGGTAGTGGATACCGATTCTTGATAGTTAACTTATTTAATTCACGATAGTCTATACACATCCTAAAAGATCCATCTTTCTTCTTAACAAACAAAATTGGAGCTCCCCACGGTGAAGTACTCGGTCGTATGAATCCATGATCCAGTAATTCTTTTAACTGACTCTGAAGTTCTTTTAACTCGGACGGTGCAAGTCTATATGGAGCACGAGCCACTGGTGCAGCTCCTGGTACTAAATCTATTTGAAATTCTACAGATCTAAATGGAGGTAATCCCGGCAACTCTTCCGGAAAAACTTCAGGAAAATCTCTTGCCACAGGCACGTCATTGATGCTCTTCACTTTTTCCTTTGTTTCGACTTTATTAACATGTGCTAAGATAGCATAGCACCCTTTCTTCAAGCACTTTTGAGCTTTCAAATAACTAATGAGTTTTAGCTTTGAGTTACCCTTCTCTCCATAAATCATTACTGGCGTTTTATCCTTACGAGGAATGCGAATTGCCTTCTTGGCGCACACAACTTCAGCTCCTATTTTGGACATCCAGTCCATGCCGACTATTACATCAAAACTTCCTAATTCTACGGGTATCAAGTCAATTTTAAACGTTTCTCCGGCTAAATTTATTTTACAATCACGGCAAATTTTATCGGCTTTAATTAGTTTACCATTAGCTAACTCAATCATGTACTTAGCATCGAGAGGTAATGATGAACAATTCAATTTAGCGTGAAAGTCTCTACACACGTAACTTCTATCAGCACCAGTATCAAATATAATAGATGCGGATAAGTTATTAATGGTAAACGTACCCGTAACAAGCTCCGGGTCTTCACATGCCTCTTTAGCATTAATAACAAATGCTCTTCCACGTGCAGGTCCGATATTCTTCTCTGGATTCGGGCACTGGCTCTTATAGTGGCCTTGTTTTCCACACCCAAAACAAGTAATGGTAGCCAAAGCAGTTCTATTTGCGTTGGTGGCAGGAGTCTTGGCACCATTTGTATTCGTAACGAGAGCCCTACAATCTTCAGCAAGATGACCCTGTCGATTACATTTGTTGCATACCACACTACAGTAACCAAAGTGATGTTTGTGACATCGGTTGCATAAAGGACTTTGTCCTTTGTAACCAAAACCTGAACCACTACCCGCACCTTTCGGGGTTTCTTGTTTCTTAAAAGTTTGTTGTTGATTACCTCGATCATAGCTTCCATTCCACTTTCTCTTGTTACCTGATACCTTCACATCAGTATTGAATGCTTTCTTATCCAAAATGACCTGATCCATTAGCTCGTTTGCCATGGTTATAGCTTCATGAATTGTCTTAGGTTTCGATGCTGTAACATTTGCCTTGACCTTTTTGGGCAAACCACCTTTGTACATTTCAATCTTCCGTGCTTCGGTTGGAACCAATTCAGGACATAGTAAAACCAATTCCATGAATCGCTGATTGTAGTTGGTGATTTCAGTACCAACCACCTTCAAACTTCGTAACTCATCTTCTAACTTAATAACCTCATTCCTTGGACAATACTCGGTGATTATCATTGCTTTGAATTCTTCCCATGGAGTATCATAAGCTACATCTCCTCCTACCGCCTTCACATAATTCTTCCACCATGTGAGTGCACTATCTTGTAAAGTGCACGATGCAAACTTGGTCATGTCTTTTTCATCACAACCACTGATTTTAAACACCGTCTCCATCTTTTCTATCCATCGGGTTAAACCGATCGGTCCTTCCGTTCCACTGAATGATGATGGCTTGCAAGCTTGGAACGTCTTGTAGGAGCATCCTACACGAGGATTTGGATTAACTGCAGCAGCTCTTGCAGCCTCAACCCATAACATTCTGTCGTTCACTCGCTGGTTGATGAGTTCCTCGAGTTCTTGTTCCGTCATTCGATTCAATCGCGCCATTTCCTAATGAAAGAAAATAATTATTCACATGGAATATTATAGATGTAGTGTGTATTTATAGTACATTTATAGCTTGTTAATAATATGAACCAGGTATTATTATAAAAGCCTTTTCTTCTTATTAGCGTTTTATAATTATATCTTGGGTAGTACCTACCCGTTAATGTTCATACTTAATAGCTTAGTACAGAATCAATTACTACAATCTAAATAATACTTAACCATGGAAAATTATTGCATTTCATACTTCGCTATTTTACATATGCTTACATCAAACTTTAAACAAACCACACTAATAATATTATACAAAACATTATGTGATTCCATGGTTTAATACGGTAGCGCATCATTTGGTCTATTTCCCAAAACATTTATGTCCAGGGAATCCCCCAACGCGAATCCTAGCTGTCTCCCTACGTTTTGGCTGAGGTGCCGAAGAACTAGATGCGGGGATAGCACTAATAGGAATAGCGGGGATAGGGGTGGTAGTGTTGAGTGGAATTGGTGCCACATCATTCTCATTAAACTCGGGATTTGGATTTTCTAATTCATTAGCCTTTCGTTTCTTTCCTAGTTCGAACTCGTCTTTTGTAATTTCCTGTATTTCTTCCTCGGATTCACTTTCCTCCTCGGGTTCACTTTCCTCCTCGGGTTCACTTTCCGGGTTCTCTATAGTCGGTTCATCCGGAATTTGTGAGTCTTCCCCAAAGATATTATTTTCGTCATCGGATAGGTTAATGACTGGAACACCATCTGAAGATTCTGGTTCGGAGTCGCTGAATGTGATAATAAGTTTCGAGCCCGACATCTATCACATAACAACTAACCCATTAGTACTTACATAATATTTACATATAAATTTTTAACCAACAGTGATAAGCAATGGTTTTTAAAATCAGACCCGGTCAAAGTCCAGACTTTACTAATGTATCCTAACGACTTCTTGGTTAGACACACTAATGCAAACCTGGTTCGCTAAGACCAACGCTCTGATACCACATGTCATAACCCGTCCTTAACCGTAAGAACGTGTTAGATAACGTATGATTTCATTGCGAGGTATTGACCTCTATATGCGACATTTTTAAAAGAAAAACTGCATATATTATACATTACAAACCATAACCATTATTTTTGTTACAAGCTTAAGACAATAAAAAGAAGATTAACGTTTAGCGATAATCTTCGACTTACAAACTTTACAAATGATGACAACAACACGGTTTCTAGCATATTTTACAACACAACATCTCGGATATGCAGTTTTATTTTTGACACAAACATGCGTACGCAAGATCCTGGTTAGATCCAACATGATGCAGCGGAAGCTTTAGAAATCACCTGAGAATAGACATGTTTTAAAAAGGTCAACATAAAGTTGGTGAGATATAGGTTTAATGCCGGCAGCAATATATATATAGACCACAAGATTTCGTATATAAACAGTTTAATAAAAGTATTCTAAGTGGTTGAGCACTTGGTAACCATACTTAACATTTAATCACGTCGCATATTCCCTTTATTATGAAATCTTACTACACCGTACCAAGTGTAGTCACAAAACGAAGTACTGTGCAACCGTTGAATACTGGTCGTCCAGTCCGGTTGGGGTTGTCAGGCTCGATAGATCTATCAACAGGATTCGCGTTTACAATACCGCTGTAAATAATAGTTACCAAGCTACAGGGAAGTATGCCAGTGGTACAACTCAACGTAGAATATATTTTTCAGTTACTTGTGTCCATATCGTAAAACATAAAATACATGTATTCTCATCCCGAAATATTTAGAGTTTAAAAGTGGGACTATATACTCACCCTTGTCTTGATGATATATATATTTTGACTCGGTCTTCCGGTTGATATCACGAACCTATCCATATATAATATATCAATATGTTTTCATTTTAAAACAAACGTTATATATATATATACTTGTTATACTTTTAATATTTTGAATATTTCCTTAGTCCGTAGTTAGCATTCCGATGTTAGTAATTCAATTTTAATGGTTCATTTTTAGATGTTTAATATACCCGCAATAAACAAAACCCCCAACGAAATAAATAAAACCCCATCGTATATGTATTGGTCGAGATTAATCTTGACCCACGGTACCGGTGTTGTCAAATGACGTGTTGCGTACATAAAGTACCGGTGTTGTCAAATGACGTGTTGCGTACAAACATGGGATCTTATGATTAATCTTCTCGTGTTGCTTACGGGTGATCCTGAACCATATGAAATTGAATTATGAGTACATATATATAAAATATCATGTTATCTTATAAAGATGTGATTTTATATAAATTTTTCCAATGAATCCCGAAGTCAATTAAGTCTTGGATAACCAATCTTGTTTCGGTCATAGTTTCTTCGTTACAAGTCCGTTTTCGTTGATTCAAATTGCCATCTTCTTGGATCGAGTTCTTCTTTAAGACTATGAACTGTAAATACCTTGGTTTGTATTCAAAATCATACGGCATAGGTGAAAGTTTAGTGAAACATATGAAGTTAAACATTTTTGTTACAACAAAATCATTAAATGACCATTTTTCCAAAAATACTTATACTTTGAAAAACCAAGTTTTACCTTGTTAAATTAACATATAAATAAGTTATGTTACATGTCTTGAAGTATTTTAAAAGTTAAGTTAGAAGGATCTATTTAGTTTGCAAACAAGTTTGAAAACATTCAAACTATGTTCTTGTTGTTAAACTTTTGTACCACAAAATAAGATAGCTATATATATATGAATCGAATAAGGTTATGAACATAGATTCTACCTCAAGTTCCTTGGATAAGTTTGCTGTAAAAGAGGAGTAAGAAGCTAGAATCAAAAGGGTGATAGAAGTGGATGAAAGTTTGGAAGTAAGTTGGTGTTCTTGGAAGGTTTTCTTGAAGTGTTGTTGTAAGAGTTTTCTTATGGTGTTTTAGTATGGTTTTTATGGCTAGATCTCCTTGGTTATTTGCTGGATTGTTATGGAGTTTAGAGAGTAAGAAAGAGTGTGTGTTTTTGATAAGAAAATGGTAGTAAAAATGGATCAAAATGAGCATGTATATATACACCAAAAAAAACGTGTAACATGGTGTATATGGACAAAATTTCAAGTGATAATTTTATGTATCTAGTCCTAATTGCTTCCAAGTTCAATTACCTAGCCCTCATGGCATGAATAATGGCTGGTTAGGTGGTGATTTTGATGTGTATTTACTATTAGTAAATACATATAGGAGCTTGGTATGATACGAGTACAAATACTCTAGGTATACGTATAGAAATTTTGTGAAAAATGGAATGAGGATTCAAATATAGCTATCTTTTGTGAATACACTTATATGGTTTTATGTATTTAAGTCTTTAAAAGTGATTAAATACATTACTTATACAATATATGTATAAACATTATATGTCTTAAGTATTTATGTCAAATAACGTTACGTATAGTTATCGTTTTGAAAACTTAAGTTAGTAGTTTCAAAATACACATATAACTTGTTGTTATTAATATAAAATGAGGTATTAAAACATTCTTTAATCATGTTAAATATGTATATATACATATATATACACAAACGTATAGTTATCATATATTGTATAGTTCGTGATATCATCGGTCAAACTAGACGGTCAAACGTTGTGTAAAACTCTTTTCGGAAATATAAGTCTCGACAATTTGGATTGCTTATCATGTTGGAAAGGTTTAATTTATGTAAATATTAATCTTATAAGTATAGAATGATCGAAAAAAGTGCGGGTCGTTACAGTAACGAAGCTCGCAATCGTAATCGTTCAAAGTTTCAATCCACCGTCGTTGTCTCATGTTTAGTTGCTTTTGATCGAAGATGTGTTGAAGGCTTTTGTGATCGGTGAAGATAGTACTCTTGGTTCCATAAAGATAGTGTCTCCACATTTTAAGTGCAAAGACAACTGCTCCGAGTTCGAGATCATGTGTCGTATAGTTTCGTTCATGAATTTTGAGTTATCGAGAAGCATAAGCAATGACTTTCGTTCGTTGCATCAATACACACCCAAAACCATGTTTCGAGGCATCGCAATATACAACAAAGTCATCATTGCCTTCGGGAAGTGACAAGATAGGAGCGGTGGTTAGCTTCGTTTTCAAGATTTGGAATGCGGATTCATGTTCGGTCGTCCAAATGAATTTCTTTCCCTTGTGAGTTAATGCGGTTAGAGGACGTGCAACCAAAGAGAAGTTTTCGATGAATCTACGATAGTACCCGGCGAGACCCAAGAATTGACGAATGTGAGTAGGAGTAGTAGGAGTCTCCCATTTACTAATGGCTTCGATCTTCGTGGGATCGACTTTAATACCTTGATCACTTACAACATGACCAAGAAATTGAACTTCCTTCAACCAAAATTCACACTTGGAGAATTTGGCATAAATTCGTTCTTGTCTCAAGAGTTCAAGCACAAGTCGGAGATGTTGTTCGTGCTCTTCTTCATTTTTAGAATAGATCAATATATCATCGATGAACACAATAACGAATTTATCGAGATACGGTTTGCACACGCGGTTCATAAGATCCATGAACACCGCCGGTGCGTTAGTGAGACCAAATGGCATGACAAGGAATTCATAACTACCATAACGAGTTCGGAAAGCGGTTTTGGAGACATCTTCCCCCTTAACCCTCAATTGATGATAACCCGAGCGGAGATCGATTTTCGAATATACACAAGACCCTTGTAGTTGATCAAAGAGGTCATCGATGTGAGGAAGAGGATATCGGTTCTTAACCGTCAATTTATTTAGTTCACGATAATCAATGCACATTCGTAGGGATCCGTCTTTCTTTTTAACAAACAAAATCGGAGTGCCCCAAGGTGAATGGCTAGGTTGGATAAAACCACGGTCAAGTAGTTCTTGGATTTGACTTTGCAATTCTTGCATTTCGGATGGAGCAAGTCTATACGGTGCACGTGCTACGGGCGCGGCTCCCGGAATAAGATCGATTTGGAATTTAACCGGTCGATGAGGTGGAAGACCCGGCAATTCGTCGGGAAATACATCGGAAAAGTCATTAACAATTGGCACATCATCGATATGCTTCTCATCGGATTCGACTTTCTTAACGTGGGCAAGGATCGCAAAACAACCCTTACGGAGTAGTTTTCTAACTTTAAGGCACGAAACGAGGTTGAGTCTGGTGCAACTCTTATCGCCATAAACAATCAAAGGTTCACCATTTTCGATAGGAATTCGGATTGCGTTAAGATCACAAAGGATGTGAGATTTCGTTTTGACTAACCAATTCATACCGATTATTACATCAAAGCTTCCTAGTTCCATGGGTATCAAGTCAATTTCAAATTCCTTACCCAAAATGTTTAACGTACACCCCCGGTAATATGTGTCGGCACTTAATAGTTTCCCGTTAGCCACTTCAATGGTATAAGTGGTATCTAATGGAAGAGGTGGAGTGCTAAAAGAATGAGTCAAAGTCTTGGATACAAAGCATTTATCGGCACCCGAATCGAATAAGCAAGAGACATAAGAATTGTTGAGGAGAAACGTACCCGTGACTAGTTCAGTGTCATCCCGGGCTTCCTCGGTGTTGATGTTGAAAGCTCGGCCGCGCGTATTGGGGTTATCTTTCCTCTTCGGGCATGCATTTCTATAATGGCCCGTTTGGCCACATTCGTAACAAGTGCCCATCTTTGGTGCATTGGGCCACTTTCGAGCGATGGGAGTGGCACTTTTACAATCGTTGGCCTTATGACCAATTCCTTGGCACCGATGGCAAATTAGCTTACTACATTCGCCAAAATGATGTTTGTTGCATTTGTTGCAAAGAGGTAGGTTCCCGGCATAACCTTTCTTGCCGTCGGAGGTGTAAGGCTTCTTAGCAAAGTTGTTGTTGCTTGATTGGGAGGGTTCCCACTTTCTTTTGTTGCCGCCCGATATATCCTCGGCCTTAGGTGCCGGAACTACGATTTCGTCAACCGTTTCTATCAATTTGCGGGCCATGTTCAAAGCTTCTTGATGATTAGTGGGTTTGGATGACATTACTCCGTGTTTGATACTCTTTGGAAGACCATCCATGTAAAGTTCAACCCTTAAAGCTTCGGGGTTCACAAGATTTGGGCACATCAAGGCTAGTTCGGAAAATCGTTGATTATAAGCCTTGAGATCATTTTCGATCGCCTTTAAAGTTCTTAGCTCTTGTTCGAGCCTTCGGGTTTCTTCACGAGGGAAATATTCGACAATCATCTTTTCCCTCAAGTCGGCCCAAGAGAGGGCGTGAGCTTCATCGGTACCCACCGATTGTACATAAGTATTCCACCATGTAAGAGCGACACCGGCGAAGGTGTGGGTGGAGTATTTGACCTTGTCTTGGTCCCGACAACCGCTTATGCTAAAGATGGCTTCCGTTTGCTCAAACCATCGGGTGAGCACGACCGGTTCCCCGGTTCCATCAAAAGTGTGAGGTTTGCACCCCATGAAAGCTTTATAGGAGCATCCCTCGTTTGAGTTTCCGGCTCCATTGTTGTTGTTGTTGTTTTTGTGGTTGTTATTATTATTGTTGTTGGATGAGTGACCGGCCATGGCCGCATCTACGGCGGTGGCTATCATCCGTTCGAGAGCTTGTTCGGGAGTTTCATTGCGGCGTACACGACGAGGAGCCATTGTTCCTTCAAGACACAAGAATATCGTTGGTTAGTATTCTCAATAATACCAACCGTGATATGGAATAAGGATAAAGAAAAAATTTCCTTAACCCGCCTTAAATTCTTTATGTCATAATGTCGGAACGTCCATGTGAACCACCGTAATATAATCCTGGAAATTATATTACCCTGATTCACATGTGCATTTAACACTACTTCATAAAGTCAAGGTGGCGTGTCAATCAAATTTAACAACGTGATATCAAGATCGAATAAGAGTTAGATATGATAGGAGAGTTCGAGTATAATGCACAAATAGTCAAGTAGTTCCTACTTCGGTCTATATGCCGGTTGTAGTGTAGATTCACTAATGTACCCTATGACTCGGGGTCGACACCAATGAACTCTAAATCCCTACAACTAACGCTCTGATACCATCTGTAGCGATCCGACAAAATTGTCATTTGACGGCGCCGACTACTTAGGTCCCGTTACGTGGTCATAAGTCTTTAAAATAACGTTTGACCAAAATATGTCGCATTCATTGCAAAAGTAAAGAGTGTTCCCTAGTTTACAAGAATTGTTCATCCAAAAGTTACGTTACAAAGTTATAAGTACAAATGAAACCTATGCGACACAATTTAAAAGTAGCCAAAAGATGCTCCATGTATGCATAAATACTCGACATCCAAAGCAAGTATCAAAATAATGAGCGGAAGCATGTAACACATATCGTTCAAAGACCTGAGAAAAACATAGAAATCTGTCAATGAAAACGTTGGTGAAATCATAGGTTTAAGTAAGTAAGTGAGTAAATAAGTAGATTGAACCACAAGATTTGCAACATCGAATTAATAGTTAACCATTCCAAAAGTTGTTTCACGAGCACCCAATTATCAATGCTTAACATTTCTCCCATTGAACCCCATCACTTAGTGCTAGAACATACACTGTTTCTCGAAAATATATTTCATTCGTAAACGGTAGCGAACCGTTTGAATGAGGGTTTGTCAAACCCATATGGATCCATACAACATAAGTTCTCGCTTACACCCGGCAAGTGTAACTAATGATAATCGAATTGAGGATTTTGTTCTAAACTCGTATGTAGAATGTTTGTTTTCCTGTACTTGTGTTCACTTAGTAAAGAAATGTTTATGTTTTCTCATCCCAAATGTAAGTTCAAAAGAGTAAAAGTGGGACTATGATCTCACCTTGAGTGCACGAGTAGTAAAGTACTTCAACAAGTAAATGTGTGCAAAGAACAATGCTAGTCTTGACCTAAACAATAGGTTGTATCAATAACGGTAATCACGATAGGTCAAAGATGTTCAATTAGTCCTATGGCTCGTTAAGACTCGATCATAATAGCATGTGAATCAAATTGTCATGTTTCATGCAAGGTACAAGTATAAAAACATGTTAGAAAGGTTGTATAATCATTTGGTTAAGTTTGACAAAAAGTCAAACTTTGGTCGGTCAAAGTCAACGAAAGTCAACACGTTCGGGTCGGGTCCCGAACTATTTTTCTGAGGTTTTTATTCATATATAGGCATGTTAGAACAAGTCTCATGTGAATCGGAGGTCTAGAACGGGCCAAACATTTTTCACATTTGGGACAAGGAGGTCAGAACCTGGCCCCCTTATATGTCATGCCGCGACAGGAAAGGGCCGCGCCGCGGCAAAGGCCGGGTGCTGGTGCCTGGCCAGTCCCAAATGTTCAAGTCTCAATCCAAAACCTTTTTGTGCATAAAACACAAACCGCTAACACTTAGGACTCGCACCTTATATCGTTGGAAAGCTCTTTTGACGTAGAATGTAACTAAACACAATTCATCAATCAAAAACCTCATTTGTAACAACCGAGTTTTCAAACCAAGTGATCATTCAATGCACACATTAATGCTTCAAACTCACCAATGCACATTTAATGATTTAGGCATTCAATGCATACATATGACATGCCATTTTGTAGGTATTTGAGCATACAATACAACTAACAACTTACTAACAACAAATCATGGCAATCAATGCATCAAATAATCATTTCAAGTTCATTAAACCCTAGCTCAATTCCACCAAAAATCACTAAACAAGTTCTTAGAGTTTTCTCATGCAACCTATACATCAAAATGAAGCTAGTGATACTAGGAACACAATTAAAATATGAACTTTTAACATCTAACAACCTATGATCATCCAAAATTCAAGAACAACACACCAAAATTCAAGTTCATGCTAGTTACACTAAAACAACGAGATCGAGCATATAAATTACACACACGACATCACAATGAGCCATAGACACTAACTAACACCATTTCAAGTCAAAAACACGAATTTAGAGAAATCTAGAGTTTTAGAAATGTTACCCAAATGAGATGAAGTTGGTACCAAAATGAAGAGGATGAAGAGAAGATTACGAATATGTAATTTATTTTGTTGTAAGCCTCCTAGATCGGATTTAGATGATGATTGAATGAATTTGGTAATGGTGGGTGTGTTCTTGCTAGAGAGAAAGAGAGAGAGATGGAGATGATAATGAATGGGTGAAACGGGTTTGACCCTTTGACCTAGTCAAGGGTTTGATCCCTTGTCAAGTTTAGTCCCTCAACTTTCGTTCGGGTGCGTGAATTACCTAAACGAGATAATTTAAAACGTGTATCAACGGGAGATGTAATAAACATATAACGGACTTTATATTAGTATAACGGAAAAGTAAACGGAAAAAGGCGGGATGTTACAGATCACATGTAGTCTTGAGTAAATGCGAATATCATTGTATCCTCTGACCTGAGATACATATTGGGTTCGGATATTTACCAAGTATTTGGCCTTGATTCTTTCCTTCGCTATTCTGAAATATGGTAGTTCACAAGGAAGAGCTCAGGCATAATGCAAGGTAAATATTTAGGACGTACGTAGTCAAGATGGAATTTGTCCCTCTTATTCGTTGAGAGTCAGATGTCTAAGGCCTGATAAAGTTAAATCTAGAAGAGAGTGATCACTCTGTATCTCTTGGAATTAACATGACATCTAGGACGAAAGGAAATAATGAAAAGATTCACCTATTCATATTCGAGATGGGAACTCGAAGGGGATGATGTTATTGAATGGCACAAAGTCATAACATATTGGGGGTGATGGACGGTCGTTAGGTGGTATCCATCACTTGCATTAATTTCTTATGTTCTCGTGCAAGTGGGAGATTGTAGGTTTTTCGTATGCCCGAGAGACGTATTTAATTAATGTGGCTGATATGTTATGATCCAAGTCGGGTCATACCCAATAACAAGCTTACCGACACCTTAAACGTATTTGATCTTAACTATTGGATCATTAAACGAATATGCGACACTTAGATTTTAGAAAATCGGGTTTCTAAAATATTATCACTTGAGATAAATTGTTTGGACAATTTATATATTAAGGATTTGATTATTTATATGTATAAATAATTATGTTTTGTTATACTTTATAAATTGGTTTATAAAGTACAAGTAACCTATATTTATAACTTGAATTTAATAACAAGTTTTATATAAAATGTAACATGTTTTATATAAATTATACTTATTATTTAAATGATACAAGAATGCAGATTTTGGGACTCCTAGGTGACATCCCATGCTTGCTTGGTTACTTGTAAACAATATATTCCTTAAGGAATGCAAGACTCTCTTTAACCAAGGGATTCCTTGACTCAAGTGAGTGAGAAAACAAACAATACACTAAAAAAAAACTGCAGTTTTTCTGCTGAAAACACAGCTACTGGCTGTGGCAGTTTAGCGGGAAAAAGAGAGTGTTTTTGCATGGTAATCTTGTTAATCACGTGTCTAAAATCCTAACCAAACAAAGGAAGGTGTTGGTGCATCAAAAGCTTGGGGTATTACACACTTGAGGCTTCAAGTTAGAAGCTTTCTTGCCTTCATCTTCATCATCATCTTGCACATTTATAAAATACCCTCAACTAGCTTGAGGAGGTATTATCTCTAAACCCACTCTTAATTTGTAAGTATGTTTCACAACGTGATCCTATTTGGGATTTAACTTTAAATGGTTAAAGATTTACAAGTTTTAAAATGGTAATTTATACGCTTCCGCAAATATTATTTCTTGAATGATTATAAGTATTATGGAACTTGTTAAATCCCAACACTAACTTCAAGTTCTAAGTGTTCTTCATAAATTCTACAAGTTCTATTTACATAAAATCAAGAATACTTTCAAGTTTGCTAGCTCACTTCCAATCTTGTAAGGTGATCATCCAACCTCAAGAAATCTTTGTTTCTTATAGTAGGTTATCATTCTAATACAAGGTAATAATCATATTCAAACTTTGGTTCAATTTCTATAACTATAACAATCTTATTTCAAGTGATGATCTTACTTGAACTTGTTTTGGTGTCATGATTCTGCTTCAAGAACTTCGAGCCATCCAAGGATCCGTTGAAGCTAGATCCATTTTTCGCTTTTCCGGTAGATTTATCCAAGGAACTTAAGGTAGTAATGATGTTCATAACATCATTCGGTTCATACATAAAAAGCTATCATATTCGAAGTGGTAAACTAGTAATCACTAGAACATAGTTTAGTTAATTCTAAACTTGTTCGCAAATAAAGTTAATCCTTCTATATACACTTTTAAAATCAACTATACACATGATCTATATCTATATGATATGCTAACTTAATGATTTAAAACCTGGAAACACGATAAACACCATAAAACCGGATTTACGCCGTCGTAGTTACAACCGGGGGCTGTTTTGGTTTGGATAATTAAAAAATATGAAAAAATTCGATTTAAAATCTATACTTCTGGGAAAATGAATTTTCTTATGAACATTAAACCATATCCAAAAATCATGGTTAAACTCAAAGTGAAAGTATGTTTTTCAAAACAGTCATCAAGATGTCGTTCTTTCGACGAAAATGACTACCTCTTCCAAAAACGACTTGTAACTTGTATTTTCGACAATAAACCTATACCTTTTCTGTTTAGTTTCATAAATTCAAGTGTGGCCGCTTAAATCACTCAAAACGAATTAGAAACGAAGAAATGGCGAGCAAAACAAAATTGGTAAAAACTACTCATTTTAGCTACGTGAAAATTGGTAACAAATCTATTCCAACCATAACTAAATCAACTTGTATTGTATATTATGTAATCTTGAGATACCATAGACACGTATACAATGTTTCGACCTATCATGTCGACACATCTATATATATTTCGGAACAACCATAGTCACTCTATATGTGAATGTTGGAGTTAGCTATACAGGGTTGAGGTTGATTCCACAATATATGTAGTTTGAGTTGTGATCAATACTGAGATATGTATACACTGGGTCGTGGATTGATTCAAGATAATATATATTGATTTATTTCTTTACATCTAACTGTGGACAACTAGTTGTAGGTTACTAACGAGGACAGCTGACTTAATAAACTTAAAACATCAAAATGTATTAAAAGTGTTTTAAATATATTTTGAACATTCTTTGATATATATGTACATATTTGTTATAGGTTCATGAATCGACCAGTGGCTAAGTCTTACTTCCCGACGAAGTAAAAAAATCTGTGAAAGTGAGTTATAGTCCCACTTTTAAAATCTAATATTTTTGGGATGAGAATACATGCAGGTTTTATAAATGATTTACAAAATAGACACAAGTACGTGAAACTACATTCTATGGTTGAATTATCAAAATCGAATATGCCCCTTTTTATTAAGTTTGGTAATCTAAGAATTAGGGAACAGACACCCTGATTGACGCGAATCCTAAAAATAGATCTATTGGGCCTAACAAACTCCATCCAAAGTACCGGATGCTTTAGTACTTCGAAATTTATATCATATCCGAAGGGTGTCCCGGAATGATGGGGATATTCTTAAATATGCATCTTGTTAATGTTGGTTACCAGGTGTTCACCATATGAATGATTTTTATCTCTATGTATGGGATGTGTATTGAAATATGAAATCTTGTGGTCTATTATTATGATTTGATAATATATAGGTTAAACCTATAACTCACCAACATTTTTGTTGATGTTTTAAGCATGTTTATTCTCAGGTGATTATTAAGAGCTTCCGCTATCGCATACTTAAATAAGGACGAGATTTGGAGTCCATGCTTGTATGATATTGTGTAAAAACTGCATTTAAGAAACTTATTTCGTTGTAACATATTTGTATTGTAAACCATTATGTAATGGTCGTGTGTAAACATGATATTTTAGATTATCATTATTTGATAATCTACGTAAAGCTTTTTAAACCTTTATTGATGAAATAAAGGTTATGGTTTGTTTTAAAATGAATGCAGTCTTTGAAAAACATCTCATATAGAGGTCAAAATCTCGCAACGAAATCAATTAATATGGAACGTTTTTAATCAATAAGAACAGGACATTTCAGTTGGTATCCGACCGTTGGTCTTAGAGAACCAGCATTTTGCATTAGTGTGTCTTATCGAGTTTGTTAGGATGCATTAGTGAGTCTGGACTTCGGCCGTTTTTACTTGAAAAATGATTTCTTAACAAATTTTGTTGGAAACTATATATTTTTTACATGTGAATATTATGTGATATATTAATCTCTTAACGTGTTTGATATTATGTGATAGATGTCTACCTCTAGAACAAGTCCTATTGACTCACCTAATAATAATGAAGAGTCAAATGTAAATTGGAATGATTCGTGGACTGATTCACAAGTTCCCGAAGAGGAACCGGAAGAAGAGTCGGAACCGGAACCATAAGAAGAATCGGAACCGGAAGAAGAAATAGAACCAGTGGGGGAAATAATAAAACGGTTAAGTAGAAGAAAATCCACAACCAACCGACCAAAGTTAATTATGGTCAATGGTGTTTCTGCTAAGGAAGCAAAGTATTGGGAGGATTACCAATTCTCCGATGAATCGGATCCCGACAAGGATTCCGATGATGTTATAGAAATTATCCCAACACAATTTAATAAGGCAAAAGAGAACAATAAGGGAAAGGGCATAAAAATAGAGAAATTTGATTCCAAACCTGATGAACTTTATATGTATCGTCAACACCCGTATTTCTTAAGTTGTGACAATAACCCGGGAACCTCTAAACCACCAGGTTTTTCTAAACCAATGTGGAAAACGACGGCTCGTGTTAGGGGAACATCATATATCCCTATAAACTTGGCAAAACGAACCAAAACCGAAGAAGAAGAAATGAGCGAGTCAGAATAAGATAGTTGTATTCGTGTGGTGTAATATATGTAATATAGTGTGCTTATGCTTTATGATATATGTAAAAATTGCTTGTATTAATAAGTATTTTTTTTATGAATCTAACTCTTGTCTATTTTACAGTATAAAAACACAAAATGGATAGACAACCCAATATTTTAAGAGACCTACCCGGAGACATGATTGATGAAATCTTGTCTAGAGTCGGTCAGAATTCCTCGGCACAACTATTTAAGGCGAGATCAGTTTGTAAGACATTCGAAGAACGTTCCAAGAATGCCTTGGTTTATAAAAGGCTTTCGTTTGAAAGATGGGGGATATCACATTGGGAAATCCATAAGTTACGATGTGTTTACTAGGACTTCATGATTTAGAAAAAGTGGCTAACATGCAACATAAAAAAGCATGTTATGCTTACGGGTTAGTAATGTTCGCTTCTCACTAAAGTGAGAACAAGAACATCGAGCTACAACTATTAAACAAAACGTTCCGACAAGTGACGGAGTCGGTAATTGGGGTAAGAAATGAGGTTTTTAGATTGTTACAGGACTGTTGGACATTACGTAAGATGTTACAACACGCTGTCTTATCAACGGCCATAACAGTTATGTTCCACAAGTCCAAGGATGGGAAGTAGTCCTAGTAAAACCAGAATGCATGACTTGTTTCTGGACGTATGAATTACGTGTCTTTATTGCCTTTGCTGAACGACTTGTGTACTAGCTAGAATTATCTTCACAACCATCTTGTATCAAATTTATTATGTGCTATATTTCATGCTATATGTAAAATAAGCGGTATTGTAAGTTTGTAAAATATTGTGTAAAAGTTTGAACGCGAAATATTATTATAATCAGTTTTTCATATAGAATTGTAGTAGTTGAATGGTATATTAGCTACTAAGTATGAACTTAACGGGTAGGTACTACCGAATTTAAACTTATAAAATGCTAATTTGAAGAAAAAGCTTTTATAAATGAGTTAATATTATGCTACGAGATACTATTGACTACTCTTAATATTCTGTATGATTAACTTGTTTCATTTGACTATTTTGAAGGAAATGGCACCAACTACTCGACACACCTTGAATATGAGCGAAGAGGAATTTCGTGCCTTTCTTGCTTCAAACATAGCCGCAGTACAGGCTGCGCTACATACCAATAATAACCTTGGATCTAGCAGTACAGGAAATCGTGTAGGATGCACCTACAAAGAATTCACTGCCTGCAAACCTTTGGAATTTGATGGAACCGAAGGACCGATCGGATTGAAATGGTGGACCGAGAAGGTCGAATCGGTGTTTGCCATAAGTAAGTGTACTGAAGAAGATAAAGTGAAGTACGCTACGCATACCTTCACAAGTACTGCATTAACATGGTGGAATACCTATCTAGAGCAAGTGGGACAAGATGATGCTTACGCACTACCGTGGTCAGCATTCAAGCACTTGATGAATGAGAAGTACCGTCCCAGAACCGAGGTCAATAAGCTCAAGACAGAACTTAGAGGGTTACGAACCCAAGGATTTGATATTACCACGTATGAAAGACGATTCACAGAATTGTGCCTATTGTGTCCGGGGGCGTTCGAAGATGAGGAAGAGAAGATCGACGCGTTTGTGAAAGGATTACCAGAAAGAATCCAAGAAGATATAAGTTCACACGAGCCAGCCTCCATACAACAGGCATGTAGAATGGCTCACAAACTAGTGAACCAGATTGAGGAAAGAATTAAAGAACAGGCGGCTGAAGAGGCCAATGTGAAGCAAGTCAAAAGAAAGTGGGAGGAAAACGGTTATAAGAATCATCAATACAACAACAACAGTAATTACAACAATAATCGCAACAACTATCCCAACAATCGCAACATCAATCGCAACTACAACAAACGGCCCAACAACAACAACAACAACAACAACAACAACTACAACAATCATCCCAACAACAATAACAACCGCAACAACAACAATAATCAGAAGCAGCTATGCCAAATGTGTGAAAAGTATCACTCGGGGTTCTGCACCAAATTTTGCAACAAGTGTAAAAAAATGGTCATAGCGTGGCGAAGTGTGAGGTCTACGGACCAGGGGTTAATAGAACGAAAGGAACAAATGGTGTCGGAATGAGTAATGGTGGAGCAAGTAGTGTCGGAGCAAGTTATGCCAATGTAGTTTGTTATAAATGTGGAAAACTAGGCCACATTATTAGAAATTGCCCGAGCCAGGAGAACACGAATGGACAAGGCCGTGGAAGAGTTTTCAATATTAATACGGCAGAGTCACAGGAAGACCCAGAGCTTGTTACGAGTACGTTTCTTATTGACAATAAATCTGCTTACGTTTTATTTGATTCGGGTGCGGATAGAAGCTATATGAGTAGAGATTTTTGTGCTAAATTAAGTTGTCCATTGACACCGTTGGGTAGTAAATTTTTACTCGAATTAGCAAATGGTAAATTAATTTCAGCAGATTATATATGCCGGAATCGAGAAATTAAACTGGGTAGTGAAATATTTAAGATTGATTTGATACCAGTAGAGTTAGGGAGTTTTGATGTAATAGTTGGCATGGACTGGCTGAAGAAGGTGAAAGCAGAGATCGTATGTTATAAAAATGCAATTCGCATTGTACGAGAAGAAGGAGAACCCTTAATGGTGTATGGAGAAAAGGGCAACACGAAGCTACATCTTATTAGTAATTTGAAGGCGCAAAAACTAATAAGAAAAGGTTGCTATGATGTTCTAACACATGTCGAGAAAGTACAAACTGAAGAAAAGATCATCAATGATGTTTTTGTCGCAAAAGAATTTCCCGATGTATTTCCGAAAGAATTACCGGGACTACCTCCACATCGATCTGTTGAATTTCAAATAGATCTTATACCAGGAGCTGCACCAATTGCTCGTGCTCCTTACAGACTCGCACCCAGCGAGATGAAAGAACTGCAAAGCCAACTGCAAGAACTATTAGAACGTGGTTTCATTCGACCAAGCACATCACCATGGGGAGCTCCTGTTTTGTTTGTCAAGAAGAAAGATGGTACATTTAGGTTGTGTATTGACTACATAGAGTTGAACAAACTTAACATCAAAAACCGTTATCCACTGCCGAGAATTGATGACTTATTTGATCAACTACAAGGCTCGTCAGTTTATTCGAAGATCGATTTACGTTCTAGATATCATCAAATGCGAGTAAAGGAGGATGATATTCCAAAAACTGCTTTTAGGACGCGTTATGGTCATTACGAGTTTATGGTTATGCCGTTTGGATTGACTAATGCACCAGCTGTGTTCATGGACCTTATGAACCGAGTGTGTGGGCCATATCTTGACAAGTTTGTCATTGTTTTCATCGGTGACATACTTATTTACTTAAAGAATGATCAAGAGCACGAAGAACATTTGAGAAAAGTGCTAGAAGTATTGAGGAAAGAAAAACTGTACGCTAAGTTTCCAAAGTGTGCATTTTGGTTGGAAGAAGTTCAATTCCTCGGTCACATAGTGAACAAAGAAGTTATCCAGGTGGCCCCGGCAAAGATCGAAACCGTTGAAAAGTGGGAAACCCCAAAAACTCCGAAGCATATACGTCAATTTTAGGATTGGCTGGTTACTACAGAAGATTCATCCAAGATTTCGCCAAAATAGCAAAACCCTTGACTGCATTAACGCATAAAGGGAAGAAATTTGAATGGAAGGATGAACAAGAGAAGGTGTTTCAGTTATTGAATAAAAAGCTAACTACGGCACCTATATTGTCATTACCTGAAGGGAATGATGATTTTTTGATTTATTGTGACGTATCAAAGCAAGGTCTCGGTTGTGTATTAATGCAACGAACGAACGTGATTGCTTATGCGTCTAGACAATTGAAGATTCACGAGCAAAATTATACGACGCATGATTTGGAATTAGGCGCGGTTGTTTTTGCATTAAAGACATGGAGACACTACTTATATGGGGTCAAAATTATTCTATATACCGACCACAAAAGTCTTCAACACATATTTAATCAGAAACAACTGAATATGAGGCAGTGTAGGTGGATTTAATTGTTGAATGATTATGACTTTGAGATTCGTTACCACCCGGGGAAGGCAAATGTGGTAGCCGACGCCTTGAGTAGGAAGGACAGAGAACCCATTAGAGTAAAATCTATGAATATAATGATTCACAATAACCTTACTACTCAAATAAAGGAGGCGCAACAAGGAGTTTTAAAAGAGGGAAATTTAAAGGATGAAATACCCAAAGGATCGGAGAAGCATCTTAATATTCGGGAAGACGGAACCCGGTATAGGGCTGAAAGGATTTGGGTACCAAAATTTGGAGATATGAGAGAAATGGTACTTAGAGAAGCTCATAAAACCAGATACTCAATACATCCTGGAACGGGGAAGATGTACAAGGATCTCAAGAAACATTTTTGGTGGCCGGGTATGAAATTCGATGTTGCTAAATACGTAGGGGAATGTTTGACGTGTTCTAAGATCAAAGCGGAGCATCAGAAACCATCAGGTCTACTTCAACAACCCGAAATCCCATAATGGAAAAGGGAAAACATTACCATGGATTTCATCACTAAATTGCCAAGGACTGCAAGTGGTTTTGATACTATTTGGGTAATAGTTGATCGTCTCACCAAATCAGCACACTTCCTGCCAATAAGAGAAGATGACAAGATGGAGAAGTTAGCACGACTGTATTTGAAGGAAGTCGTCTCTAGACATGGAATACCAATCTCTATTATCTCTGATAGGGATGGCTGATTTATTTCAAGATTCTGGCAGACATTACAGCAAGCATTAGGAACTCGTCTAGACATGAGTACTGCCTATCATCCACAAACTGATGGGCAGAGTGAAAGGACGATGCAAACGCTTGAAGACATGCTACGAGCATGTGTTATTAATTTCGGAAACAGTTGGGATCGACATCTACCGTTAGCAGAATTTTCCTACAACAATAGCTACCATTCAAGCATTGAGATGGCTCCGTTTGAAGCACTTTATTGTAGAAAGTGTAGGTCTCCGATTTGTTGGAGTGAATTGGGGGATAGACAGATTACGGGTCCGGAGATAATACAAGAAACTACTGAGAAGATCATCTAAATTCTACAACGGTTGAAAACCGCCCAAAGTCGACAAAAGAGCTATGCCGACATTAAAAGAAAAGATATAGAATTTGAAATTGGAGAGATGGTCATGCTTAAGGTTGCACCTTGGAAAGGTGTTGTTCAATTTGGTAAACGAGGGAAATTAAATCCAAGGTATATTGGACCATTCAAGATTATTGATCGTGTCGAACCAGTAGCTTAGCGACTTGAGTTACCTCAACAACTCGCGGCTGTACATAACACTTTCCACGTCTTGAATTTGAAGAAATGTTTTGCTAAAGAAGATCTCACTATTCCATTGGACGAAATCCAAATCAATGAAAAACTTCAATTCATTGAAGAACCCGTTGAAATAATGGATCGTGAGGTTAAGAGACTTAAACAAAACAAGATACCGATTGTTAAGGTTTAATGGAATGCTCGTAGAGGACCCGATTTCACCTGGGAACGAGAAGATCAGATGAAGAAGAAGTACCCGCACTTATTTCTAGAAGATGAGCCAACACCTCCAATCGCTTAAAATTTCGGGACGAAATTTATTTAACGGGTAGGTACTGTAGTGACCCGAACTTTTCCGAACCTTTCTATGATTATATGTTTAATGAAAACTATATTTACATGATTAAATGTTTCCAACATGTTAAGCAATCAAACTTTTTAAGACTTGGTTAATTGAAACAGAAATTTTGTAAACGTCTGATTACCCAGTTTGACCAATGATTCACGAACGCTATAAGTTGTATATGACATGATGATACATAAATGAATAAATATATATGTTTAACATGATATAATGATCATCAATTATCTCATTAAAAATAGTAACAATAAGTTATGTACTTAAAATGGAGACTATTGACGTATGAAACTCGAAACTATACATATAACGATTATCGTTATAACCATGTCTTACTAAATATATATGAATCATATTAATACATTGTTATATTATATATAACATGATAATATTATAATTAAATATATCATTAAGTGTATTAACGATGAACTACATAAGTAAAAACAAGACTACTAACTTAAGTATTTCGAAACGAGACATATATGTAACGATTATCGTTGCAATGACATTTAAATGTATATGTCATATTAAGATATATTAATATATCATAATATCATGATAATATAATAATTTAAAATCTCATTTGATATTATAAACTTTGGGTTAACAACATTTAACAAGATCGTTAACCTAAAGGTCTCAAAACAACACTTACATGTAACGACTAACGATTACTTAACGACTCAGTTAAAATATATATACATGTAGTGTTTTAATATGTATTCATACACTTTTGAAAGACTTCAAGAAACTTATCAAAATACTTCTAATTAACAAAAATACTTACAATTACATCCTCGTTCAGTTTCATCAACAATTCTACTCGTATGCACCCGTATTCGTACTCGTACAATACACAGCTTTTAGATGTATGTACTATTGGTATATACACTCCAATGATCAGCTCTTAGCAGCCCATGTGAGTCACCTAACACATGTGGGAACCATCATTTGGAAACTAGCATGAAATATATCATAAAATTACAAAAATATGAGTAATCATTCATGACTTATTTACATGAAAACAAAATTACATATCCTTTATATCTAATCCATACACCAACGACCAAAAACACCTACAAACACTTTCATTCTTCAATTTTGTTCATCTAATTGATCTCTCTCAAGTTCTAACTTCAAGTTCTAAGTGTTCTTCATAAATTATACAAGTTCTAGTTACATAAAATCAAGAATACTTTCAAGTTTGCTAGCTCACTTCCAATCTTGTAAGGTGATCATCCAACCTCAAGAAATCTTTATTTCTTATAGTAGGTTATCATTCTAATATAAGGTAATAATCATATACAAACTTTGGTTCAATTTCTATAACTATAACAATCTTATTTCAAGTGATGATCTTACTTGAACTTGTTTTCGTGTCATGATTCTGCTTCAAGAACTTCGAGCCATCAAAGGATCCGTTGAAGCTAGATTCATTTTTTTCTTTTCCAATAAGTTTATCCAAGGAACTTAAGGTAGTAATGATGTTCATAACATCATTCGATTCATACAAAAAAAGCTATCATATTCGAAGTGGTAAACTAGTAATCACTAGAATATAGTTTAGTTAATTCTAAACTTGTTCGCAAATAAAGTGAATCCTTCTAACTACACTTTTAAAATAAACTATACACATTATCTATATCTATATGATATGCTAACTTAATGATTTAAAACCCGGAAACACGATAAACACCATAAAACCGGATTTACGCCGTCGTAGTTACAACCGGGGGCTGTTTTGGTTTGGATAATTAAAAACTATGAAAAACTTTGATTTAAAAGCTATACTTCTGAGAAAAAGATTTTTCTTATGAACATGAAACTATATCCAAAAATCATGGTTAAACTCAAAGTGAAAGTATGTTTTTCAAAACAGTCATCAAGATGTCGTTCTTTCGACGGAAATGACTACCTCTTCCAAAAACGACTTGTAACTTGTATTTTCGACTATAAACCTATACCTTTTATGTTTAGTTTCATAAATTCAAGTTCAATACGAAACCGTGGCCGCTTAAATCACTCAAAACGGATTAGAAACGAAGCAATGGCGAGCAAAACAAAATTGGTAAAAACTACTCATTTTAGCTACGTGAAAATTGGTAACAAATCTATTCCAACCATAACTTAATCAACTTGTATTGTATATTATATAATCTTGAGATACCATAGAAACGTATACAATGTTTCAACCTATCATGTCGACACATCTATATATATTTCGGAACAACCATAGTCACTCTATATGTGAATGTTGGAGTTAGCTATACAGGGTTGAGGTTGATTCCAAAATATATATAGTTTGAGTTGTGATCAATACTGAGATATGTATACACTGGGTCGTGGATTGATTCAAGATAATATATATCGATTTATTTCTGTACATCTAACTGTGGACAACTAGTTGTAGGTTACTAACGAGGACAGCTGACTTAATAAACTTAAAACATCAAATGTATTAAAAGTGTTGTAAATATATTTTGAACATGCTTTGATATATATGTACATATTTGTTATAGGTTCGTGAATCGACCAGTGGCCAAGTCTTACATCCCGGCGAAGTAAAAAAATCTGTGAAAGTGAGTTATAGTCCCACTTTTAAAATCTAATATTTTTGGGATGAGAATACATGCAGGTTTTATAAATGAGTTAAAAATAGACACAAGTACGTGAAACTACATTCTATGGTTGAATTATCCAAATCGAATATGCCCTTTTTTATTAAGTCTGGTAATTTAAGAATTAGGGAACAGACACCCTGATTGACGCGAACCCTAAAGATAGATCTATTGGGCCTAACAAACCCCATCCAAAGTACCGGATGCTTTAGTACTTCGAAATGTATATCATATCCGAAGGGTGTGCCTGAATGATGGGGATATTCTTAAATATGCCTCTTGTTAATGTCGGTTACCAGGTGTTCACCATATGAATGATTTTTATCTCTATGTATGGGATGTGTATTGAAATATGAAATCTTGTGGTCTATTATTATGATTTGATAATATATAGGTTAAACCTATAACTCACCAACATTTTTGTTTACGTTTTAAGCATGTTTATTCTCAGGTGATTATTAAGAGCTTCCACTATCGCATACTTAAATAAGGACGAGATTTAGAGTCCATGCTTGTATGATATTGTGTAAAAACTGCATTCAAGAAACTTATTTCGTTGTAACATATTTGTATTGTAAACCATTATGTAATGGTCGTGTGTAAACAGGATATTTTAGATTATCATTATTTGATAATCTACGTAAAGCTTTTTAAACCTTTATTGATGAAATAAAGGTTATGGTTTGTTTTAAAATGAATGCATTCTTTGAAAAACGTCTCATATAGAGGTCAAAACCTCGCAACGAAATCAATTAATATGGAACGTTTTTAATCAATAAGAATGGGACATTTCAATTTAAACTTATAAAACGCTGATATGAAGAAAAAGCTTTTATAAATAAGTTCATATTATCCTACGAAATACTATTAACTACTCTTAATATTATGTATGATTAACTCGATTCAGTTGTCTATTTTGAAGGAAATGGCACCGACTACTCGACACACCATGAATATGAACGAAGAGGAATTTTGTACCTTTCTTGCTGCAAACATAGCCATAGTACAGGCTGCGCTACATACCAACAATAACGCTGAATCTAGCAATTCAGCTAACGGCGCAAGAAATCATGTAGGATGCACCTACAAAGAATTCACTGCCTGCAAACCTTTGGAATTTGATGGAACCGAAGGACCAATTGGATTGAAACGGTGGACCGAGAAAGTCGAATCAGTGTTTGCCATAAGTAAGTATACTGAAGAGGACAAAGTTAAGTACGCTACGCATACCTTCACAGGTACTGCGTTAACGTGGTGGAACACCTATCCTGAACAGGTAGGACAAAATTCTGCTTACGCACTACCGTGGTCGGCATTCAAGCAATTGATGAACGAGCAGTACCGTCCTAGAAACGAAGTCAATAAACTCACGGCAGAACTTAGAGAGTTATGAACACAAGGGTTCGACGTTACCACATATGAACGACGATTCACAGAGTTATGCCTGTTGTGCCCGGGTGCATTCGAAGATGAAGAAGAGAAGATCGACGCGTTTGTAAAAGGGTTACCAGTAAGGATTCAAAAAGATGTAAGTTCACACGAGCCTGCTTCTATACAGAAGGCAAGTCGAATGGCTCATAAATTCATAAATCAGATTGAGGGAAGAATTAAAGAGCAGGCGTTTGAAGAAGCCAACACGAAATAACTCAAGAGGAAGTGGGAGGAAAACGGTGACAAGAGTCACCATTACAACAACAATAACAATTACAACCACAATCGCAACAACTATCCCAATAACCGCAACAACAATCGCAACAATAACCGTAATCCTAACAATAACTACAACAAACATCCCAACAACAACAACAACTACAAAAACCGTTTCAACAACAATAACAATCCTAACAACAACCTCAATAACAACAACGGCAACAAAAACCAAAAACAGCCATGTCATAGATGTGAAGAAAATCACCAGGGCTTTTGCACGACATTTTGCAACAGGTGTAAAAGAAATGGTCATAGCGCGACAAAGTGTGAGGTCTACGGACCAAAGTTTAATAGAACTAAGGGAGCAAATAATGCCGAAACAAGTAATGCCGAAACAAGTAATGCCGAAACAAATAGTGTCGGAGCAAGTAATACCAACGCTGTTTGTTATAAATGTGGAAAACCGGGCCACATTATTAGAAATTGCCCAAATCAAGGGAATACTAATGGGCAGGGCCGTGGAAGAGTTTTCAATATTAATGCGGCAGAAGCACAGGAAGACCCGGAGCTTATTACGGGTACGTTTCTTATTGACGATAAATCTGCTTATGTTTTATTTGATTCGGGTGCGGATAGAATCTATATGAGTAGAGAATTTTGTGCTAAATTAAGTTGCCCATTGACGCCTTTGGATAGTAAATTTTTACTCGAATTAGCAAATGGTAAATTAATTTCAGCAGATAATATATGTCGGAATCGAGAAATTAAACTGGTTAGCGAAACATTTAAGATTGACTTGATACCAGTAGAGTTAGGGAGTTTTGATGTGATAATCGGTATGGACTGGTTGAAAGAAGTGAAAGCAGAGATCGTTTGTTACAAAAATGCAATTCGCATTATACGAGAAAAAGGAAAACCCTTAATGGTGTACGGAGAAAAGAGCAACGCAAAGTTAAATCTTATTAGTAACCTGAAGGCACAAAAACTAATAAGAAAAGGTTGCTATACTGTGCTAGCACAAGTTGAGTAAGTCAATTCCGAAGAAAAGAACATCAATGATATTCCCGTCTCAAAAGAATTTCCCGATGTATTTCCGAAAGAATTACCGGGACTACCTCCACACCGATCCATTGAATTTCAAATAGACCTTGTACCGGGAGCTGCACCAATAGCTCGTGCTCCATACAGACTCGCACCTAGCGAAATGAAGGAACTTCAAAGCCAATTACAAGAACTTTTAGAGCGTGGTTTCATTCGACCAAGCACATCACCGTGGGGAGCTCCTGTTTTGTTTGTCAAGAAGAAAGATGATACATTTAGGTTGTGTATCGACTACCAAGAGTTAAACAAACTTACCATCAAGAACCGCTACCCACTACCGAGAATCGACGACTTATTTGATCAACTACAAGGCTCGTATGTTTAATCGAAGATCGATTTACGTTCTGGATATCATCAAATGCGGGTGAAGGAGGATGATATTCCAAAGACTGCTTTTAGGACGCGTTACGGTCATTACGAGTTTATGGTTATGCCATTTGGATTGACTAACGCACCAGCTGTGTTGATGGACCTCATGAACCGAGTGTGTGGGCCATATCTTGACAAGTTTGTCATTGTTTTCATCGATGACATACTTATTTACTCGAAGAATGATCAAGAGCACGAAGAACACTTGAGAAAAGTGCTAGAGTTGTTAAGGAAAGAAAAACTGTACGCTAAGTTTTCAAAGTGTGCATTTTGGTTGGAAGAAGTTCAATTCCTCGGTCATATAGTGAACAAAGAAGGTATTCAGGTGGATCCAGCAAAGATTGAAACCGTTGAAAAGTGGGAAACCCCAAAAACTCCTAAACACATACGCCAGTTTTTAGGACTAGCTGGTTACTACATAAGGTTCATCCAAGACTTTTCCAGAATAGCAAAACCCTTGACTGCATTAACGCATAAAGGGAAGAAATTTGAATGGAAGGATGAACAAGAGAAAGCGTTTCAGTTATTGAAGAAAAAGTTAACTACGGCACCTATATTGTCATTACCTGAAGGGAATGATGATTTTGTGATATATTGTGACGCCTCAAAGCAAGGTCTCGGTTGTGTATTAATGCAATGAATGAAAATAATATGCTTATGCGTCTAGACAATTGAAGATTCACGAACAAAATTATACCACGCATGATTTGGAATTAGGCGTGGTTGTTTTTACATTAAAGACTTGGAGGCACTACTTATATGGGGTCAAAAGTATTATATATACCGACCACAAAAGTCTTCAACACATATTTAATCAGAAACAACTGAATATGAGGCAGCGTAGGTGGATTGAATTGTTGAATGATTACGACTTTGAGATTCGTTACCACCCGGGGAAGGCAAATGTGGTAGCCGACGCCATGAACAGGAAGGACAGAGAACCCATTCGAGTAAATTCTATGAATATAATGATTCAAAATAACCTTACTACTCAAATAAAGGAGGCGCAACAAGGAGTTTTAAAAGAGGGAAATTTAAAGGATGAAATATCCAAAGGATCGGAGAAGCATCTTAATATTCGGGAAGACGGAACCCGGTATAGGGATGAAAGGATTTTGGTACCAAAATTTTGAGATATGAGAGAAATGGTACTTAGAGAAGCTCATAAAACCAAATACTCAATACATCCTGGAACGGGGAAGATGTACAAGGATCTCAAGAAACATTTTTGGTGGCCGGGTATGAAAACCGATGTTGCTAAATACGTAGGAGAATGTTTGACGTGTTCTAAGGTCAAAGCTGAGCATCAGAAACCATCAGGTCTACTTCAACAACCCAAAATCCCAGAATGGAAATGGGAAAACATTACCATGGATTTCATCTCTAAATTGCCAAGGACTGCAAGTGGTTTTGATACTATTTGGGTAATAGTTGATCGTCTCACCAAATCAGCACACTTCCTGTCAATAAGAGAAGATGACAAGATGGAGAAGGTAGCATGACTGTATTAGAAGGAAGTCGTCTCCGGACATGGAATACCAATCTCTATTATCTCGGATAGGGATGCCAGATTTATTTCAAGATTCTGGTAGACATTACAGCAAGCATTAGGAACTTGTCTAGACATGAGTACTGCCTATCATCCACAAACTGATGGGCAGAGTGAAAGGATGATACAAACGCTTGAAGACATGCTATGAGCATGTGTTATTGATTTCGAAAACAGTTGGGATCGACATCTACCGTTAGCAGAATTTTCCTACAACAACAGCTACCATTCAAGCATTGAGATGGTGCCGTTTGAAGCACTTTATGGTCGAAAGTGCAGGTCTCCGATTTGTTGGAGTGAAGTGGGGGATAGACAGATTACGGGTCCGGAGATAATACAAGAAACTACCGAGAAGATCAGCCAAATTCAACAATGGTTGAAAACCGCCCAAAGTCGACAAAAGTGCTACGCTGACATAAAAAAAATTATAGAATTTGAAATTGGAGAGATGGTCATGCTTAAAGTTGCACCTTGGAAAGGCGTTGTTCGATTTGGTAAACGAGGAAAATTAAATCCAAGGTATATTGGACCATTCAAGATTATTGATCGTGTCAGACCAGTAGCTTACCGACTTGAGTTACCTCAACAACTCGAGGCTGTACATAACACTTTCCACGTCTCGAATTTGAAGAAATGTTTTGCTAAAAAAGATCTCACTATTACGTTGGACAAAATCCAAATCAATGAAAAACTTCAATTCATCGAAGAAACCGTCGAAATAATGGATCGTGAGGTTAAAAGACTTAAGCAAAACAAGATACCAATTGTTAAGGTTCGATGGAATGCTCGTAGAGGACCCGAGTTCACCTGGTAACGAGAAGATCAGATGAAGAAGAAATACCCGCATTTATTTCCAGAAGATACGTCAACACCTCCAACTGCTTAAAATTTCGGGACGAAATTTATTTAACGGGTAGGTACTGTAGTGACCCGAACTTTTCCATGTTTATATATATATTAAATGAAATTGTTATTTACATGATTAAGTGTTTCCAACATGTTAAGCAATCAAACTTGTTAAGACTTGATTAATTGAAATAGGTTTCATATAGACAATTGACCATCCAAGTTGACCGGTGATTCACGAACGTTAAAACTTGTAAAAACTATATGATGACATATATATGGATATATATATATATATATATATATATATATATATATATATATATATATATATATATATATATATATATATATATATATATATATATATATAGTTAACATGATATTATGATAAGTAAACATATCATTAAGTATATTAACAATGAACTACATATGTAAAAATAAGACTACTAACTTAATGATTTTGAAACGAGACATATATGTAACGATTATCGTTATAACGACATTTAATGTATATATATCATATTTATAGTTATTCATACATCATAAAATCATGATAATATAATAATTTAAAATCTCATTTGATATTATAAATATTGGGTTAACAACATTTAACAAGATCGTTAACCTAAAGGTTTCAAAACAACACTTACATGTAACGACTAACAATGACTTAACGACTCAGTTAAAATGTATATACATGTAGTGTTTTAATATGTATTCATACACTTTTGAAAGACTTCAAGACACTTATCAAAATACTTCTACTTAACAAAAATTCTTATAATTACATCCTCGTTCAGTTTCATCAACAATTCTACTCGTATGCACCCGTATTCGTACTCGTACAATACACAGCTTTTAGATGTATGTACTATTGGTATATACACTCCAATGATCAGCTCTTAGTAGCCCATGTGAGTCACGTAACACATGTGGGAACCATCATTTGGAAACTAGCATGAAATATCTCATAAAATTACAAAAATATGAGTAATCATTCATGACTTATTTACATGAAAACAAAATTACATATCCTTTATATCTAATCCTTACACCAACGACCAAAAACACCTACAAACACTTTCATTCTTCAATTTTCTTCATCTAATTGATCTCTCTCAAGTTCTATCTTCAAGTTCTAAGTGTTCTTCATATATTCTACAAGTTCTAGTTTCATAAAATCAAGAATACTTCCAAGTTTGCTAGCTTACTTCCAATCTTGTAGAGTGATCATTCAACCTCAAGAAATCTTTCTTATTTACAGTAAGATATCTTTCTAATATAAGGTAATACTCATATTCAAACTTTGATTCAATTTCTATAACTATAACAATCTTATTTCGAGTTTAAATCTTACTTGAACTTGTTTTCGTGTCATGATCCTACTTCAAGAACTTTCAAGCCATCCAAGATTCTTTGAAGCTAGATCCATTTGTCTCTTTTCCAGTAGGTTTATCCACAAAACTTGAGGTAGTAATGATGTTCATAACATCATTCGATTCATACATATAAAGCTATCTTATTCGAAGGTTTAAACTTGAAATCACTAGAACATAGTTTAGTTAATTCTAAACTTGTTCGCAAACAAAAGTTAATCCTTCTAACTTGACTTTTAAAATCAACTAAACACATGTTCTATATCTATATTATATGCTAACTTAATGATTTAAAACCTGGAAACACGAAAAACACCGTAAAACTGGACATACGCCGTCGTAGTAACACCGCGGGCTGTTTTGAGTTTGATAATTAAAAACTATGATAAACTTTGATTTAAAAGTTGTTCTTCTGGGAAAATGATTTTTCTTATGAACATGAAACTATATCCAAAAATCATGGTTAAACTCAAAGTGGAAGTATGTTTTTCAAAATGGTCATCAAGACGTCGTTCTTTCGACTGAAATGACTACCTCTTACAAAAATGACTTGTAACTTATATTTCTGACAATAAAACTATACTTTTTCTATTTAGATTCATAAAATAGAGTTCAATATAAAACCATAGAAATTTTATTCACTCAAAACGGATTTAAAATGAAGAAGTTATGGGTAAAACAAGATTGGATATTTTTTGATTTTTGTAGCTACGGGAAATATTAACAATTCTATACAAATCATATCCTAGCTAACTTATATTGTATTATACATGTATTCTAATATATTATGTAATCTTGAGATACCATAGACACGTATACAAATGTTTTGACATATCATATTGACCCATGTATATATATTATTTAGAACAACCATATGTGAAGACCCGTCCTAATCCATCCGGACGAAGTCCATATCAATTATAAACGATTCCCAATAGTTGATTACATCGCGAGGTACTTGACCTCTATATGATACATTTTACAAACATTGCATTCGTTTTTAAAAGACAAACTTTCATTTACATCGACAGTTGACAGACATTCATACCATTTCATAATATATCCAAATATAATTGACTTAATAATAATCTTGATGAACTCAACGACTCGAATGCAACATCTTTTGAAATATATCATGAATGACTCCAAGTAATATCTCTAATATGAGAAAATTCACAGTGGAAGATTTCTTTCGTACCTGAGAATAAATATGCTTTCAAGTGTCAACCAAAAGGTTGGTGAGTTCATTAATTTAACATAAATAATCATTTCATAATTTTAATAGACCACAAGATTATATTTCCATTCCTCATAAACATATGTCCCATGCATAGAGACAAAAATATCATTCATATGGATTGAACACCTGGTAACCGACATTCACAATATGCATATAAGAATATCCCCATCATTCCGGGATCCTCCTTCGGACATGATATAAATTTCGAAGTACTAAAGCATCCGGTACTTTGGATGGGGCTCGTTGGGCCCGATAGATCTATCTTTAGGATTCGCGTCAATTAGGGTGTCTGTTCCCTAATTCTTAGATTACTAGACTAAAAAAGGGCATATTCGGTTTAATAATTCAACCATAGAATATAGTTTCGATTACTTGTGTCTATTTCGTAAAACATTTATAAAAGCAGCGCATGTATTCTCAATCCCAAAAATATATATTGTAAAAACATTTAAAAAGGGAGGAAATGAAACTCATGCGTATAAATATTGTAAAACAGTTAATAAAGCATTTGCATGTATTCTCAGCCCAAAAATGTAATGAGTAAAAAGGGAGCAAATGAAACTCACGCCTATAAATATTGTAAAACAGTTAATAAAGCATTTGCATGTATTCTCAGCCCAAAAATGTAATGAGTAAAAAGGGAGCAAATGAAACTCACCTAATGTATTTTGTAGTAAAAATACATATGACGACATTGAACAACTGAACAATATAGGGTTAGCCTCGGATTCACGAACCTAAAATGCTCGCGACAAAGCTCGAACCCGAGACCTTCCACTCACACCCACAACACTTAACCATTCGTCCATTTCAAATTATCTGAGATTATATCCCCTTAATTACTTATAACCCGTATTACTTTCTTCCACTTTCGTCTTCCACAATCGATTCAAGCAGAACAAACACAACTGAAATTTATTGAATTGACTCGAAGATTTTTAAAGGAAATATAAATCGACCCATATAAACTGTATGTAACACGTAGCAACAAAAAAAAAATTAAAGAAGAAGAAAACATAGTTTCTGTTCGACGCAGCCCAAAACAAAACAAAAAATTTGATTTCAACAATAAGGACGTTGTTTTAAAACCTTTCTAAAATCGTTATCAACCCTCAATTTTAATTAATTCGTATCACAAAATTCAAATTTAAATGAAGAATACTGTTTGACTTTTTAAGTTTAAAAGTTTGACTTCAAAAATTCTTTCTTGATATTAACGATTGGGATTTGAAACTTTGCAAGCAGTTTAAGTGAAAGATTCCTAGCAACATGACATTTACACATTTTGCTTATTGTTTCGAATTTGAGATTTGAGTAAAAAGTGAGGCGTACAGAGCATAATGAGTTTCTTTAAGTTTCTATTTATTTTCTCTTATAAATTCTGTGATTACCTATTATATTTGATAATGAATGTGAAGAAAACGAATGATTTTTTCAATATGATTGGACTAAACATTTGTTTTGTAGTAATTAGAAATCGAGCAGATGAATCTTCGGGTATAGAAATTAAATTAAAATAATAAAAATTGATGGAGATTGTTAACCAACTCGTACCCATTTGTTGGATTTATATCAGAAATTAGATACCAAAAATATAAATTAAAAATAGTTGAAAAGGATGGATACTGGTTCGTATATTTTTGTATCAGATTATATATATATATAACCGTAATATATATATATATATATATATATATATATATATATATATATATATATAGAAATATGTATTTGTGTAAAATTATCTATATATTTTATATGTATCTGTATTTCTATATATATTAATATAAATATATCTGATTCTTATATTTTGTTAATTAATAAGTGTATTAATACAATTAATAATACTAATAATAGTTTTGTTAGTGTTATGACAAAGTGACTAGTAGTATTAAATAATAATATAAAAATATTAATAATGAAAATTTTAATAAATTTAATTACTAATAATGGTAATAATAATAAAAATAATAGTAATCTTATTAGTTATAATTATGTTAATATTATTAATGATAATAATAATATTAATTGCAATAATAATATAATCATTTATGCATATCAAATTTTATATATATATAAATACTTACATATAAATATTTTATTTTAGGAATAATAATACATATATTAATATCCATACTAACAATAATAATAATGAAAGTAATGATAGTATGGTTAATATAACAATTATATTCAAATTTGTATTTTAATATAATACAATTGATTAACATTTATTAGACATTGAATAATTATATAATTTATATATATATATATATATATATATATATATATATATATATATATATATATATATATATATATATATATATATATATATATATATATATATATATATATATATATATATATATATATATATATATATATTATAATATAGTACTTATTATAAATAGGAATCATATATATACATATAGTTTCATATTAATATCATATACATGTTTATATATATAATTATTCTATTTGTACTTGATTATTCTGTTTGTAAATCTTACATTTTTAATCCTAAGTAATTAAAGTGTATATTTATTTACACTCAATTGTTCGTGAATCCTCGAGAATAGCCGAGGGTCAAATGATTATATGAAACAGTTCCAAGTTTTTGAGATTCATTTAAATAGACTTTGTTTATCGTGTTGAAACCATACAAAGATTAAGTTTAAATTTGGTCGGAAATTCCCGGGTCATCACAGTACCTATCCGTTAGAGAAATTTCGTCCTGAAATTTGAGTGAGGTGGTCATGGCTAACAATAAAAATGTTTTCATGACAAATATGAGTTGATAATTAGAGTTTTATCACCATTGAATAATATGGAGAAAATAATTCGATTATTCGAAGATTACTAATGAAGCTATCACAAAAGTTTGAAATGAGTAAAGACTAGTTTCATCATAACTTTTGACTAGTCATGGTTGAATTTAGTAAATAAGGTGCGTCTTATCTCTTGACTTTGTCTCGATTGAATTCCGTAATTCAAGGGTTTTAAAGAAAATCTTGGAAATCTATAAGATCTGATTCTTCGGGATTTATGGAAAATAAGATCTCCATAATTCAATGCAGTCATCTATCTAGATTGCTCTGTCGAATATTTCTATTATAAATTCACTTCTTCCGTTTCCATTATTTTCACCACTTCTATACTCAATCCTAAATTCAAAAGATTGTGAAAATTTTTAATCCAGTTCTGATTCTTGTTCTTATCCTCACTATCGCAACAATCATTCTCCTTTTCCAATTACCACCGGGGGAATCTGTTTTCTTCTACTTCACCCTTGGGGTTATAATGTGTTTAATTCTCCCGTGTCTTTATGTTGCGATAAACATAGATATACACGGTTTATAATTCCTGTGTTTGTGATTGGCTTTATATTTTCCTTTATTTTTCGGAGCTCCATGCTCTTGTTTTCTCTTCCCGACTCCAAGTCAAGCGAATAATGGTCCAGAATTTGTAAGTATGGAATTTTGAATGATCTTTATGTTCTAAACAGGAAAGAACGTATTAGCACGATTTGATTTGTCAAATTACCAGAATCACTGAGAATATAACTATCAAGAATATACTTTCTTGATATGTTCAGAAGTTAAGCAGAATGAAAGAGTTATGTAACATGGCACATGATGACGTTATGATCTGTGAATCATCACGTTCCATTAGAAACTCAGCATGACTTACTGTACTATAATCACGTTGATCAAGTGTCATTATATTATACTAAACCATATTTCAGTTCCCAACACTTCTCTACAATACATTCATAATTTATATTTAGATTTTACAGAAGTTTCCAATATAATGGAATACTAAAAACATGAAGAGGTAGATAATTCGGACAAGAATATTTATGAAAATATCCTCAGAAATATCGAAGATATTTATGATGATATTTTGGAATTTTCTAAGTCCGGAGGTTGATGAAGAAGATTTTCCGCAAGATTTTAACATGACTTCGGAGCAAAATATTCCCTAAAGATTTCATCGGATCCAGATTTATCTGGGTTCTATGAATTTAGGGTATGTTACTTGTATTTCTCCTTGGTTTCCTTTATGGTTAGCTAAATCTGTTTTTCAGTACCAAATATTTTCTATCGAGCGTTCCCAACACTCCATTCTTTTTTCATCACCTTTGGCCATTAAGACCATTTACTACATGCTGCTTCGTCGGCATTTTCAAAGTTAACGGATCTGGATTATTGGTTATCAATCCGAGGTGGTTTCAGGAGAATTGTGTTTTTAGATGATTTAATGATGATGGTAATATGGTGAAATATGAAAGGTTCCCCGGTAATAATAAAAGAGCACGCATATATATCAAAGTGTTAATAAGGTTGTTTTGAATGAAAATTCGAAGTTGTCTTGCTGGAGCTGTGAAAAAAAATTGGCAATTTTGAAAGGAATTACCAAGTTATTTTGGGTAATAATAACGCTAAAAGAATTAGCACAGATACGTGTTAAACGTTTACTCAGGTTCCGAGAGTTTTTCAGGTGCATAACTATATGCATAAATCTTTCCTTCCGTAGATGAAGTGCGGTTGATTCATCCTATCGATTGAAGTGTTTTCAAGAATCGTGAAATGTTTGAACGCAGATTGTAATCATCAAGATATAAATGAGGTTTAAGATGAAATCAAGTGGCAAACTTGAAGAATTGTTTAGTTTCATAGATTATAATCAATATTTTAATTCATTTTAATTGTCCAATGATGATAGTCCTCAGTCGATAGTCCACAGTTGACAGTCCAATAATTCATATATGATTTAATATATAATATTTGAATTAATTAATATGTATCGTGACCCGTGTACATGTCTCAGACTCGATCACAACTTAAACTATATATATTATTGTAGAATCAACCTCAACCCTGTATAGAGAACTCGATCATTACTGCATATAGAGTGTCTATGGTGATTCCAAATAATATATATAGATGCGTCGATATGATATGTCAAAACCTTGTATACGTGTCCCGATATTTAAATGCGTAAATAACCGTATTTAAATGACGATAAATAAAGTGCGTAAAATAAATAACAGAAATTAAATGATGATAAATAAAATTGCGAGAATTAAAATTGCGATAAAATAAGTTGCGATAATTAAATTGCGATAAATAAATTGCAATAATTAAAATGTAATACGGAATTAACAGTTAGCTAGGAACAGTTAGCGTGGATTCTTAACAAAATTTCTCATAATTAATTTGTTTATTTCTAACAAATTTTATTTTGTCCAATTTTTTCTTCATTATGCCACTTGTTGGATTCTGATAGGTCAAAATTCAAATATGAAATTGAATGAAAAATGGTTATTCTGTGGTGAACGGATTCATATATCTGGAGATGTAAGTAGGATAGTAAATGACCATTGAATCAGATTCGAAGAATATACAGTGTAACTTATTAATGAGAAGTCTAAATATTTCTAGGGTATTACCTGCCCGTTAAAATATTTTCACCATTAACAGTTTGTACAAAAGAATTTTTAATTACAATCTTTATGAAAACATATATACATATATATTTTCTCCAGATGTAATCATGGATTTAATGAGTCAATATGATATTAAACTCATTTGATATATCGTTAGAAAAAGAATATATAATCTCTAAAACATAAGAGATTACATAATCATCATGAAGACGAAGATAATTGATGCAGAACGATACGTAGAACGATGATTATACTCGAGGTACAGAATGAGATGTCGAGGCATGGTTTGTTGATAGTACTGGTGCTGTCAGTACCGATGTTGGTGGTACTGTTGGTGCCGGTGTTGTTGCTGAAGCTGGTACGTTTTGCACCATATTTTCCAAGGCTATAACTCGGGCGCGAAACTTGTTTACTTATTACTCCAGGATGATTGTTGGTTCGGACGAGCGGATGAATAAGATTTAGAATCTGAGTTATGATATAGTCGTGGCGAGATATTCAGGAAATGAGGGTGAAAATGGTGTTACGAACAGGTTCGTCGGTAAGTGCTTAAGGTTCTTCGCCAAAAGGTGAATGCAGTTAGTGGAAGGGATCGCCTTCTGCGCGTCTCCATTGATTAAGTCGACTAGGAATCCATCAGATGAATTAGGGATGGATGATTGGTTGATTCATTCTGATGATGCTACTTCCAGAGCTTAGGTGAATATCCATGTCGGAATAGCTGTCGGAATAACTATCGGAATAGCTATCGAAATCTGGGGGACTCGAACTGGTTGAGGGATTCATTTTGTACGATCAGATGAAGGATTTTCTATAAGAAATAGATTATAAGATGTAGATTAGTACCCTGCAATACATAATTTACATATGCATATATAATACTAAAATCCCATAAGTTACGGAGGAATCTACAGAAAATGACAGGCAAAGTTTACATTAACAGATACGCTAAGATATGAATTAGCAGATATGCTAAGATATGAATTTTGTCTATACACTAATCATGCAGTCAATGCAATAAGATGTGTCTATACTAAGGATGATAAGCAAGTGATTCAATAATAATGATAATCAGGTAATTTTCGACACGAAATGATAAGCAAAACTTTTGACATGCAGACACGGTCGAAGTCCAGACTCACTAATGCTTTCTAACGACTATCAGTTAGACTCACTAATGCAAGACCTGGTTTGCTAAGACCACCGCTCTGATACCAACTGTGAAGACCCATCCTAATCCATCTGGACGAAGTCCATATCAATTATAAACGATTCCCAACAGTTGATTACATCGCGAGGTACTTGACCTCTATATGATACATTTTACAAACATTTCATTCGTTTTTAAAAGACAAACTTTCATTTACATCGAAAGTTGACAGACATTCATACCAATTCATAATATATCCAAATATAATTGACTTAATAATAATCTTGATGAACTCAACGACTCAAATGCAACATCTTTTGAAATATATCATGAATGACTCAAAGTAATATCTCTAATATGAGCAAATTCACAGCGGAAGATTTCTTTCGTACCTGAGAATAAACATGCTTTCAAGTGTCAACCAAAAGGTTGGTGAGTTCATTAATTTAACATAAATAATCATTTCATAATTTTAATAGACCACAAGATTTCATATTTCCATTCCTCATAAACATATGTCCCATGTATAGAGACAAAAATATCATTCATATGGATTGAACACCTGGTAACCGACATTCACAATATGCATATAAGAATATCCCCATCATTCCGGGATCCTCCTTCGGACATGATATAAATTTCAAAGTACTAAAGCATCCGGTACTTTGGATGGGGCTTGTTGGGCCCGATAGATCTATCTTTAGGATTCGCGTCAATTAGGGTGTCTGTTCCCTAATTCTTAGATTACCAGACTAAAAAGGGGCATATTCGGTTTAATAATTCAACCATAGAATATAGTTTCGATTACTTGTGTCTATTTCGTAAAACAGTTATAAAAGCAGCGCATGTATTCTCAGTCCCAAAAATATATATTGTAAAAACATTTAAAAAGGGATGAAATGAAACTCACGTGTATAAATATTGTAAAACAGTTAATAAAGCATTTGCATGTATTCTCAGCCCAAAAATGTAATGAGTAAAAAGGGAGCAAATGAAACTCACGCGTATAAATATTGTAAAACAGTTAATAAAGCATTTGCATGTATTCTCAGCCCAAAAATGTAATGAGTAAAAAGGGAGCAAATGAAACTCACCTAATGTATTTTGTAGTAAAAATACATATGATGACATTGAACAACTGAACAATATAGGGTTGGCCTCGGATTCACGAACCTAAAATGCTCGCGACAAAGCTCGAACCTGAGACCTCCCGCTGACACCCACAACACTCAACCATTCGTCCATTTCAAATTATCTGAGATTATATCCCCTTAATTACTTATAACCCGTATTACTTTCTTCCACTTTCATCTTCCACAATCGATTCAAGCAGAACAAACACAACCGAAATTTATTAAATTGACTCGAAGATTTTTAAACGAAATATAAATCGACCCATATAAACTGTATGTAACACTTAGCAAAAAAAAAATTAAAGAAGAAGAAAACACAGTTTCTGTTCGACGCAGCCCAAAACAAAAAAAAAATTTGATTTCAACAATAAGGACGTTTTAGTTAAAACTTCATACACTAAAAATGTTTTAAAACCTTTCTGAAATCGTTATCAAACCTCAATTTTAATTAATTCGTATCATAAAATTCAAATTTAAATGAAGAACACTGTTTGACTTTTTAAGTTTAAAAGTTTGACTTCAAAAATTCTTGCTTGATATTAACGATTGGGATTTGAAACTTTGCAAGCAGTTTAAATGAAAGATTCCTAGCAACATGACATTTACACATTTTGCAAATTGTTTCGAATTTGAGATTTGAGTAAAAAGTGAGGCGTACAGAGCATAATGAGTTTCTTTAGGTTTCTATTTATTTTCTCTTATGAATTCTGTGATTAGCTGTTTTATTTGATAATGAATGTGAAGAAAACGAATGATTTTGTCAATATGATTGGACTAAACATTTGTTTTATAGTAATTAGAAATCGAGTAGATTAATCTTCGGGTACAGAAATTAAATTAAAATAATAAAAATTGATGGAGATTGTTAAGCAACTCGTACCCATTTGTTGGATTTATATCAGAAATTAGATACCAAAAATATAAATTAAAAATAGTTGAAAAGGATGGATACTGGTTCGTATATTTTTGTATCAGATTATATATATATAACCGTAATATATATATTTATATATCTAAATACGTATTTGTGTAAAATTATCTATATATTTTATATGTATCTGTATTTTAATATATATTAATATAAATATATCTGATTCTTATATTTTGTTAATTAATAAGTGTATTAATACAATTAATAATACTAATAATAGTTGTGTTAGTGTTATGACAAAGTGACTAGTAGTATTAAATAATAATATGAAAATATTAATAATGAAAATTTTAATAAATTTAATTACTAATAATGATAATAATAATAAAAATAATAGTAATCTTATTAGTTATAATTATGTTAATATTATTAATGATAATAATAATATTATTTGTAATAATAATATAATCATTTATGCATATCAAATTTTATATATATATAAATACTTACATATAAATATTTTATTTTAGGAATAATAATACATATATTAATATCAATACTAACAATAATAATAATGAAATTAATGATAGTATGGTTAATATAACAATTATATTCAAATTTGTATTTTAATATAATACAATTGATTAACATTTATTAGACATTGAATATATATATATATATATATATATATATATATATATATATATATATATATATATATATATATATATATATATATATATATATATATATTGCAATATAGTACTTATTATGAATAGGAATCATATATATACATATAGTTTCATATTAATATCATATACATGTTTATATATATAATTATTCTATTTGTACTTGATTATTCTGTTTGTAAATCTTACATTTTTAATCCTAAGTAATTAAAGTGTATATTTATTTATATATTTATTTACACTCAATTGTTCGTGAATCATCGGGAATAGTCGAAGGTCAAATGATTATATGAAACAGTTCCAAGTTTTTGAGATTCAGTTAAATAGACTTTGCTTATCGTGTTGAAACCATACAAATATTAAGTTTAAATTTGGACGGTAATTCCCGGGTCGTCACACCATAGACACTCTATATGCAGTAATGTTGGAGTTAGCTATACAGGGTTGAGGTTGATTCCAAAAATATATATACTTTGAGTTGTGATCTAGCCTGAGACGTGTATACACTGGGTCGTGGATTGATTCAAGATAATATATATATCGATTTATTTCTGTACATCTAATTGTAGACAACTAGTTGTAGGTTACTAACGAGGACAGCTGACTTAATAAACTTAAAACATCAAAATGTATTAAAAGTGTTGTAAATATATTTTGAACATACTTTGATATATATGTACATATTTGTTATAGGTTCGTGAATCGATCAGTGGCCAAGTCTTACTTCCCGACGAAGTAAAAATCTGTGAAAGTGAGTTATAGTCCCACTTTTAAAATCTAATATTTTAGGATGAGAATACATGCAGTTTTATAAATGTTTTACGAAATAGACATAAGTAATTGAAAATACATTATATGGGTGAATGATCGAATCCGAATATGCCCCTTTTGCTTGGTAGCCTAAGAATTAGTAAACCGATCTACTAATTGACGCGAATCCTAAAGATAGATCTATTGGGCCTAACGAACCCCATCCAAAGTACCGGATGCTTTAGTACTTCGAATTCGTTTTTATCATGTCCGAAGGATTTCCCAGAATGATAGGGGATATTCTTATATGCATCTTGTTAATGTCGGTTACCAGGTGTTCACCATATGAATAAATTTTATCTCTATGTATGGGATGTATATTGAAATATGAAATCTTGTGATCTATTATTATGATTTGATAATATATAGGTTAAACCTATAACTCACCAACATTTTTGTTGACGTTTTAAGCATGTTTATTCTCAGGTGATTATTAAGAGCTTCCGCTGTTGCATACTAAAATAAGGACAAGATTTGGAGTCCATGCTTGTATGATATTATGTAAAAACTGCATTCAAGAAACTTATTTTTGATGTAATATATTCTTATTGTAAACCGTTATGTAATGGTCGTGTGTAAACGGTATATTTTAGATTATCATTATTTGATAATCTACGTAATGCTTTTTAAACCTTTATCGATAAAATAAAGGTTATGGTTGTTTTAAAAATGAATGCAGTCTTTGAAAAATGTCTCATATAGAGGTCAAAACCTCGCGACGAAATCAATTAATATGGAACGTTTATAATCAATATGAACGGGACATTTCAGTAACGACCCGGATTTTTCCGATCATTTTATACATATAAGATTAATATTTACATAAATTAAACATTACCAACATGATAAGCAATCCAAATTGTTGAGTCTTGTGTTTTTGAAAAGAGTTTTACACAACGTTTGACCGTCCAATTTGATCGATGAAATCACAAACTATATAACATACAATAATTATACGATTGTGTATATATACGTATTTATACATATTTAACATGATCTAAGGATGGTTTAACATCTCATTGTGTACTAATAACAATGAGTTATAAGTATACTTTGAGACTACTAACTTAAGTTTTCAAAACGGCAACTATATGTAACGTTCTTTGACATATATACCTATAACCTATAATGCTTATACAAGTATCGTATAAATACGTATTTAATCACTTTTAAAGGGCTTAAAGACATAAAACAATATAAGTATATTCACAAAAGATAGTTATATTTGAATTCTTGTTCCGTTTCCTCAAGATTTCTACACGTATACCTAGAGTATATGTAACCGTATTATACGCAGCTTCTAGATGTATTTACTATTGATAAATACTAATTATTAGACCTCAATTATCTGCTCTTAGCAGCCTTTGTTAGTCAACAACATGTGGGATCAAGTGTTAACATCTAGGAAGACTTATGAGCTAGAAATCAAAACTTAAAATCTATATATATACATACATATACACGTTTACATACATATACATATACTTTCATACCAACTTTCTTTCAAGCTAGATTAACTTCTAAACTCTCTCATCTTCAACCTTCAAGTGTTCTTCAAGGTCCTCATAAGTTTCTAGCTTCATAATCAAGGTAAAACTGTGTTTAAACTTTGATTCAATTTATGTAAGTTAATTATCTTAAATCAAGATATAAACTTACTTACAACCTTTGTTTCTTTTCATGATTTCACTTCTTAAACTTCCAAGCCATTAAGAATAAGTTCATATCTTGTTTATTCAGTAACTTTCTTCATCATACTTGAGGTATAACCTTTGTTCATCATCTTGTTCAATTATAACTATCTTACTACGAATATACGAATTATAACAACAAGAACATAGTTTGAATGATTTCAAACTTGTTCGCAAACTAAATAGATCCTTCTAACTTGAATTTTAAAACACTTCAAGACCTGTAATATATCATAATAATATGCTAACTTAACAAGATACAACTTGATTTTACAAAGAGCACCTTAAAACTGAAATCTACGTCGTCGGAGTGCAACCGGTGGCTGTTTTGGGTTGGATAATTAAAAACCATCTTAAACTTTGAATTGGAAGTTTATATTCTGGAAAAATGATATTTCTTATAAATATGTTAATATATAAAAATCTCATGGTATAACTCAAAGTGTAAGTATTTTTATAAAAATTATCATCTAGATGTTGTTTTTATGACGAAAATGATCACTTTCATAAGATTCACCCAAGTTTGACCAATAACATGTGATTTTGAATGCAAACTAAGGTATTTACAGTTCATATTCATAAATAATGGCTCGATCCAAGGAAGTGGCAAGTTGAACCAACAAAAACGGAGTTGTATTGAAGAAACTATGGCTAAAACAAAATTTGGTATCCGAAGCTAGTTTAGCTACGAAATTATTTGGAGTAAAACTAAACTAATCATATCTTTGCTAATAAATATGATATTTTATATATATTTATTTATGATTTGATTTTATATATTTCAGGAGCACCCGTAAACAACACGAGAAGATTAATTATAAGACCTCATAATTGTACACAATACGTCATTTGACAATACGGTACTTTGGGTCACGATTTTAAATCATAAGACACCATGTAAACAATACGTCATTTGACAACACGGTACCATGGGTCGAGATTAATTCCGATCAATACGAATACGATGGGGTCTTTATTTATTTTATTGAGCAACTAATTGTGGACCACTAACATCGGATTGCTAACTACGGACTACTAGATATTAAAAATATTATAAATATACATGTAACGATTATTGGAAAAAGAAAATATGTTGATATATTATATATGGTTAGGTTCGTGATATCTATCGGAGACCAGGTCGTGTTATATATCTTCAAGGCAAAAGTGAGTATATAGTCCCATTTTTAAACTCTAAATATTTCGGGATGAGAATACATGCATTTTATGATTTACGTTATGGACACAAGTGATTAAAAATATATATTCTACGTTGAGTTGTACCACTGGCATACTTCCCTGTAACTTGGTAACTACTATTTACATGCGGTATTGTAAACGCGAATTCTGTTGATAGATCTATCGGGCCTGACAACCCCAACCGGACTGGATGATAAGTATTTAACGATTGCACAGTACTTCGTTTTACACTTGGTACGGTGTAGTGAGATTTCATAATAAAGAGAATATGCGATGTTGATTAAATGTTAAGTATGGTTATCAAGTGCTCAACCACTTAGAATATTTTTATTAAAACATTTATGTATATTAAATCTTGTGGTCTATATTTATAACACTGCTAGCATTAAACCTATATCTCACCAACTTTATGTTGACGTTTTATGAATGTTTATTCTCAGGTGATAAATAAAAGATTCCGCTGCATTATGCCGAATTTAAGCAGGATTTGGAGTATGCATATTTGTGTCAAAAATAAAACTGCATATCGGAAGATTTGTAATGTGAAATATATTGGAAATCGTATTGTTATTATCAAATGTAAAGTTTGTAAAACTAAGATTATCGCTAAAGGTAATCATTATTATGCAGTTTAAACCTTTGATTATAATAAAGGTTATGGTTTGTATTATAAAAACGAATGCAGATTTTGAAAAATGTCACATATAGAGGTCAATACCATGCAATGACACCAATAAGTACGTGACGTTTATAATCGATATGAACGGGACACTACAGGTGGTATCAGAGCGTTGGTCTTAGAGAACCAGAAAAATTGCATTAGTGTGTCTTATCGAGTTTGTTAGGATGCATTAGTGAGTCTGGACTTTGACCGTGTCTGATTTCGAAAACTATTGCTTATCCTTGTTGGTTAAAAATTTATATGTAAATATTATGTGGTACTAACGTGCTAGTTGTTGTGTGATAGATGTCTGGCTTAAAACTTGTTATCACATTCAGCGACTCCTAACCAGAATCCTCAGATAGTGTTCCAGTCATTAACCTATTCGATGATGAAAACGACACCTTTGGGGAAGACTCACAATTTTCGGATGAATCAATTGAAGCAGAACCAAAAAGTGATCCTGAGGAGGAAGAAATACAGGAAATTACGAAAGACAAGTTCGAACGAGGAAAGAAACGAAAGGCTACTGAATTGGAAAATCCAAATCCCGAGTTTAGTGAGGATGTTGTGGCACCAACTCCACCTGACACTTCCACCCCTATTCCCGCTATTCCTATTAGTTCTATCCCGGCATCCAGTTCTTCGGCCCCTTCACCAAATTGCAGGGAGACAGCCAGGATAAGCGTTAAGCGATTTCCTGAACACAAACGTTTTGGGAATATAGGCTAAATGATGCGCTGTTGTTTTAAACCAAGGGATCATATAACGTTTTGTATAATATTACTAGTGTGGTTTGCTTAATATTTAATGTAAGATAAGCATATGTGAAATAGTAAAGTGTGAAATGCAATAATTTTCCATGGTGGAGTATTATTTGGATGGTAGTAATTAATTTCCGTACTAAGCTATTAAATATGAACTTTAACGGGTAGGTACTACCCTAGATATAATTATAAAACGCTAATAGGAACAAAAGGCTTTTATAATAATAACTGGTTCATATTATTAATAAGCTACGATGTACTGTAAATACACACTACATCTATAATATTCTATGTGAATAATTATTTTTTTTCATTCTTATTGAAGAATATGGCGCGATTGAACCAAATGACGGAACAAGAAATCGAGGAACTCATCAATCAGCGAGTGAATGACAGAATGTTATAGGTCGAGGCTGCAAGAGGTGCTGTAGTTAACCCAAATCCTCGTGTGGGATGCACCTACAAAACTTTTCAAGGTTGCAAGCCCTCATCATTCAGTGGAACAGAAGGACCGGTCGGTTTAACTCGGTGGATCGAAAAGATTGAGTCTGTGTTTAAAATTAGTGGTTGTATTGAGAAGGACATGACCAAGTATGCATCATGCACCTTACAAGATAGTGCACTCACGTGGTAGAAAAACTATGTGAAGGCCGTAGGAGGAGATGTAGCTTATGATACTCCATGGGAAGAATTCAAAACAATGTTAATCAACGAGTATTGTCCAAGGAACGAGGTTAGGAAGTTGGAAGCTGAATTACGAAGCCTGAAAGTTGTTGGTACTGAACTCACCAACTACAATCAGCGATTCATGGAATTAGCTCTGCTATGTCCCAAATTGGTACCAACCGAAGAACGGAAGATAGAACTATACAAAGATTTTTTTTTCTAAAAATGTCAAGGCAAATATTACAGCATCGAAACCCAAGACTATTCGTGAAGCCATCACCATGGCAAACGAGTTGATGGACCAGATTATTCTGGATAAGAACACCGATGTCAAGACATCGGAAAACAAAAGAAAGTGGGAAGGTAATCATCAACAATTCAACAAGAAACAAGAAACCACGCAAGGTGCGGGTAGTGGTTCAAGCTCAGGTTACAAAGGACGAAATCCTTTATGTAACAGATGCCACAAACATCACTCTAGTTATTGTAATGTGGTGTGCAACAATTGTAATCGAAGGTTCATCTTACTGAAGATTGTAGGGTTCCCGTTACAAATACAAATTGCACCAAGACTCCTGCCACCAATGCAAATAGAACTGCCTTGGCCACTGTTACTTGTTATGGGTGTGGGAAACATGGTCATTATAAGAGCCAGTGCCCGAATCCAGAGAAGAATAACGGATTTTCACGTGGAAGAGCATTTATTATTAATGCTAGAGAGGCATGTGAAGACCCGAAGCTTGTTACGGGTACGTTTATCATTAATAACTTATCAGCATCTATTATATTTGATACTGGTGCCGATACAAGTTATATGTGTAGAGACTTTTACGCTAAATTGAATTGTTCATCATTACCTCTAGATGCTAAGTACATGATTGAGTTAGCTAATGGTAAACTAATTAAAGCCGATAAAATTTGCCGTGATTTTAAAATAAATTTAGCCGGAGAAACGTTTAAAATTGATTTGATACCCGTATAATTAGGAAGTTCTGATGTAATAGTAGTTATGGACTGGATGTCCAAAATAGGAGCTGAAGTTGTGTGTGCCAAGAAGGCAATTCGCATTCCTCGTAAGGATAAAATGCCAGTAATGATTTATGGAGAGAAGAGTAACTCGAAGCTAAAACTCATTAGCTGTTTGAAAGCCCAAAAGTGCTTGAAGAAAGGGTTCTATGCTATCTTAGCACATGTTAATAAAGTCGAAACGAAGGAAAAAGAGAAGAGCATCAACGACGTGCCTGTAGCAAAAGATTTTCTTGAAGTCTTTCCGAAAGAGTTGCCGGGATTACCTCCATTTAGATCTGTAGAATTTCAAATAGATCTAGTACCAGGAGCCGCATCAGTGGCTCGTGCCCCATACAGACTTGCACCATCTGAGATGAAAGAGTTACAAAGCCAGTTACAAGAATTACTGGACCGTGGTTTCATTCGACCGAGCACTTCACCGTGGGGAGCTCCGATTTTATTTGTCAAGAAGAAAGATGGATCCTTCCGAATGTGTATAGATTACCGTGAATTAAATAAGTTAACTATCAAGAATCGGTATCCACTACCGAGAATTGACGACTTATTTGATCAACTGCAAGGATCATGTGTTTATTCGAAAATGGACCTAAGATTGGGCTATCATCAACTACGCGTCAAAGAAGAAGATATTCTGAAAACTGCTTTCCGGACACGCTACGGTCATTATGAATTTTTGGTCATGCCGTTTGGATTGACGAATGCGCCAGCTGTATTCATGGACCTCATGAATCGAGTTTGTAGTCCGTATCTAGATAAGTTTGTTATCGTTTTCATTGACGATATTCTTATCTATTCCAAAAATGAGCAAGAGCATGAGCAGTATTTAAGGTTGGTATTAGAATTGTTAAGAAAAGAACAGTTATACGCTAAATTTTTTAAGTGTGCATTTTGGTTGAAAGAAGTGCAATTTCTTGGCCACGTTGTTAGTAGCAAAGGAATTCAGGTTGATCCAGCTAAAATTGAGGCCATTGAAAAATGGGAGACTCCTAAGACACCAACACAAATACGTCAATTTTTGGGTTTAGCCGGTTATTATAGAAGGTTTATTCAAGATTTTTCCCGAATAGCTAAACCATTAACAGTGTTAACGCAAAAAGGGAAGAAGTACGAATGGACTTCTGATCAGGAGAGTGCATTTCAATTACTAAAGAAGAAGTTGACTACGGCACCTATTTTATCGTTACCTGAAGGGAACGATGATTTTGATATATATTGTGACGCTTCGCAACAAGGTTTTGGTTGCGTCCTTATCCGATGAAAGAAAGTTATTGCGTACACATCCCGACAATTGAAGATTCACGAGCGAAATTATACGATGCATGATCCGGAACTGGGAGCAGTAGTGTTTGCATTGAAGATATGGAGACACTACTTATATGGGGTTAAATGCACTGTGTTTACCGATCATAAAAGCCTTCAACATATTTTTGATCAAAAACAGCTGAACATGAGGCAACGTAGGTGGGTCGAGCTGATAAACGACTATGATTGTGAGATTCGCTATCATCCCGGGAAAGCGAATGTAGTGGCCGACGCTCTAAGCAGAAAGGAACGAGAGCCAATTCGAGTACGAGCGATGACCATAAAAATTCGCATGAATCTCAACTCACAAATCAAAGAGGCTCAACGAGAAGCTCTTACTAAAGAAAACATAGGAAATAAAATAATGAAGAAGTATGATAAGCAACTCGTTATACGGGAAGACGGAATTCGATATTTTGCAAAACGTATTTGGGTACCAAAGTTGGGTGGATTAAGGAAGTTGATATTGAACGAGGCACATAAGACAAGATACTCGATACATCCTGGAGTTAGAAAGATGTATCAAGATCATAAGACGCATTATTGGTGGCCTAATTTAAAGACAGACGTTGCAACATATGTCGGGGAATGTTTAACTTGTTCCAAAGTCAAAGCAGAACACCAGAAGCCGTCAGGGTTACTTCAACAACCAGAAATCCCAGAATGGAAGTGGGATGGTATTACCATGGATTTTATCATGAAGTTACCCAAGACTACATGGGGTTATTACACCATTTGGGTAATAGTTGATCATCTCACCAAATCTGCACATTTCTTGCCTATAAAAGAAACGGATAGAATGGAGAAACTATTACGATTATACATAAAGAAAATTGTTTCAAGGCATGGAATATCTATTTCCATTATATCTGATCGTGATAGTAGATTTACATCAAAGTTCTGGCAATTACTACAGGAGGCCCTGGGAACTCGTTTGGATATGAGCACTGCATATTGATGTTAAAGCTAAGGGGTATAAAATACTATTAATTTTACTAGGAGATACTATTAAATATGATACAATTTTACACAAGATATTTATTTATTTATAGAATGGATATACTTAAACCTTGCTACAACACTTATAGGCAGTGTACCTAATCATACAGTAGTGTAGTTTTTAGTAAGTCCGGTTCGTTCCACAGGGAAAATCTTTAAACAAAGCTTAACGCTATATTAGTTTAAATTTATAAAAATACAAATATATATATAAGTAATATTATTATTATAAAGGGGGGTTTTTACCGTTTAATGACCGGTTTGTCGATTTTAAAACTTTAGTCGCAGTTAAAACCAAAATTAAAAATAAATACAAGACTTAATGTAAAGTAAATAACGATAATGAAATTGCGATAAATAAAAGTGCGATAAAATAAACTTGCGATAATTAAAAAGTACGATAATTAAAAGTGCAATTAAATACAATAACAATAAATAAAAGTGCGATAATTAGAAGTGCAATTAAATATAAAATAAAGGAAATTAAATATGAAATAAAAGAATTATGCTTATTTAAACTTCCGTAATTATGATGTTTGACGTGTTGATTTTAGTTTTATGCCCATGAGTTAATTGTCCTTTGTCCTGGATTATTTAATATGTCCGTCTGGTTTTTATCCATAATAGTCCATCAGTCATAAATATAAAGTGCGAGTGTCCTCGTCAAATTATCCTTATACCCGAAGTTAAATATTCCAACTAATTGGGGACTTAAACTGTAACAAGGGTTTAATACTTTGTTTAATAATTACACCAGGATGTCGACTGCGTGTAACCCAAGGTTTTAATACTTTGTTATCAATTATGCCAAGTATCCTTGTACATAATTTCACCCCTGTTTTAATAATTCAAGTGGTTATTAATCCATTCCCGTGTCCGGTTAAATGAACGATTATTCGTACATATAAATATCCCGCCCATCGTGTCCGATTGAGTGTATATGGTTATTTATAGGGACGTCCAATTGTAAATCTTTTTATTAAAATTAATAAACTATCATTTAGTTAAACAAATATAAAGCCCATTAATAGCCCATAGTCTAATTTCCACAAGTGTCGTTCTTTTGTCCAAACCCCAATTATGGTACAAAGCCCAATTACCCAATTTTAGTAATTAGCCCAACATCATGATTACTTCGTTTTAAATAAGCATAATAATAACTTAGCTACGAGACATTAAATTAAAAAGATTGAACATAACTTACAATGATTAAAAATAGCGTAGCGTTACACGGACAGAATTGCGACTTAAACCCTTACAACATTTGCTAACATACCCTTATTATTAGGATTTAAAATTAAAATTAAAATTAAAATTAAAATTAAAATTAAAATATAAATATAAATATTACGTATAGATATATTGAGATAGAAAAAGATGTGTTTTTGTGGTGCACCAAAGCTCGATTTTTATAGGCATGTGGGCTGGAACTGTGCACCATGCGATCGCATGGTTTTATGCCTTCCAGGCCATGCGATCGCATGGCCAGCTGGGGAGAGCCACATTTGGTTGTTTTCTTCTGCCTACGTTTATTTAAATATAATATAATATATATATTAATTTTAAGAATTAATTATATATTATATTATATTCATATGCATAGTTGACTTGTAATTTTTAGTCCGTTGCGTCGAGCGTTGAGAGTTGACTCTGGTCCCGGTTCCGGATTTTCGAACGTCCTTGCGAATAATTTAATATCTTGTACTTTGCGTTTTGAATCTTGTACTCTTGTAATTTTGAGACGTTTCTTATCAATAATTGGAACCTTATTGATTGTATTTTGTACTTTTGAGCTTTTTGGTCGTTTGCGTCTTCAATTCGTCGAATCTGTCTTTTATCTTCACCTTTTATTATTTAAACGAATATCACTTGTAAATAGAACAGTTGCAACTAAAAGCTTGTCTTTCTTAAGGGATAATGCTATGAAATATATGTTCGTTTTTAGCATTATCAAATATTCCCACACTTGAGCGTTGCTTGTCCTCAAGCAATATAGTCTTGAAATACTAGAATCACTTCTTTATTCTTCATACTTTGTACATCAGTGATTTCTTTACGGCGGTATAAACAATGGTAGTAACGTTGTGGTTTACAGTCCCACATGACTATAAAAATTTAGATCCTTTAAGAAATTGGATCTTTATGAAAACATTTGATCTTTTTGAAAATTCAATCTAGCTTTTACCCTAGATAAGTTTTCCGGAATAACGCTTCACCGGTGTTTGCAAAATATTTTTGTGGGTTTGGTGGGTTTCAGATTTGAATATTTTAGCTCAAAACTTGTGGTTTTGTGTCACCCACTTGCTATCCTTGTATTAGGAAAGCAACACATCCAGTATACTTGCTCCGAATATTACCTTTCGATAAACTACCGTCCGATTGTAAAGGAAAGCGTTGAACAAGCAACTGTTATGGCAATGTCCCCTGACATGCTTTTAATTATGGTCTATAACGTGTCAGACGCAATTACTATCCTTGGTAGGAGCAATAGTAAAGCTCACCCTTATAATTTTTCGGTCTGGCACAAGGTCCTGTCTTTGACCATGCTATGCAACCACCGTTCTTACGGTTGACACCCGATTTGGTTCAGGTGACCTAATGAATTCCAGGTGAATTCCTAGAATTCTACGTTCAATGGTAATGAACGCATTGAAAATGGGTTTTCAGAAAACAAATTGGTTTGTAATTTTGATCAAAATATTTTCTCGTTCAAGCTCGAGTTTAGATATCATTGAATTCCATGAGTTTGAATTCTCAATCTTTAAGGTCAATCTCAAGGATTGAGTAATATCAGTCTTAAAAGCTGATTTTTAATCTTTAAGGAGATTATCCTTTCTGGGGATCTGTTTCATTAGTCTTATCAAGCTAATTTGCACGGTGCCTCCCATTTTACAAGACAGATCCTCTCATGGTTAGGATAAGTCTGACCACTTGGCGACCCTGTTTGATGCTGAGGTCCGTGGATTTCCTGCTGATTTTAGTGATGACTTTTCTAGGTTTTTCGTCAACCTACAGCTGGTCTGGACGACAACTTCATGACCTAAATCAAGAAGCGCGTGTCTTTTTCGGAAGACTTTACTTCCTTTTAATGATGGAATTGATTCATCGTGTAGATCCATCTTTTCTTTTCTTTCATCGGGTAAAACAGTTAATTATCGTCCAAAACAAAAGTATTTTCAATTATTTGTACAAAAATATGTGATATATATTTTGAATAACTCGGTGAAAATTTCCCACACTTGGCTTTTATTTTCCTTTTTGTTCTCCTCTATTCCATTCTTAAATGAATTCTAACATTTTGGTTTGTTTCTCAATTTATGTCCTTTCCAAGGTAAAAATAATTTCGGTGTTAACACCTAGTTTTATCGTTCATAAATATGTATAAACATGATTTTGAATTCATTCAATTGGAAATTTTGAAAATTTTACTAGAATTGGGTAGTCAGTATATAAGACTAGTTCTGTTCTTTATTATCAGAGAGCACTAGATTCTAATACAACTACTGCTTTAGTAGTATTTTTAATGGTAACCAAGTGTTTTAAGTTAAAAATTTTAAAAATTCGAAAGAATTTAACCCCTTCCCATACTTAAGATCTTGCAATGCCCTCATTTGCAAGAAATCAGTAACAATTTAAATTATTGAGGGTGATTAGCGTAGAAATGATTAAATTTTACCAAAGTTTCCAAAAATATTGGCATTTGTTTTCTGAATGATAAATGGTGCACATCATTTGTTCATTCCGTCTCGTTGTTATTTCACATATATTTTTCATCTTGTCGTCAAAATTAGTAGCTTTTGCTGAACTTAATGCCAGTCTTTGAAAATGCGCTGTTTTACCCTGTTTTGTACAATTTACAATATACATACATACAAATATAAACATGCATGGCAATTTGAAATGGGACTTAATATCCCACTTTCAAATCCTAAATGTGAAATATTAGTACACAATAATAAAAATATTAAACAATACATTAAAGTATCACAATATCGGAAGTTTAAACATGAATAATTAAAAAAAATAAAAACATATAAATCATAAAAATAACCAATGGAACCAAATCAGTCTGGATAGGGGTTCCAGTTCATCTCGTCAGGCGGGTTCCATTGTTGGTTATAGGTGTTTGATAGGCTTGGTTATAGTCATACCTGTTAAAGGGTGGTCGGATATCGGGGCTGTGTGGCGGAAAATGAGCAGGTCGAGTAGGTACATAGTTATTTGGTACCTGATATGATAGCTGGCTCATGATTTGGTGCTGATGAACTAACCAGCTATCGTGTTGGTGTCGCCTATAATCCTCGTATACTCGCTCGGAGTTCCACTGCTCATACATACTATGTCTGGCAGCGTTCGTCATTGCTTCCTCATCTATACGAACGTGGACGTCAAGAATAGCATCTCGAAAGACATCCCTAATGTCTTCCGCCTCCTCCATTTCCTCGTTTGAGCCTCTCTCTACCTGAGGATGAGATCCCTCATAGGGTACTGCCTGGTTACGTCTACTTTTCAATACCTTAGCACGCACATAAACTTTCAATCCTAAGGGCTCAACCTGTTCTCTACAAAGTTGTAATGGACCTCCTTGGTTCCTATCAATACCTAAATACTCTCCAATGAGAGTAACAAAAATACCTCCTCCTATTATACTCCCGTCCTGCATTTTCTCTATCATTTTAGATAAATAAAAAGCAACACAGTAAGGGATATTGACAAAGCTTCTAGGATCCCGAATACACTTTAGGTAGAATAAATCATGTAAGGTAATTTTTTCTTTATTGTGACCTCTCTGTGTAATCGAGTTAGAAAAAAATCTATGAATAATACGAAGCTCGGCTCTGTCAATATGTGTATAGGAGTGTCCTCCTGCTCGTGTAAAAACATCAAAATGTGACATACGCCTCCAAATGGCATCAGCGTCAAAGTTGCTATCGACCCTTTCACCATAATGAATCAAGTTTGTACAATCGGGTAGTAGCAACTCACCAGGAGTATATATCTGTAAAGCCCAGGCTATGTCCAGCATGGACATTCTGTACATCCTACCGCCAAGGATAAACTTAAGAAATCTTCTATCATCTATTCTAACTATATTTGTATCAAGTGATACAGTACTCATCAACTCAACACACCATTCCTTATATACAGGTCTACAAATGGTGAAAAGATGTTCCCAATCTGTAAAAGAAGAACTGCCATACCTTTGAACTAAAAGCTGTCTAACACGGTCAGCTAGATGGACCGTTTCCAAAGGAACCCAATCGATTACCCTTGGCACCTCTACATTTTTTGTTACCAATTTGAATTTGTTCCTTTGATATGTCTCGTAATCTCTCCATCTCCTATCAAATCTCAGATTAGGATGCAGAGTGTACTCAGGAATCGTTGGGAATTCTACTGGCTGCCTAATCGGGAATACTATGAATTCATCAAAAAACTGTACCAGATCATAATAAGGTATGTGCTGATCAGGCTGTTGTTGTGGTTCTTGTTCGTGTTACATTTCTGGTTCTGGTTCTGGTTCTGGTGCTGGTCGACTAGATGATGATGCTCCTGAACCTCCAGTATTGGCTTTCTGCAAAACACATTAAACACAAAATTTGTGCATCCAAATATGCACTAGTGTTAGCAAAATAACAACTTAAAACAATCACTATAACATGTTAAATCAAAATTAAACTTATACACATTTTCACAATTTTTCACAATTCTACACTTTTCCAAATAAGCACATATGAAAATGTATACAAAGTTCTTAAGCATTTAACTCAAATAACATGTCAAAATAGTCATTACTAACAATTAAATAAGTCTCAATTGGCAAATATATCAAATAAATCAAGTTCATGAATTTTAGACTTAAAAAGTCCACTTTAATCTCTAAAAATCATGTTTAGGATCAATGTTTGGATCATTTAACTATCTAAATATGTTACACTACTCAATTTAGCAATAATTCATGAAAAAAATTGGCCATAACCTGTTTATATCAAAAAGCCCCAAATTGCTCAAGAACACAAACCCTAGATTTCTAAAAATTTTGAAGTTTTTGGCTTCAAATCATGTTAAATAGCATCAATCTAGGTTATAAATGCATAAAATACTAACAATTTAACACTAATTACACTAGAAATTAACAAAATTGCATTAGGTAAAAAATTGGTAATTATCACAAAAACTAGGAATTTATAGAGTTTAGGGGTGTAATTTTTACCATTTTGCTGAAGAATGAGAATCTAGGCATGATTAGAGCAAGAAAAATGACGAATTACGGTGAAAAATGGCGAATTTTAGAGAGGATTTTGGGGTTGGTTCGTGTTTGTGTGTGTGTTTTGTGAATGAAGAACAGAACAGGCGACTGATGTATCAGGCCTGATTTTACTCTCCATGCGATCGCATGGAGGGATAGTGGAAATTCCATGCGATCGCATGGATACCCGGCTACAGTGATTTCTGATTTTTTTTTATATAAAACCTTATACTTTATAAAACTTATAATTAATTAAATTTTAAAAATTTATTTTCCTTTAGGAGCGAGGGTGTTTCGGATCGATGTCCTAGTCCGTCCCTCGACAAAATTTTAAAATTTGTCAATTCAAAGCGCAGTTTTAAAAGTAAAGATTTTTAGGTTTTTTAATGTTTTTGGCATACTTTAATTCAATAAGATTAAAAATAATTATAATAAAAGTTCTCGTCTCTCCCTCGGGTAAAGCAATTTCGGTTCAACGACCTAGTCTTCAACTCACGACGAATTTTAAAAATCATATTTTTAACTTAACGAAATAAAGTAAATTTTTTGTTTTTAAATTCACACCAAACTTAAATTTAAAATGCATAAAACTAAAAATTCATATTTTTTAAAAATAAAAAATTCACACCAAACTTATATTATATATTCATATTATAAATTCACACCAAACTTATATTATATTTTTGTTTTTATACATACAAACTTTTAAAAAGATTAATTTTTCAAATATTTACAATTTTAAATATATTCATTTAAAAAGTTTACAATATTAATTTAAAATTTAAATATTAATTTTAAAAACATGGTAAAAATAAAATTAAAAATCTTTTTGGCTTTTATCCCACTTTAATCAATCAAATATTATCAAAAATATGCGCCCCTCTTTTCGGTAAAGTAATTTCGGTTCCATGACCTAATTTAACTCATGACGAATTTTTGAAATATTTTGTGTTGATTGATTAAAGATATTTATCCCTTAAGAATAAACGTTAAATTTCGCTGTGATGTAATAAATTTTTGAATGATATCAATAATTTCGGTCGCCAAACCTAATTTTATTCAATACCAATTTAATACTTTATAGCGAACAAATTAGCGTTTATTATCAAAAGGTTAAAAATGAAAATAAAAAATAAAAACTGTACAGACTTACCTGTGAGATAGTATTCTTAGTGATATGATCTATCCCATTCATAAGATAGTCGGTTTAATTGATTTTCCATGGCTACATAGGCGTAACCTCGAGCATTCAGTGTTTTTTCTTCTAAACATATGAACGGTCCGTCTCTGCATAAAGTAACAAATTCGGTGTTTGAATAGGTTTGATTATTTGAACATTTACCTCCATGTGACCATTTTCCGCATTTGTGACATCTTTCAAGGTGTCGTGCTCTTCTTTTCGCTGCGGATTTTGATTTTCCTTTACCAAATTGTAAATTATTATCTTCACATCTGGATTCTTTTCTTACTCCGTCCAATCTTTCTCTGATTACTGATACTATTTCACTCGGAAGTGTGTCATTATTACGTTTAGTGATCAAAGCGTGTAGCATTAGACCATGGTTTAGTTCACAGGAAGTCTTCATTTCGTAAAAACCTAAAAAAATAAAAATTCAGAATGGGGGGAGAAGACTAGTTCTTTAGGGTCTGCTAGGGAAAGACCATTCGGGTTTCATTTTCGAGAACTACACGAAAACAGAAAATCTAACTCTAACAGAAATACATATTATCTTTTAAAAGACTTGATTCTCCCCACACTTAGTTAGCTGTGGTATCGAAATTGTGATTAACTTCATTGTCAACTTCCATTGGACTATCTATGTAATGTTTAACTCTGTGACCATTAACTTTAAATTCAATTCCATTTGAATTTATTAATTCTATCGTTCCGTATGGGAAAACTCTTTTGACTATGAATGGTCCAGACCATCTTGATTTCAATTTTCCAGGAAATAGCTTGAATCGTGAATTGAAAAGAAGAACTCTGTCTCCTTCTTTAAATTCTTTTAAACTTCTGATTCTTTTATCATGCCATTTCTTCGTTCTTTCTTTATAGATTAATGAATTTTCGTATGCTTCTTGTCTTAATTCTTCTAATTCGTTTAATTGACTTAATCGTAGATGTCCAGCTTCATGTAAATCAAGATTACATGTCTTCAAAGCCCAAAATGCTTTGTGTTCAATTTCTACTGGAAGATGACATGCTTTTCCATAAACGAGTCTGAAAGGTGTGGTTCCAATTGGAGTTTTGTAGGCTGTTCTAAAAGCCCAGAGTGCATCCTCCAATTTTATGGACCATTCCTTCGGATTTGATCCTACGGTTTTCTCTAGAATACGTTTTAAAGCTCGGTTGATATTTTCAACTTGTCCACTTGTTTGTGGATGATATGCAGTGGAGATTTTATGAGTTACTCCATATCTTTTAAGAACTTTTTCAAGTTGATTATTACAGAAATGAGTTCCCCGATCACTTATTAAAGATTTTGGTGTTCCAAACCTTGCAAAAAGACGTTTTAAAAAGTTGACTACAACTCGTGCATCGTTAGTTGGGAGAGCTTGTGCTTTCGCCCATTTAGATACATAATCAATGGCTACGAGAATATATAGATTATTATGAGATTTTGGAAATGGACCCATAAAGTCAATACCCCAAATGTCAAATACTTCACATACTTGAATGACATTTTGTGGCATTTCATCACATTGACTTATTTTTCCGGCCCTTTGACAAGCATCACATGATTTGCAAAGAAGGTGTGCGTCTTTGTAAATTGTAGGCCAATAGAATCCAGCATCATAAACTTTTCTTGCTGTTAGTTGAGGCCCATAGTGCCCTCCTGTTGGTCCTGTGTGACAATGGTTTAAGATGTTACTAGCTTCATCTCCAAATACACATCGGCGTATTATTCCATCTGGACAACTTTTAAACAAATGTGGATCTTCCCAAAAATAGTGTTTTATATCACTGAAGAATTTCTTTCGTTTTTGGTACGATAATCCTTTTTCAAGGAATCCACATACTAAGTAGTTTGCATAGTCTGCAAACCATGGAATTTCATTATAATCTATCTTCAATAGATATTCATCAGGAAAGTTGTCTTGTATGGCCGATTCATTTAGAACTTCTAATCCGGGATTTTCAAGACGAGAAAGATGATCAGCGGCGAGATTTTCTGCTCCTCTTTTATCTCGGATTTCAATATCGAACTCTTGTAAGAGTAAGATCCAACGGATTAATCTTGGTTTAGCATCTTGTTTAGAAAATAGGTATTTAAGAGCAGAATGGTCGTTATTGACCACCGTTTTAGCTAGAACGAGATATGAACGAAATTTGTCAAAAGCAAAGACAATAGCAAGGAGTTCTTTTTCAGTAGTTGTGTAATTCGTTTGTGCTCCTTGTAACGTCTTACTAGCATAATATATAGGTTGAAATCGTTTTTCAATCCTTTGTCCTAAAACGGCTCCCATTGCAAAATCACTTGCATCGCACATTAGTTCAAACGGTAAATTCCAATTCGGTGTTATCATGATCGGCGCATTAGTGAGTTTCTCTTTAAGAATATTAAAAGATTTGATGCATTCATCTGAAAAGATGAATGGAGCATCCTTTTCTAGGAGTTTATTCATAGGAGTGGCAATTTTAGAAAAATCTTTTATGAAACATCGGTAAAAATCGGCATGCCCTAGAAAACTCCTAACTACTCTAACATTGGTGGGATGTGGAAGTTTAGCAATTACATCTACTTTAGCTCTATCCACTTCAATTCCTTCCTTTGAAATTTTATGACCAAGAACGATGCCTTCTTTAACCATGAAATGGCATTTCTCCCAATTAAGAACTAGATTTAATTGTTCGCATCTAATAAGCATTCGTTCCAGATTAACTAGACATGATTCAAAAGTATCACCAAAGACTGAAAAGTCATCCATGAAAACTTCCATGCATTCTTCTATCATGTCGTGAAAAATCGCCATCATGCACCTTTGAAAGGTTGCATGGGCGTTACAAAGTCCAAATGGCATGCGTTTGTAAGCAAAAGTACCATAAGGGCACGTGAATGTGTTTTTCTCTTGATCTTCGGGTGCTATTGGAATTTGAAAGTATCCGGAAAAACCATCTAGAAAACAATAGTAACTATTTCCAGCTAATCTTTCCAACATTTGATCAATAAAAGGTAAGGGAAAGTGATCTTTTCTGGTGGCGTCATTTAATTTTCTATAATCAATACAAACACGCCATCCTATTATAGTCCTAGTAGGAATAAGCTCATTTTTTCATTTGTAATGACAGTCATGCCACCCTTCTTAGGCACGCATTGAACTGGGCTTACCCATGGACTATCAGAAATTGGATAAATTAAACCTGCATCTAGCAGTTTAATAATTTATTTCTTAACAACATCTTCCATATTAAGATTTAGTCTTCGTTGGCGTTGCACGTACGTTTTATGACCTTCTTCCATAAGGATTTTATGTGTGCAATACGAAGGACTTATTCCTTTAATATCATGAATCTTCCATGCAATGGCTGGTTTATGATCTTTCAACACAGAAATGAGTTGAGATTTTTCTTTTTCAGTAAGAGAAGACGATATTATTACAGGTAATTCAGATTCACCATGTAAATAAGCGTATTCCAAATGGTTTGGAAGTGGCTTTAACTCTAATTTCGGAGGTTCTTCTATCGATGATTTGTATCGATATCTGTCTTCTTCTTTTAGCATTTTAATTTCTTCTGTTGTTGGTTCATATCCATTAGCTATTAGTGTAGCTAACATTTCAGCTTCATCAATTGGTTCAGTTCCTTCTCCTAAAGAACATTCTCCTGTTCCTTGTAATTCTGGAAATTCTTCTAACAATTCTGCATGTGAATCTATAGTTTGAATATAATAGAATGTATCATCTGCAGATTGCGGTTGTTGCATTGCTCTATTAACTGAAAAGGTAACACTCTCGTCCTCTATACTTAGGGTCAGTTTCTTACCAAACACGTCTATCATTACTTTAGCCGTGTTTAAGAATGGTCTTCCTAATATGAGAGGAACTTGAGAATCTTCTTCCATGTCCAGAACAACAAAATCTACTGGAAATATGAAAGTACCAACTTTAACTAGCATGTTCTCCATTATCCCTCTAGGATATTTTATTGATCGATCGGCTAGTTGTATACTTATCCTTGTTGGTTTCAATTCTCCAAGGTCTAGTTTAGCGTATAATGAATACGGCATTAAATTTATACTAGCACCTAAGTCTGCCAATGCTTCTATTGAACTAAGACTACCCAGAAAACATGAAATTGTGAAACTTCCTGGATCAGATAGTTTTTCTGGTATCTTATTCAACAGCACTGCTGAACAATTAGCATTCATAGTAACAGCCGAGAGTTCTTCCATTTTCTTTCTATTCGTGATTAGATCTTTCAGAAATTTAGCATATCTAGGCATTCCTGAAATTACATCAATGAAAGGAAGATTTACATTTATTTGTTTAAACATATCCAAGAATTTGGATTGCTCGGCTTCAAGTTTCTCTTTTTTCATTTTACTCGGGTATGGAAGTGGTGGTTGGTATGGTTTAACATAAGGTTTAGCCTTAACTGTGTTATCTTCATTAACCTTTTCAACTACCGGTTCTTTTTCCTTATCTTGTTCAGGTTGTGGTTCTTGTGGAGTAGGAATAGCTTCATCAGAAGTTACAGGTATTTCAGGTGGTTTAAGTGTTGTACCACTTCTTGTGGTAATGGCTTTAGCTGTTTCATTCCGAGGGTTTGCATTTGTATCACTAGGTAGACTTCCCGGTTTTCTTTCACCTATTAACCTTGCTAGGTTACTTACTTCTTGTTCCAAGTTTTGAATAGAAGCTTGTTGATTTCTAAATGCTTGAGCATTTTGTTCATTAGTTTTTTTTTAGATTTGAAAAACTGCGTTTGAGTTTCAACTAGCTTTGTCATCACATCTTCTAAATTCGGCTTTTTATCATCGGGTTGTGGTGGTTTGTTTTGAAAATTAGGTCTTTGCTGATTGTAAGTATTATTGGATACTTGTTGATTGCTAGGACCTTGTTGGTTGTTGTATGGAATATTTCGGTTATAATTCTGGTTTTGATTGTAAATCGGTCTTGGCGGTTGATAATTATTCTGATAATTATTTCCAGGCCTTTGGTTTAGATATGAAACATTCTCTCTTTGTTCCATTGTTAATTCAATACTGAGACAATCTTTTGTCAAATGTGGTTCTCCGCACTGCTCACAACTAATTCGTATTGAGTGGATATCTTTAGTCATCTTTTCCATTCGTCTCTCGACAGCATCTATCTTTGCAGAAATGGAATCTAAGTCATGGCTAGAATCAGCTCTAGCTGCTTCAGATGATCTAAAGATATCTTTTTATTGGTGCCACTCATGTGAGTGGGAAGCAGTGTTATCAATAATTTTGTAAGTATCAGTTTCGGTTTTCTTCATAATAGAACCACCAGCTGCTATATCGATGTCTTTCCTTGTAGTGATGTCGCATCCTTGGTAGAATATTTGTACTATTTGACAGGTGTCTAAACCATGTTGCGGACATCCTCTTAATAACTTTTCAAATCTAGTCCACGCCTCATATAGAGTTTCATTTGGCTTCTGTGTGAACGTAACAATTTCTCCTTGAAGTCTTACGGCTTTAGATGCCGGAAAGAATTGTCTAATAAATTTTTCAACTAAAACGTCCCAGGTATCAATCGCCCCTTCGGGTAACGATTCCAACCAATCTTTGGCTTCTCCCTTTAAAGTCCAGGGAAATAACATGAGATATATCTGTTCATCTTCCACTTCTCGGATTTTAAATAGTGTGCAGATCCTATTAAAGGTACGAAGATGTTAATTTGGATCTTCCTTCGACGCACCACTAAATTGGCATTGATTAGTCACCATGTGTAGAATTTGTCCTTTGATTTCATAATCTGGCGCATTAATGTCTGGATGAGTAATTGCGTGACCTTGGCCAGTGCATTTAGCTCTCATTCGGTCTTCCATACTTAAAGGTTCCAGATTCTCCATAATTGAATTTGTTGAATCGGAATCACTAGAGGATTTTGATTTAATGGTTCGTTCCTCAACAATCTCTGTTTGAATGATTGGTGGTTCCAGAGGAAAAATTAATGGTTCAGGATCTATGAATTGTCCCTGAATATTCTCCGGATTCTCAATTGTGAGGTCGGGTTCAAAAAATGGATTATCGGAAATTTGAACTGGAGTACTTGGTCGACTGGATGACGATTCTAAAGAAAAATTAACGGCGGTAATATTTGCTAAATGTCTTGATCTAGTTACAGGTGGTGAACGTACAAAAGGTGGTGAACGTCTTGCTCGGTGCATTCACTGAATATCCTATTAGTTTTTAAAAGGAAAGAAAAATTATATAAGTTATCCAATTAATAGACTTTTCTGATTTTGCCCACGTTTCGAATAGCCAAAAGATGCAGCAGAGGGGCAGGATTCATTTGGTCTCAATATAATTGAGTACTGTTTGGCTCCAATAACCCGGTCCACGTACAAATCCAACTATTACTACGAACCAGAAAATTTTGATGTCTATCAATTTAACCACTTAAAATAAATTTTCGTAATTTTAAAAAATTTAGATAAGAAGTAGAATAAAAATCTATGTCCTAAAACTAGAATTGCGAGAAATAAGAAAGAAAAAGAGCGCGTCGAAAAAGAAAAGGGTCGAAAAATAAAAGGCGTCGAAAAATAAGAAATAAAAAAAAATGACTTATAGAACTTAAAAACACTCGACTAACCCAACCATATTACTACCACTAACTTAAAATTATAATCGCAAATTGAGATTACTAATTGGAATGATAATTGATACATAGGTAAAAGGTGTCTAAAAATATTAAAGCTTACAAGTAAAACTATATCCCAAATGAAAATAACTTAAAAAGGTACTAAAACTTAAAAAGACGTCGCAAAATTCTAAAGCACTTTAATCTTAGTCTAAAGAAAAAGCACTTAAGGGATTTTACGGCAAAGCCTAAAAATCTAAATAAGAAAAAAATAACTATGGCAAAAACTATGAATTAATAACTAAATACGAGCAAAAAATACAAATATTACGCTAAAACAATTAAAAATGGACAAAATATAAAAATATACTAAAAGTTGTAAAAATTACAATCTTTATAAAAATATTATTTTTATATTATTTATTTAATAAAACTATTAATTTTACAATTTAAATAAACTAATTAAACTAAAAATACAAATTAAATAAATAACACTAAATTAAATTATATACTATATAACCCTAATTAGGGTTTAAATATAATAATAATAATTATAATCCGTAATTAATGCAGGCTGCAGTCAACTGTGGCGTGTCAGACGGGCTCATGCGATTGCATGAGTCCTAAGCTACCCGGCCATGCGATCGCATGGGCTAGGATTTCGGGCCACAGAGTGGGCTGCTACAGTACCGGACTCGAGTTTTAATATATTTTTATTATTTTCTATTTTTGCTGTAAAATATATTTATAAAATATATTTATAAATTAAATAAAACTTATATTTTTACAAACTAAAAAATAGAAATAAAGAAACTTTATAAAACTTAAATATTTACCAAACTCTTAAAAATATTTATATTTTTGTTTTTCTTTTTATATTTTTGAATATTTAAAACGTATTTTTACAAAAGCGTATTTTTTTTATAAAAGTAAACTAAAAAGAAAAATCTTTTTTTTATATATATTAGCGTTGCGCTTCCGGCTTTTAAGCTAGATTGTCCCCGGCAGCGGCGCCAAAAATACTTGATGTTAATGCTAAGGGGTATAAAATACTATTAATTTTACTAGGAAATACTATTAAATATGATACAATTTTACACAAGATATTTATTTATTTATAGAATGGATATACTTAAACCTTGCTACAACACTTATAGGCAGTGTACCTAATCGTACAGTAGTGTAGTTTTTAGTAAGTCCGGTTCGTTCCACAGGGAAAATCTTTAAACAAAGCTTAACGCTATATTAGTTTAAATTTATAAAAATACAAATATATATATAAGTAATATTATTATTATAAAGGGGGGTTTTTACCGTTTAATGACCGGTTTGTCGATTTTAAAACTTTAGTCGCAGTTAAAACCAAAATTAAAAATAAATACAAGACTTAATGTAAAGTAAATAACGATAATGAAATTGCGATAAATAAAAGTGCGATAAAATAAACTTGCGATAATTAAAAGTGCAATTAAATACAATAACAATAAATAAAAGTGCGATAATTAGAAGTGCAATTAAATATAAAATAAAGGAAATTAAGTATGAAATAAAAGAATTATGCTTATTTAAACTTCCGTAATCATGATGTTTGACGTGTTGATTTTAGTTTTATGCCCATGGGTTAATTGTCCTTTGTCCTGGATTATTTAATATGTCCGTCTGGTTTTTGTCCATAATAGTCCATCAGTCATAAATATAAAGTGCGAGTGTCTTCGTCAAATTATCCTTATACCTGAAATTAAATATTCTAACTAATTGGGGACTTAAACTGTAACAAGGTTTTAATACTTTGTTTAATAATTACACCAGGATGTCGACTGCGTGTAACCCAAGGTTTTAATACTTTGTTATCAATTATGCCAAGTGTCCTTGTACATAATTTCACCCCTGTTTTAATAATTCAAGTGGTTATTAATCCATTCCCGTGTCCGGTTAAATGAACGATTATTCGTACATATAAATATCCCGTCCATCGTGTCCGATTGAGTGTATATGGTTATTTATAGGGACGTCCAATTGTAAATCTTTATATTAAAATTAACAAACTATTATTTAGTTAAACAAATATAAAGCCCATTAATAGCCCATAGTCTAATTTTCACAAGTGTCGTTCTTTTATCCAAACCCCAATTATGGTACAAAGCCCAATTACCCAATTTTAGTAATTAGCCCAACATCATGATTACTTCGTTTTAAATAAGCATAATAATAACTTAGCTACGAGACATTAAATTAAAAAGATTGAACATAACTTAGAATAATTAAAAATAGCGTAGCGTTACACGGACAGAATTGCGACTTACACCCTTACAACATTTGCTAACATACCCTTATTATTAGGATTTAAAATTAAAATTAAAATTAAAATTAAAATTAAAATATAAATATAAATATTACGTATAGATATATTGAGATAGAAAAAGATATGTTTTTGTGGTGCACCAAAGCTCGATTTTTATAGGCATGTGGGCTGGAACTGTGCATCATGCGATCGCATGGTTTTATGCCTTCCAGGCCATGCGATCGCATGGCCAGCTGGGGAGAGCCACATTTGGTTGTTTTCTTCTGCCGACGTTTATTTAAATATAATATAATATATATAGTAATTTTAAGAATTAATTATATATTATATTATATTCATATGCATTGTTGACTTGTAATTTTTTGTCCGTTGCGTCGAGCGTTGAGAGTTGACGCTGGTCCTGGTTCCGGATTTTTGAACGTCCTTGCGAATAATTTAATATCTTGTACTTTGCGTTTTGAATCTTGTACTCTTGTAATTTTGAGACGTTTCTTATCAATAATTGGAACCTTATTGATTGTATATTGTACTTTTGAGCTTTTTGGTCGTTTGCGTCTTCAATTCGTCGAATCTGTCTTTTGTCTTCACCTTTTATTATTTAAATGAATATCACTTGTAAATAGAACAGTTGCAACTAAAAGCTTGTCTTTCTTGAGGGATAATGCTATGAAATATATGTTCGTTTTTAGCATTATCACATATCATCCGCAAACTGATGGGCAGAGTGAAAGAATAATTCAGACTCTTGAAGACATGCTCATGGCATGTGTGATAGATTTTGGAAACGGATGGGATAAATATCTACCATTAGCAGAATTCTCGTATAATAATAGTTATCATGCGAGCATTAAAGCTGTACCATTTGAAGCACTGTATGGAAGAAAGTGTAGATCCCCTATCTGTTGGAATGAAGTAGGAGATCGACGATTAACTGGTCCCGAGATCATACACGAAACTACTGAGAAGATAGTACAAATCAAGGAGAGATTGAAAACAGCCCATGTCGCCAAAAGAGCTACGCCGATGTCTGAAGGAAACCATTAGAGTTTTAGATCGGTGATATGGTTATGCTAAAGGTGTCACCTTGAAAAGGTGTAATACGTTTCGGCAAAAGGGATAAACTGAACCCAAGGTATGTAGGCCCGTTCAAGATCATCGAACACATTAGACTGGTAGCTTATCGACTTGAGTTACCACAACAACTCGCCGGAGTACATAATACATTTCACGTTTCAAACCTTAAGAAGTGTCTTGCAAAGGAAGACCTCACCAGTCCTCTTGAAGAAATCCAAGTCGACGAGAAACTACAATTCATAGAAGAACCAGTCGAAATCATGGACCGTGAAGTTAAACAGCTCAAGCAGAGCAACATACCAATTGTTAAGGTTTGTTGGAATGCTCGAAGGGGTCCCGAGTTTACTTGGGAACGAAAGGATCAGATGAAACAAAAGTACCCACATTTGTTTCCCGAGAACGCAAAATAGGTACAACTTTAAAATTTCGGAACGAAATTTATTTAACGGGTAAGTACTGTAACGACCCGGATTTTTCCGATCATTTTATACATATAAGATTAATATTTACATAAATTAAACATTACCAACATGATAAGCAATCCAAATTGTTGAGTCTTGTGTTTTTGAAAAGAGTTTTACACAACGTTTGACCGTCCAATTTGATCGATGATATCACGAACTATATAACATACAATAATTATACGATTGTGTACATATACATATTTATACATATTTAACATGATCTAAGGATGGTTTAACATCTCATTGTGTACTAATAACAATGAGTTATAAGTATACTTTTAGACTACTAACTTAAGTATTCAAAACGGTAACTATATGTAACGTTCTTTGACATATATACCTATAACCTATAATGCTTATAAAATTATCGTATAAATACGTATTTAATCACTTTTAAAGGGCTTTAATACATAAAACAATATAAGTATATTCACAAAATATAGTTGTATTTGAATTCTCGTTCCGTTTCCTCAAGATTTCTACACATATACCTATAGTATATGTAACCGTATTATACGCAACTTCTAGATGTATTTACTATTGATAAATACCAATTATTAGACCTCAATTATCTGCTCTTAGCAGCCTTTGTTAGTCAACAGCATGTGGGATCAAGTGTTAACATCTAGGAAGACTTATGAACTAGAAATCAAAACTTAAAATCTATATATATACATACATATACACGTTTACATACATATACATATACTTTCATACCAACTTTCTTTCAAGCTAGATTAACTTCTAAACTCTCTCATCTTCAACCTTTAAGTGTTCTTCAAGGTCCTCATAAGTTTCTAGCTTCATAATCAAGGTAAAACTATGTTTAAACTTTGATTCAATTTATGTAAGTTAATTATCTTAAATCAAGATATAAATTTACTTACAACCTTTGTTTCTTTTCATGATTTCACTTCTTAAGCTTCCAAGTCATCAAGAACAAGTTCATATCTTGTTTATTCAGTAACTTTCTTCATCATACTTGAGGTATAACCTTTGTTCATCATCTTGTTCAATTATAACTATCTTACTACGAATATACGAATTATAACAACAAGAACATAGTTTGAATGATTTCAAACTTGTTCGCAAACTAAATAGATCCTTCTAACTTGATTTTTAAAACACTTCAAGACCTGTAATATATCATAATGATATGCTAACTTAACAAGATACAACTTGATTTTACAAAGAACACCTTAAAACTGAATCTACGTCGTCGGAGTGCAACCGGTGGCTGTTTTGGGTTGGATAATTAAAAACCATCTTAAACTTTGAATTGGAAGTTTATATTCTGAAAAAATGATATTTCTTATAAATATGTTAATATATAAAAATCTCATGGTATAACTCAAAGTGTAAGTATTTTTATAAAAATGATCATCTAGATGTTGTTTTTATGACGGAAATGATCACTTTCATAAGATTCACCCAAGTTTGACCTATAACCTGTGATTTCGAATGAAAACCAAGGTATTTACAGTTCATATTCATAAATAAGGCTCGATCCAAGGAAGTGGCAAGTTGAACCAACAAAAACGGAGTTGTACTGAAGAAACTATGGCTAAAACAAAATTTGGTATCCGAAGCTAGTTTAGCTACGAAATTATTTGGAGTAAAACTAAACTAATCATATCTTTGCTAATAAATATGATATTTTATATATATTTATTTATGATTTGATTTTATATATTTCAGGACCACTCGTAAACAACACGAGAAGATTAATTATAAGACCTCATGATTGTACACAATACGTCATTTGACAATACGGTACTTTGGGTCACGATTTTAAATCATAAGACACCTTGTACACAATACGTCATTTGAAAACACGGTACCATGGGTCGAGATTAATTCCGATCAATACGAATACGATGGGGTCTTTATTTATTTTATTGAGCAACTAATTGTGGACCACTAACATAGGACTGCTAACTACGGACTACTAGATATTAAAAGTATTATAAGTATACATGTAACGATTATTGGAAAAAGAAAATATGTTGATATATTATATATGGTTAGGTTCGTGATATCTATCGGAGACCAGGTCGTGTTATATATCTTCAAGGCAAAAGTGAGTATATAGTCCCATTTTTAAACTCTAAATATTTCGGGATGAGAATACATGCATTTTATGATTTACGTTATGGACACAAGTGATTAAAAATATATATTCTACGTTGAGTTGTACCACAGGCATACTTCCCTGTAACTTGGTAGCTACTATTTAAATGCGGTATTGTAAACGCGAATCCTGTTGATAGATCTATCGGGCCTGACAACCCCAACCGGACTGGACGACCAGTATTCAACGGTTGCACAGTACTTCGTTTCGGTGACTACACTTGGTACGGTGTAGTGAGATTTCATAATAAAGGGAATATGCGACGTTGATTAAATGTTAAGTATGGTTATCAAGTGCTCAATCACTTAGAATATTTTTATTTAAACGTTTATGTATATTAAATCCTGTGGTCTTTATTTATAACGCTGCTAGCATTAAACCTATATCTCACCAACTTTATGTTGACATTTTAAGCATGTTTATTCTCAGGTGATAAATAAAAGCACCCGCTGCATTATGCCGAATTTAAGCAGGATTTGGAGTATGCATATTTGTGTCAAAAATAAAACTGCATATCGAAAGATTTGTAATGTGAAATATGTTGGAAATCGTATTGTTATTATCAAATGTAAATTTTCTAAAACTAAGATTATCGCTAAACGGTAATCATTATTATGCTGTTTGAACCTTTGATTATAATAATGGTTATGGTTTGTATTATAAAAACGAATGCAGATTTTGAAAAATGTCACATATAGAGGTCAATACCTCGCAATGACACCAATAAGTACGTGACGTTTATAATCGATATGAACAGGACACTACACTACGGGTGTGGCTCCTGGAATAAGATCGATTTGGAATTCAACCGGTCGATGAGGTGGAAGACCTGGCAATTCGTCGGGAAATACATCGAAAAAGTCACTAACAATTGGCACATCATCGATATGCTTCTCATCGGACTCGACTTTCTTAAGGTGGGCAAGGATCGCAAAACAACCCTTACATATTAGTTTTCTGTCACGACCCGAAAAATTTCGACTAATTTTGAACCGAACTCTCGATACGATTTAGTATTTTGACAAGATAAAGCAAAGTCTGTTAGGTTGAGTCTCAAAATTTTTGAACTATTACTGTAATTGCAATTACCCTTCGACCAGTTTCGACGATTCATGAACAAATTAATTGTAAATAGATATGTATGTGTGTATATGTATAAATGGTAATTTGAAATATTATATGTTATTACTATTAAAATTTAATTATGTAAAATAAATAAATATAATTAAATTAAAAAATATGGGATTCTTCTGAACACTTGTACTCACCACAACGGACTACGATATTATATTCGTGATTAAAACGTCGGTAGTTTACCATTGTATTGAATTATTGTTTATATTAGATGTCATACATCCAATTATTAAGTTATAATTATTACGTAGTATTTATTATTATTATTGTTAATTATTATTAATATTATATTAAATTACTACTTTATTTGATTGAATTACATCCATGAACCTTACATAATTAAAAGAGTGTACTGTGTTTGTTCCCCATATTTTTTTTATATTAGATGTAAATAAAGCTAATAGGAGATCAAACCCACTTGCATTCTTTTTTTTTTCTCTTCTTATTCCGGATGAAATGGATACTAACTGTTATCTAATTTTGTTTGTTTGAGCTTTACACTGTTATAATGTATATACCTATCCATCACCACTTATAATCGTTTGTTTCCTTCTTTTCAATTCTTACAGACCCTTCCAAACCCCATTACTTTTTCTGTTAGACATATCTATCAAACCTACTTTTGTAATATTGTTTTCTTCCTTATGTTTGATGACTCACCCCATTTCTTTAATTACACATATATACATACAACATGTGCATATGAGATGGAGATATCAACCATCACCACCTTATCTCTTTTTCTGTGTTTCTATCAACAAGTAAACCCACTTCTCTTTTCTATACTCCTCAACCAACTATCCCTTCTTTCATCATTTAGAACACTAACTTCCACCGTCACCCTAGAACCAATGTAAACCGCCACCACTCCACCGTACGACCAACATGAATCACTCCACCACAACCCTCAAACTTTAATTTTTGTGTGACGTGTAAACCAAACCAAACATCACCTTGATCTTTTATCTATGTAATCGACAAACAACAATGAACCACCATGTCCACTATCCCTCTTCATAAAACCACCACCATCATAGAATCAAAACTATTGCTACTATTTTATTTTATGGTCCAAACGAAAATGGTTGCCATTCGCTAAACGTTTCTGTTTCTTCACATAATCAATCACCATCAAAACCATCTTATTTTCCTTTTCTTTTAGCTCGATCAAACACCAACGACAAGTAATTTCTACCGCTGCTAGTAACTTGTTTTCTCTCTCTCTCTCTCTCTTGTTTTCTATTCGATTCACCATTAAAACCATCGGCCACCACCACAAGAACCGTCACTAATCACCTCTCTTTCTCTCCTCTCTCTCTCCATATTAATCCTTGATTTCTTTATTATGAAACCGTATCACCACCTTCATCTCAACGAAACCATCACCTTAAAACCCATCACTACCCTCACCCTATCACTGCCACCTGATATATTTCTGTCCGAGAGCCACCATGTTCGATCACCACTATCACACTCTCTCTTTATCTCTCTCTCCTATTCTGCTCGATAACCCTCATCACCACCATCTATAACTATCACAAAACCACCTCTGAAACTTCTGTTTGTTTTGTTCTATTCGCAACCCCACAATCAAACTCGATGTTATTTACTGATCAAAATATCCATGGCAGTCAATTTTTGTTTTTATTTCTTTCCTAATGGTAGCTTCTTTATTCATCTACTATGATATAGATAATGGAATGTACAGCTGTACTTTTATTCCTAATTCTTGTCTCATTGCTACTGCAAATTAACGAAACCAAGATTCATATTTTTGCCTGGGCCGTTTTATTTGAGTTGGGCTGTTATGTTTATATTTTCATGATTGGGCCGAGACCCATTTTATTGGTTGGGCCAGGTTCGTTACCAAGTATCAAGGAGACCGCTAGATATATTGTTGTGAGTATAATTCGGGAAGTTGATAGGAATACGTGGATTGATTGTGATGATAACGAAATAATATACTATGAAGATGAAGTATGATGATGAAAACGAAATAAAGAAGATGTACAGGAAGATATACGATGATGGTGTTGATAATATAGTGTCACGATTTTAATTATGATTTTTGTGAAGATGGTGGCTATACGGATCGTGATCTTGTGATGAACGTAATGATAAGTGAAGGAGATGATATGAATGATGATGATTATAATGTTAAGATGATTAAGTGATGATAAAATGAATCTAAAATTTATGATTATGTTAACAGAAATAATCGGGTTAATTATAAGTGGGTTATGAATTAAAACATAAATGAATGGTAGTGGAGTGGTTAGAGGGTTTCAGGTTAAAGGGAGGTCTCGGGTTCGAGCCAGGGTTAAGGCAGTTTATATTTTTGGAGCTTTTCTTTAAAGGTAGTATTACTAATACTTATTATTATTATTATTATTATTATTATTATTATTATTATTATTATTATTATTATTATTATTATTATTATTATTATTATTATTATTATTATTATTATTAATATCATTATTATCAATATTATAACTATTAATATCATTAATATTATTTTTATCATTAATATTAATTATTACCAAATATTATTAATAAGTATTATTATTAGTATTAATAATTATTATCGAAATTATAAGGTTTATTGTAAAAATAATACAACTTTTTATTTTATTATCATTATTGTTAAAATTATCATTTTTACTAAAACTATATTTTTATTAAAAATAACATTATTAATAACATTATTATTTTTATCATTATTTGAATTGACATTATTGATATCATTATTAATAGCATTATAAAGAGATTACAACTTTTTAATTATTAGTATTAGTATTATTTTACCAAATAACAATTAGTACATAACACTATATTTAAAACATATAACATATAATTTATTAAAATAACAAGTATATCACTAATAATATAAATTTGCTTGATTACAATCCTATGTGTTAATATATATATAAATGATATAGGTTCATGAATCCAAGGCCAACCCTACACTTGTTCATTGTCATTATATGTATTTTTACTACAAAATACAGTATGGTGAGTTTCATTTGCTCCCTTTTTAATTGCTTTCGCAATATATATTTTGGGCAGAGAATACATGCAATAATTTTATAAATGCTTTACGAAATAGAGACAAGAGATCAAAAATGATAATTCTGCGGATTGATGTGCTAGGTAATTTAGTTACATGTTATAAGAGCATGTGAGCGCGAATCCTAAAGATAGATCTATCGGGCTTAACACCCCCATCCTGTAGGCTGTACTAGACATAAGAGCTAGTGGGCGGATGTTTAGTACTTCGAGGATTATTTATACACTTGCGAGTGTACGTATCCATCTTAATGAAGATGACTTATTATATTATTGTTAAGGTTAGTTACTGAGACCTCAACATAAGCAGAACGGTTTTATACACTTGCGAGTGTACATATATTTATAAACAGAAATCTTGTGGTCTATTAAAATATTGAAATGATTGTTATGATAAACCTATGAACTCACCAACTTTTTTTGGTTGACACTTTAAAGCATGTTTATTCTCAGGTACGAATTAAGTCTTCCACTGGGCATTTGCTCAATTTAAGGACATTACTTGGAGTCGATCATCGCAATGGGACCAAATGTTGATGACTTCGTCCAGGTAGATTAGGACGGGTCTTTACAGGTGGTATCAGAGCGGTGGTCTTAGAGAAACAGGTCTTGCATTAATGTGTCTAATTGATAGTTGTTTAAATGCATTAGTAGATCTGGACTTCGACCGTGTCTGCATGTCAAACGTTTTACTTATCATTTTTGTTGGAAATCATCTGCTTATCATCTTTAGGAAATTACCTGCTCATTATTCTTAGTCTAGACACATTTTACTGCATTGACTGCATGATTAGTGTATAGACAAAACTCATATCTTAGCGTATCTGCTAAATCATATCTTAGCATATCTATTACGATAGACTTTGCCTGATATCTTCCGTAAATTTCTCCGTAATTTAGGGGAATCTGGTACTATATATATCTATGCATATGATGCATTGAGAATACCATCCAACTATCAGTTGCTGTCACTAAACTCTTCATACCAAAAATCTTTTCTGAGATCGCGTAAGATGGCCTCTACGAATCGACCAAGTTCCTCTGACTCCGAAGACAACGTGACAGGAGCACACTAACCAATCAACTACCGTGATTACTGGAGAAAATGGGGGTGGGTTCGTGACATACTCACCCTATGGAGAAGGGAAGAAGGTACTCCATATCATGAACCAAATCTACCACCAAATCTTGGAGTACTTGACCCGCTAACCGGCGAACCCGTTCGCAACACCGTTTATACCCTTTTTACAAGAATTTTTTGTCTTGAGACTACCATTAACGGAACTAGAGAAGATATCCGACCTTTACCTCACATTGATAACCAACCAGGGTTAGTAGAAGAAGTTAGAGAACTCCGAGCTCGAGTATTAACTTTAGAGAGCACGGTACACAATTTGCAAGCACCAGCAGTATCACCAACACCAGTAACATCATCAGCTTCAGCACCAATGGTACCAGTACCACCAATAACCCAAGTTTCAACAATCCAGGCCTCACCATCTCATTCTGTACCTCGAGTATAATCATCGTTCTACGAATTGTTCTACATAAACTATCTTCGTCCTTCATGGCAATTATGTAATCTTTAATGTTTTAGAGATTATGTACTCTAGTTTTAGCCGTAAATCTGATGAGTTTAATATCACATTGACTCATTAAATCCATGATTACATCTGAAGAAAATATATAGGTATATATGTTTTCATAAAGATTGTAATTAAGATTTCTTTTGTACGAACTGTTAATGGAGAAAATATTTTAACGGGTAGGTAATACCCGAGGAATATTTAGATTTCACCTTAATAAGTTACACTGTACATTCGTCAAAGCTGATTCAACAGTCATTTACTATCCTATTTACAACCACCGATATACGTATCAGTTCACCACAGAATAACCATTTCCATTTAAATTTCATATTTGGATTTTGACCTATCAGAATCCAACAAGTGGCATAATGAAGAAAATATTGGACAAAATAAAATTTGTTAGAAACAAACGAATTAACTAATTGAAATTTTGTTAAGAATCCACGCTAACTGTTCCAGCTAACTGTTCCTAGCTAACTGATTACATTTTATTTATCGCAATTTAATTATCGCAATTTTATTTATCGTCATTTAATTTCTGTTATTTACTTTACACATTTAATTTATCGTCATTTAATTTCTGTTATTTATTTTACGCACTTTAAATATCGGGACACGTATACAAGGTTTCGACATATCATATTGACCCATCTATATATTTATCTTGAAACAACCATAGACACTCTATATGCAAATGACGGAGTTAGCTATACAGGGTTGAGGTTGATTCCAAAATATATATATATAGTTTGAGTTGTGATCAATACTGAGACCAGTACACGGGTCACGATACGTATTAATTAATTCAAATGTTATATATTAAACTATATATGAACTATTGGACTGTTAAATGTGGACTATCGACTGTGGACGAATAATATTGGACAATTAAAATGAATTAAAATACTGATTATAACATATGAAACTAAATAATTCTTCAAGTTTGCCACTTGATTTCATCTTAAACCTCATTCGTATCTTAACGATTACAATCTGCGTTCAAACCTTTCACGATTCTTGAAGACACCTCAATCGAGAAGATGAACCAACCGTACTTCATCTATGAAAGAAAATATTGATGCATATAGTTATGCACCTGAAAACTCTCGAAACCTGAGTAAACGTTTAACACGTAACCGTGCTAATTCCTTGGTGTTATTATTACCCAAAATAACTTAATAATTCCTTTCCAAAGTAGCCAATTTTGTCACAGATCCAGCAAGTCAACTTCGACTTTTCGTTCGAATCAACCTTATTATAACTTTGATATATACGTTTGCCACTGTTATTGTTACCGAGAAACCTATTATATTCCACCATATTACCATCAGCGTTTAATCATCTAAAAACACAATTCTCCTGAAACCACCTCGGTTTGATAACCGATGATCCAGATCCGTTAACTTTGAAAAAGCTGACGAAGCAGCATGTTGTAGATGGTCTTAATGGCCAAAAGTTGATGATAAAGAAGGAAGTGTTAGGAACGCTCGATAGAAAATTTGGTACTGAAAATTTAATTGAGCACACCATGAAAGAAACCAAGGATAAATACAAGGAATAAACCCTATATTCAAAGAATCCAGGTAATTCTGGATCCACCGAAATCTTTAGAGGATATCTTGTTCCAAAGTCGTATTAAAATCTTGCGGAAAATCTTTCTTCATCAACCTTCGAACTTAGAAATTTCAAAAAAAAAAAAAAATCATCATAAATATCTTCGGTATTTCTGAGGATATTCTCATAAATATTCTTGTCCGAAATTATTTACCTCTTTGTATTTCTGAATTCCATTATATTGGAAACTTCTGTAAAGTCTAAGTATAAATTATGAATGAATTGTGGAGAAGTGTTGGGAACTGAAGCATGAGTTAGTATAATATAATGCGCTTGGCCAACGTGATTATATTACAGTAAGTCATGCTGAATTTCTAATGGAACGTGATGATGGTTCACAGACCTTGCCCTCATCATGTGTCATGTTACATAACTCTTTCATTCTACTTAATCTCTGAGCATATCATGGAAATATTACCTTGATATTCATGTTCTTCCGTAATCCCAACAGTTTGCTAATAAATCGTGCGATTACATTTTCTTTCTGATTAGAAGATTTCTTTAAATTTTTTTTGAATTCTGAAAATCAACCATGACTACGTCAGAAGTTAAGATAAACCTCTAATCACTACATTTCACTATTTTGTGATAGCTTCATTTGTACGCTTCGAGTAATCTAATCGTTTTATATATAATGATAAAACACTATTTATCAACTCATATTCGTCATGAAAACATTTTTATTGTCAGCCAAGACGACCTCACTCAAATTTCGGGACGAAATTTCTTTAACGGGTGGGTACTGTCACGACCCGAAAAATTTCGACTAATTTTGAACCAAACTCTCGATACGATTTAGTATTTTGACAAGATAAAGCAAAGTCTGTTAGGTTGAGTCTCAAAATTTTTGAACTATTACTGTAATTGCAATTACCCTTCGACCAGTTTCGACGATTCACGAACAAATTAATTGTAAATAGATATGTATGTGTGTATATGTATAAATGGTAATTTGAAATATTATATGTAATTACTATTAAAATTTAATTATGTAAAATAAATAAATATAATTAAATTAAAAAAATATGGGATTCTTCTGAACACTTGTACTCGCCACAACGGACTACGATATTATATTCGTGATTAAAACGTCGGTAGTTTACCATTGTATTGAATTATTGTTTATATTAGATGTCATACATCCAATTATTAAGTTATAATTATTACGTAGTATTTATTATTATTATTGTTAATTATTATTAATATTATATTAAATTACTACTTTATTTGATTGAATTACATCCATGAACCTTACATAATTAAAAGAGTGTACTGTGTTTGTTCCCCATATTTTTTTTTTATATTAGATGTAAATAAAGCTAATAGGAGATCAAACCCACTTGCATTCTTTTTTTTTTCTCTTCTTATTCCGGATGAAATGGATACTAACTGTTATCTAATTTTGTTTGTTTGAGCTTTACACTGTTATAATGTATATACCTATCCATCACCACTTATAATCGTTTGTTTCCTTCTTTTCAATTCTTACAGACCCTTCCAAACCCCATTACTTTTTCTGTTAGACATATCTATCAAACCTACTTTTGTAATATTGTTTTCTTCCTTATGTTTGATGACTCACCCCATTTCTTTAATTACACATATATACATACAACATGTGCATATGAGATGGAGATATCAACCATCACCACCTTATCTCTTTTTCTGTGTTTCTATCAACAAGTAAACCCACTTCTCTTTTCTATACTCCTCAACCAACTATCCCTTCTTTCATCATTTAGAACACTAACTTCCACCGTCATCCTAGAACCAATGTAAACCGCCACCACTCCACCGTACGACCAACATGAATCACTCCACCACAACCCTCAAACTTTAATTTTTGTGTGACGTGTAAACCAAACCAAACATCACCTTGATCTTTTATCTATGTAATCGACAAACAACAATGAACCACCATGTCCACTATCCCTCTTCATAAAACCACCACCATCATAGAATCAAAACTATTGCTACTATTTTATTTTATGGTCCAAACGAAAATGGTTGCCACTCGCTAAACGTTTCTGTTTCTTCACATAATCAATCACCATCAAAACCATCTTATTTTCCTTTTCTTTTAGCTCGATCAAACACCAACGACAAGTAATTTCTACCGCTGCTAGTAACTTGTTTTCTCTCTCTCTCTTGTTTTCTATTCGATTCACCATTAAAACCATCGGCCACCACCACAAGAACCGTCACTAATCACCTCTCTTTCTCTCCTCTCTCTCTCCATATTAATCCTTGATTTCTTTATTATGAAACCGTATCACCACCTTCATCTCAACGAAACCATCACCTTAAAACCCATCACTACCCTCACCCTATCACTGCCACCTGATATATTTCTGTCCGAGAGCCACCATGTTCGATGACCACTATCACACTCTCTCTTTATCTCTCTCTCCTATTCTGCTCGATAACCCTCATCACCACCATCTATAACTATCACAAAACCACCTCTGAAACTTCTGTTTGTTTTGTTCTATTCGCAACCCCACAATCAAACTCGATGTTATTTACTGATCGAAATATCCATGGCAGTCAATATTTTTTTTTATTTCTTTCCTAATGGTAGCTTCTTTATTCATCTACTATGATATAGATAATGGAATGTACAGCTGTACTTTTATTCCTAATTCTTGTCTCATTGCTACTGCAAATTAATGAAACCAAGATTCATATTTTTGCCTGGGCCGTTTTATTTGAGTTGGGCTGTTATGTTTATATTTTCATGATTGGGCCGAGACCCATTTTATTGGTTGGGCCAGGTTCGTTACCAAGTATCAAGGAGACCGCTAGATATATTGTTGTGAGTATAATTCGGGAAGTTGATAGGAATACGTGGATTGATTGTGATGATAACGAAATAATATACAATGAAGATGAAGTATGATGATGAAAACGAAATAATGAAGATGTACATGAAGATATACGATGATGGTGTTGATAATATAGTGTCACGATTTTAATTATGATTTTTGTGAAGATGGTGGCTATACGGATCGTGATCCTGTGATGAACGTAATGATAAGTGAAGGAGATGATATGAATGATGATGATTATAATGTTAAGATGATTAAGTGATGATAAAATGAATCTAAAATTTATGATTATGTTAACAGAAATAATCGGGTTAATTATAAGTGGGTTATGAATTAAAACATAAATGAATGGTAGTGGAGTGGTTAGAGGGTTTTCAGGTTAAAGGGAGGTCTCGGGTTCGAGCCAGGGTTAAGGCAGTTTATATTTTTGGAGCTTTTCTTTAAAGGTAGTATTACTAATACTTATTATTATTATTATTATTATTATTATTATTATTATTATTATTATTATTATTATTATTATTATTATTATTATTATTATTAATATCATTATTATCAATATTATAACTATTAATATCATTAACATTAATTTTTATCATTAACATTAATTATTACCAAATATTATTAATAAGTATTATTATTAGTATTAATAATTATTATCGAAATTATAAGGTTTATTGTAAAAATAATACAACTTTTTATTTTATTATCATTATTGTTAAAATTATCATTTTTACTAAAACTATATTTTTATTAAAAATAACATTATTAATAAAATTATTATTTTTATCATTATTTGAATTGACATTATTGATATCATTATTAATAGCATTATAAAGAGATTACAACTTTTTAATTATTAGTATTAGTATTATTTTACCAAATAACAATTAGTACATAACACTATATTTAAAACATATAACATATAATTTATTAAAATAACAAGTATATCACTAATAATATAAATTTGCTCGATTACAATCCTGCGGATTGATGTGCTAGGTAATTTAGTTACATGTTATAAGAGCATGTGAGCGCGAATCCTAAAGATAGATCTATCGGGCTTAACACCCCCATCCTGTAGGCTACACTAGACATAAGAGCTAGTGGGCGGATGTTTAGTACTTCGAGGATTATTTATACACTTGCGAGTGTACGTATCCATCTTAATGAAGATGACTTATTATATTATTGTTAACGTTGGTTACTGAGACCTCAACATAAGCAGAACGGTTTTATACACTTGCGAGTGTACATATATTTATAAACAGAAATCTTGTGGTCTATTAAAATATTGAAATGATTGTTATGATAAACCTATGAACTCACCAACTTTTTTTGGTTGACACTTTAAAGCATGTTTATTCTCAGGTACGAATTAAGTCTTCCGCTGTGCATTTGCTCAATTTAAGGACATTACTTGGAGTCGATCATCGCAATGGGACCAAATGTGGATGACTTCGTCCAGGTGGATTAGGACGGGTCTTTACATTTTCTAACTTTAAGGCACGAGACGAGGTTGAGTCCGGTGCAACTCTTATCGACATAGATAATCAAGGGTTCACCGTTCTCGATAGGAATTCGGATTGCATTAAGATCGAAAAGAATGTGAGATTTCATTTTGACTAACCAATTCACACCGGTTATTACATCGAAGCTCCCTAGTTCCATGGGTATCAAGTCAATTTCAAACTCATTTCCCAAAATGTTTAACGTACACCCCCAGTAATATGTGTCGGCACTCAATAGGTTCCCGTTGGCCACCTCAATGGCATAAGTAGTATCTAGGGGGAGTGATGGATTGCTAAGAGTATGAACCAAAGTCTTCGATATAAAACATTTATCGGCACCCGAATCGAATAAGCAATAAACATAAGATTTGTTGAGAAGAAACCTACCCGTGACTAGTTCATTGTCATCTTGGGCCTATTGGGCATTAATGTTGAAAGCTCAGCCGCGTGTGTTGGGGTTGGCTTTCTTCTTCGGACATGCATTTCTAAAATGACCCGTTTGGCCACATTCAAAACAAGCACCCGGTTTTGGTGCATTGGGCCCCTTTTGAGCGACGGGGGCGGCACTTCTACAATCATTGGCCACATGGCCACTCCTTTGACACCGGTGGAAAAATGATTTGTCACATTCACCATAGTGATGTTTGTGGCATTTGTTGCAAAAAGGTTTATTTCCGCCATAACTTCTCTTGGCGTCGGAGGTGAAAGGCTTTTTGGTGTAATTGTTGGTGTAGTTGCTTGATGGAGTGGCTTCCCATTTTCTTTTGTTTCTACCCGACTTATCCTCGGCTTTAGGTGCCGGTACTACGATCTCGTCCACAGTTTCTATCAATTTGCGGGTCATATTCAAAGCATCTTGATGATTAGTGGGTTTGGATGACATTACCCCATGTTTGATGCTCTTTGGAAGACCATCCATGTAAAGTTCAACCCTTGAAGACTCGGGGTTCACAAGGTTTGGGCACATCAAGGCTAATTCGAAAAATCGTTGATTATAAGCCTTGAGATCATTTCCGACTGCTTTTAAAGTTCTTAGCTCTTGTTCGAGCTTTCGGGTTTCTTCACGAAGGAAATATTCGATGATCATATTTTCCCTTAAATCGGTCCAAGAGAGGGTGTGGGCTTCAGCGGTACCCACCGATTGTACATAGGTGTTCCACCAAGTGAGAGCGACACCGGCGAAAGTGTGAGTGGAGTACTTGACATTGTCTTGGTCCCGACAACCGCTTATGCTAAAGACGGCTTCCGTTTGCTCAAACCATCGGGTGAGCATAACCGGTCCCCCGGTTCCATCGAAGGTGTGAGGTTTGCATCCCATGAAAGCTTTATAGGAGCATCCATTGTTTGAGTTACCAGCTCCATTGTTGTTGTTGTTATTGTTGTTGTTGTTAGATGAATGACTGGCCATGGCTGCATCTACGACGGTGGCTATCATTCGTTGTAGAGCTTGTTCGGGTGTTTCATGGCGTGGTACACGGCGAGGAGGCATTGTTCCTTCAAAACACAAGAATATCATTGATTAGTATTCTCAATAATACTAACCGTGATATGGAATGAGGATAAATAGAAAATTTTCCTTGACTCGCCTTAAATTCTTTATGTTATAATGTCGGAACGTTCATATGAGTCACCGTAATATAATCCCGGCAATTATATTACCCTAATTCTTGTGTGCATTCGACATTATCACATAAGGTCAAGATGGCGTGTCAATCAAATTAAACAACGTGAGATTAAGATGTAATAAGAGTTAGATACGAATAGAAGAGTTCTAGTATTGATGCACAAGTAGTCAAGTAATTCCTACTTCAAGTCTATATGCCGGTTGTAGTCTAGACTCACCAATGTACCCTATGACTCGGGGTTGACACCAATGAATTCTAAATCCCTACAACCAATGCTCTGATACCATCTGTAGCGACCCGAAAAAATCGTCATTGATGGCACCATCTACTTAGGTCCCGTTACATGGTCATAAGTCTTTAAAATGACGTTTGACCAAAATATGTCGCATTCATTTCAAATGTAAAAGTGTTCCAAGTTTACAAAGGTAGTTCCACGACTAGTTACATTACAATGTTTAATGTACAAATGAAACCTATGCGACACAATTTTGAAAGTAAGCCAAAAGATGCTCCATGTATGCATATATATACCCGACATCCAAGCAAGTATCAAAAAGAGTGCGGAAGCATGTATCACATAACATTCAAGGACCTGAGAAAACAAATAGAAAACTGTCAACGAAAACGTTGGTGAAATCATAGGTGTTTTAGTAAATGTTGTATTTGAACCACAAGATTTAATATAGTTGATTATCCAAATCGTTTGCATTCCAAAGTTATTGTTTGTATCGCGAGCACCCAATTATCAAGACTTAACTGTTTTGTACCATGTTACATAGTGTTAGAACATACACTATTCTCGAAAATATATTTCATCCGCTAACAGTAGCGAACCATCCGAATGAGGCTCGTCAAGCCCATGTGATCACATAATATAAGTTCTCGTTTACACCCTGCAAGTGTAACTAATGAAAATTGAATTGAGGCTTTTTGTTCAAACTCACACGTGGAATGTTTGTTTTCGTACTTATGTTCAAAGTATTAAAAGTATGATACGTATATATTTCTCATCCCATAGTTTAAAGCGTAAAAGTTGTTGAAAAGGTGGGACTATGATCTCAACTTGAGTGCACGAGTAAATAAGGTACTTCGCAAAGTAACGTGTGCAAGAACGAATGCCAGTCTTGACCTAAACAAGTAGGTTGTATCAATAACGGTAAACACGGTTGGTCAAAGATGTTCAATTAGTCATATGGCTCGTGACGACTCGATTAATGTAGCATGTGAATCAAATTGTCAAGTTTCATGCAAGATTCAAGTATAAAAGCATGTTAGAAACGATCGCATAAGTATTCGGTTAAGTTTGATTAAAAGTCAAACTTGGTCAAAGTCAAAGTCAACGGGGTTGGATCGGGTATCCGACAATTTTTCTATGAAAGATAAGCATATATAAGTATGTTGGCCAAGTTTCATGTTAATCGGACATGTATAGCATAGCGGGAATTAAACGAAAAAAAAATAAAAAATTTGGACAACAGCCATCAGATGCGCCGCATCTGCAAGTGATGCACCGCATCAGTAGCAGATGTGCCGCATCCAAGGCAGATGCGCCGCATTCCTACCTGATTCAGTGAAATTGCTTAAAAATTTTACACGTCTCGGACCAAACTTCAATTTATCGTAACTAATGAACCGTAAACACCTAAAACGCATACAATACATCGTTGTAAAGATAATTTAACGAGGATTACAACTAAACACTTTTTATCACACAAAAATATTATTTACAATAAGCAAATCCTCGTCAAGTGATCATTAAAGGTTCATTATCAAGGTTTCAAGTTCGTAAAACGTATTTTATGATTCGGGAATCCAATTTACACATACGATATGCCGTTTCGAAGATATTTAAATATACATTGCAACTAAACACTTACAAGCAACATTGTCAAGCATTTAAGGCATCAAAATTCTCATTGAAGACCACCAAACCCTAACCAAAAATCATAAACTCATAAATCATGTTATTGAAGTTTTCTTAATTAACCTACACATCAAAATGAAGCTAGTGATGCTAGTAACATAATTAATACTTGCACTTTAGCATATCAGCAACATTTAATCATCCAAAACTCAAGATCAAACACACACTTTTCGAGTTCACGCTAGTTACACTAAAATAATGAGTTCGAGCATATAAATCACATAATCATGTTAGACTTGAGCCATAGACACTAATTAACACTTCTATAAGTTAAAAACATCAAGAACACAAAATCTAGTGTTTTTAGAAAGTTACTCAAATGCAATAAAGTTGGTACGGATTCAAAGAGAAAGATGCAAGGATTCCGAATCTGAAATTTGTTTTAGTTGATGCTTGCTAGATTGAAAATAGATGATGAATCTTTGAG